>NC_053490.1:405696875-406296875 GCF_905171775.1 Rana temporaria
TCGTGAATCGGCGTATCTCCCTCATTTGCATATGTGCATAGAAAATCAATGGGAGCGGCAAATGCGCACAGCGTAAATATGCGCCCATGATACGACGGCGTAGGCAAGATACGTCGGTCGTAGGAAGCCTATTTTCAGGCGTATCTAGTTTTGTGGGCACGGCGCACAGATACGACGGCGCATAGTTACACTTACGCGGCGTATCTCGAGATACGTCGGCGTAAGTGCTTTGTGATTGTGGTTCCATATCCAGAGTCTCTTCATTGGAGAAGTAATGCAAGTGGCACTAAACACAGACAGGGTATTCTAGCTTCCTTTTTGCTGCTCTCCTTTAGAAACCAACTAAAATGAATATGTTTATGAGGTACAGCTGCATCAAGCTAAAATTAGCAAAGCAGTTTTGAGCACCATATCCACATTGGCCTTAGAAAAGCTTCTTGGTATGAGTCCAAGGAAAACAGACCTCCATCACTGGCACCAGTTGCCTACTGAAGTCGTTTTCCATTGCCATATGTAGACTTTTTAATGAATCACCCTTCCAGGAGCTTATGAAGCCATGTTTTCTTGGCACTGTGATTTCTCTGCTACTACTGTAGGGCGCTGGACTGCAGCTTCGAATAAAGAGATTATCGAACAGCAGTTACAGCGCCTTGAAAAAGTATTCATAGCTCTTGACATTTTCCACATTTTGTCATGTTAAAACCGAAAATGTAATTGTATTTTATTGGGATTTTATGTGATTGACCAACACAACGCAGAAGGAAAATGATAAATGGTTTTCAAAATTATTTACAAATAAATATGTGAAAAGTGTTGCGTGCATTTGTATTCAGCCCCCCTGAGTCAATACTTTTGTAGAACCACCTTTCGCTGCAATTACAGCTGCAAGTTATTTTGGGTATTGAGGCTTCCACTTGTCTCTACCAATCCAAACAAGTGGAAGCCTCAATGTGGAGAGATCCTTGTGTGTCCCAGGGGGTAGCCTTTGCTGCACCACAGGCTACCCCCCGGGACACACAAGGATCTCTCCACATTGAGGCTTCCACTTGTTTGGATTGTCCACCAATAGACACAGCAGTGTTGGCTGCCTTATGGCTGGATCTATTTCCCCTTTGGCTCTCTCCACCTGCTCCTTGCCTCACTGGTCCCGGTTTGATTTGGTTTTTACCTTTATGTCAGAACTCATTTATTGATGTATTCTGATACATAATGACTTGTTGCTAGCCATAGGAGATCCTCTTTTCTCCTCTCAATGGGCTTTTACCACCATTGATCTCATCTGTACATCCTTTACTCAACCTGGTCCTCGACGCACGTGGATGGCTAACAATTCATTTGATTTGAAATCAGCAATACTCTAGTGTCCCAAACATTTTCTCAAAACTCGTCCTGAAGAAGCCGCTAGGTGAAACGCGTAGGCGAGACGATTGAAAATACTGCTTTTGACTGCATTCTTTATTATTTTTTTCATCATATTTTATTGAAATTTATTGTATGTATTTTGTAATTAAACTTATATATTTTTCTAAAAAACTCTATGTCCTTGTCATTGCCTGAAAAGTCCGCCCTGTCACTGCCCTGAGTAGTACCCTTCCTTCGAATCAATATTACGGATGTTGGCAAATGTGAGTGCCTTTATGTTTTTCCCTCCCCCTATTTCATTTTGAATATACTTTAAAGGTCAAGTGATATGATAGGTTAAATGTCATTCAGGTTAGGGGAGAGGTAATGAGTGTAATTTCAAGGGGAAAAATTCAAATGTCAATACAATAATTTTTTTTTGTATTTCTACATGATTTACCAAGCATCTTATCATATCCATTTTCCATTAACTTACATCAGCAAATCTCAAAAATCTCAAAACGTTTCAACTCTTTTAATTGCCACATAAGGTTTTAATCCCTGACAATGACTAATTGTGTTTATTAAAAGTTTGGGATCTGACACTCCTACATAATGAGTTTGATGCCAGACATGCTCTTTGTGAAAAAACAAACTTAGAACCCATTTAGCGCCATCACTGATGCCATATGTGAAATCTGCTGTGACAAAATAAATCCTGGTTTCTCTTTGCTCCCTTCTGCTATGAAACACCACTCATGTCCTCCATGGGACTAGTGGATGTGATCCCTCTGAAATTACAAATGTTGAAATACCAGGTGACCCCTGCACTGTTTTAGGACCCATGTTTTTTCTGAAGCTCCTATGCAGTATAAACTACACATATGCCCACCCTGTGTATGTATGCATCCATTTAGATATCATTAAAATACATATTTTTCAAAACTGGCTAATGTAAAAGAGTTTTTACAACATTCCTGGATAAATATTTAAAAGGGAATAAAATAAAATTGCCAGGAAAGATATTTAAAGCTCCACCCCAGGATCGCTGGAAAGAAAAATAAATCCCTATCTAAATGCCCTTTTTTACTTACTTTACCCGGCAGTCACATGATGCTGCAGCTTCAAGCCTTCCCCTCTTCTATCTACTTCCCTTCTTATTCAGTCAGTGACGTGGAAACTTCCTATTATATGTCCAGTGGCTGGGTCCTCTCAAGATCCAGAAGAGGGCAACGTCATCCCAGGGGGAAAGGAAATAACTCATGTAAAGAAGCACATGGTTGCCATCATCCATTATACAGTAAAAAATCATTAAATACACGTCACCAGATCAACTGGTGACAGGTAGAGGCAGGTAATCCTTACCCGCCTCTACCTGTCACCAGTTGATCTGGTGACGTGTATTTGATGACGGATACTATCATTGTTGTATCTATATTCGAATCAGTATTCATGTTTTAACATTTTGCACATTATGATATTGTTCTATTTTTTGTAATCATATTATGTAATAACTTTTTTATGATTTTTTGAGTATAATTTGTTGCCTATAAAATCCCGCTATAAAATCCCCCCTAGCGGCCAGCGTAGAATTGCACACAATTATACGCCGCCGTATTCAAGTTACATCGGCGGAGGAAGCCTATTTTTTGAGCGTATCTGCCTTTGAGAATTGGCGAAACAGATTTGAAATTACGGTGGCGTATCTGGAGATACGCTGCCGTAACAAGTACCTGAATCTAGCCCACTGTTGGTAGGAGAGGTAATTATATTATTTTATATTATAACTTTTTATTGGGCTTAGTGATTCCTTAGAGAATGGCTGGCTGAATTTTTGATCAAGATGTGATTAGCTTTGATGACGACAAAATATAGTATGTGGCATTTGTTCTATACACATAAACTTTTCTAAATCATTATATTGTCACTTTATTTCAATCTGCATTTAAAAATAATCACCATTGGACTGGATTGCTGCAGTTTAGGTCTGCTTCATTATCTGGTCCTCTGCTGTCAGTTACATCTCAAATATGCAAGGTAATAAATAAGTGGCGGAATTGGCAACAACAGTGAATAGTATTCATATTTGTGTCTGCGAACTGTCAGCTCTCACAGCTGATTTTACCACAACATCCTAACAAAAAAATGGAACTGAAAAAAATTCTACAAGATGAATTTACAGACAATTATTTCCAGATGTTCTCAGCTGTCATTGGATATTCATTTTTTCACATCTAGCTCAATGTGAGATTGCATACTTGTATTTTTGTTTAGCTGTCTTTGTCTGGGAACTCAGACTGAATTACCATTTGCAAAGGGCCCCATCAACCAGTGGAACTTGAATTTGTTAATATATGACCGTCTACTGTAATTTTTACTTTCTTCAAATAAACATATAGGATGTTCAGTTTTCCAAGGCGGCTACAAAACAATCTAAGTAGCACGAGGCTCAGTTACTTATAACATTTAATTATACAAAGTGTATGAGAACATAGTGATTTAAATATTATCTTGTGTGTTTGGCTAACCACATACATAAAAATAGATTTCTGGATGGAATACAAAATGGTAAAGACCTACACTATATAGATATAGCTATATATCTGTATATCTATCTTAAATACACTAAGGCCTTGTACACACGATAGTTTAAACAGAGGACAACGGTCCGATGGACCGTTTTCATCGGTCAAAACCGATCGTGTGTGGGCCCCATAGGTTATTTAACCATCGGTTGAAAAAAAGCCAACTCGCTTTAAATTTAACCGATGGATTCCTAACTGATAGGTCAAAACCGATCGTTAGTAGGCACGACCATCGGTTAAAAATCCACACATGCTCAGAATCAAGTCGACACATGCTTGGAAGCATTGAACTTCAATTTTTTCAGCACGTCGTTGTGTTTTACGTCACCGCGTTCTGACACGATCGGTTATTTAACTGATGGTGTGTGGGCGCGCCGGACCATCAGTCAGCTTCATCGGTTAACTGATGACAACGGTCCTTCAGACCGTTCTCATCGGATGGACTGATGGTGTGTACGAGGCTTTAAGATGACTATGGAACAAGAGCTGACACTCAAATCTTATCCAACTTGCAGGGGAACAAATGTATAACAAGAGATATTGCTAAATCAGACAGCATTTTTGACGTAGCTTATTGTACAAGTGCTACATTTACATAAGTCCTAGTAAAGCATAGATATTATACAGTATATTTTTCCATCTGTAGGCAATCATATTACTGAAGATCTGCTAACTGGCCACACAGTTTGACTATCACTCTCACCACACTTCACTGCTCCATCATGACTGGGAAATTCTCCATCATGGACTTGGACATGCAACATTCATCACCTGTGAGTTCCTTCTTAGGTACAATGAATTGGTATTCTGATCCAATGTCTTGTACTCATGACATGTTGCAAAGGCCTGACAGTTGGATTGATGATGCTACATTTAATGGAAAAATAATCTCAATCTTTCCCTCTGTGGACAGAGATTTAAGTGGGTGGAGCCAACCAGTGGATAACTGCAAGGAACAGCTGGAACAAGAATTGCAAGGAACACCTTAAAGAGGCACAAGCAAACATTGGAGCATATGCATTTTTTTATTTACCGGTGCCAGTAAGATCCTGACAGTATAGTTGTGAGCTATATTTGTAAACCATTTTATAATAATCTAACAATCTACCCACAGATATGTAATGATATATGACCTGACCTTTCCTTATCCTCACAGCTACTCACAGGAGCAACTAAAGCTCACCCAGAGGGTGCGTGATCGTATATTCTACTCAATTCCTTCTATAAATCTCCTGACAAAGCAAATTAAAAATCTTGAAAATGCATAGACACCATTACCCTGCATGATTATCAATAAACTGGATGAAAATCGAGGTGTGATAGCTGTGAAGTAGATATGGGGGATTGATTGAACATTTTGAGAACGAACTGCAAATAAACATGATCAGCTTTATTTGCCATTCATATAAACTTTAGTCTTTATGGGCCATATTCTCATAGAAGTTACGATGGAGTATCTCAGGATACTCCATCGTAACTCCCTTTTTTGGCCAGTGTATCTATGTGACTGATTCTTAGAATCATTTTCGCATAGATACACTTAAGATCCGCCATCTGTAAGTCACTTACACTGGCAGATCTTAAATGTAATGACGCCGGCCGCCGCTAGATGGCATTTACGTGAAGGACTCATTTGCGTATGCAAATGATCCTTCTACGCCGATTCCCGAACAAGTTTGCGTCGCGTAACCGTCGCTAACGTCGTTTGCGTAAGCGGAAACTTACTCCTGCTATATGAGGAGTAAGTTTCCGCAAGTCCCACATAGGCCATGTTACGGATGGCGTCGGGTCCGCGTCGTGTTTTTTCGTCGGGTACGTCGTTTTACTAAGTCGTTCTTGAATACGACTTTCCGCCGAGAACTGGAGCATGCGCACTGGGCTTTTTGAAGCCCGGCGCATGCGCAGTTCATTAGAATCGGGGGCGCGCTTAATTTGAATACAAGCCGCCCCCTTGGAGATCCGCCAGGCTACGCCGGGGCATTTACACTCCGCCGTCCCAACTTACGGAGCAAGTGTTTGGGGAATACAACACTTGCTCCTGTAAGTTGGGACAGTGGAGTGTAAGTGCCTTAAGCGCAGCCCGCGGATTTTTAGAGAGAATATGGGCCTATGGGTTATAATTAACGCCACTCTAATTGTATAATACATCACCTAACAATTGCATTTAATGGCAGTTTGATATCATCTGCACACACAAATAGCTGGATTCATGTACAGTTACGACGGCGTATCAGTAGATACGCCGTCGTACATTTAAGCGTATGCTCAAACTGAGATACGCTTAAATGTTGCTAAGATACGACCGGCGTAAGTCTCCTACGCCGTCGTATCTTAGCTGTCTATTTACGCTGGCCGCTAGGGGCGTGTACGCTGATTTACTCCTAGAATATGTAAATTAGTAAGATACGCCTATTCACGAACGTACGCACGCCCGTCGCAGTAAAGATACGCTGTTTACGTAAGGCGTTTTCAGGCGTAAATATAAACCACCAAAAAGATGGTGCAGCCAATGTTAAGTATGGACATCGGCACAGCGTCATATTTTTCACGTTTTACGTCATTTGCGCAAGTCGGTTCAGAATAGGGCTGGGCGTAGGTTACGTTCCAGTCGAAAGCATTGACTATTTGCGACGTGATTTGGAGCATGCACACTGGGATACGTCCACGGACGGTGCATGCGCCATTCGTTCGAAGCGTCATTTACGTGAGGTCACAAATAATTTCCATAAAACACGCCCACCTCTTCCACATTTGAATTAGGCGGGCTTACGCCGGCCAATTTACGCTACGCCGCCGCAACTAACAAAGCAAGTGCTTTGTGAATACTGCACTTGCCTCTCTAAGTTGCAGCGGTGTAACGTAAATAACATACGTTACGCCCGCACAAAGTTAAGCCGTCATACGTGAATCTACCTAAAAGATTTTAGATTTACGATTTTTTCTCATGGAGACCATTTTATTTTTGCTGCTTGATTTTTTTACTCCTTTTTGATGTGTTTTATTTTCTGCAAAGATCAATGAGTTTCAATGGAAGACAAGTTCTTGCTAACCCCTTATACCCCCTTCATCCAACATTTATATTATGGCTGTTTTAAAGATAATTTTGTATTTTTATAGTTGTTTTATTAATTCCAAATGACCTTCTGAATGTCTTACATAGCTGAACAATAACACAGTGAACCTTAAACTAACAATGACTTCAGAACCCAGAGAGTGGTTGTCCTCTGTGGATAATCTAATGGGCCTATAACTTTGTTAAAAGCCTCAATACAAATCAAAAACTCTTCTAAATCTTCCTTTAGACAGTGTAATGCCTCATACACACGGTCGGACTTTTGACCATGCAAAAATCCGCCGTGAGACTGTTGGAAGTCCGACGGAAAGATAGAGAACAGGTTCTTAGGTCCGTCGGACTTCCGTCAAAAAAAGTCCGATGGAGGCTACACACGGCCGGACTTTCCGAGAAAAAAAGCCCATCTGACTTTTTTTCTCGGAAAGTCCGACTGTGTGTACGAGGCATAAAAGTTTATTCAATCTCTAAATATTTTCAATCTGTTACCACACATCATAAATGTCTTCTGCTTTAAATAATCAACTGACATTCACCAAATTGTTCATTTATTGTATAAAAGTATCATTAAATTTACTGGGTGCTCCCACTAAATTTCATAAAACAGAATGCAGTAAAACCTTTGATTGCGAGCATAATTTGTTCCAGAAACATGCTTGCAATGCGAAGCACTTGTATATCAAAGCATATTTCCCCATAAGAAATAATGGAAACTCAAATGATTCGTTCTACAACCATTTATTAATAGGTCCTTCAGTTTATAGTCTATATAAAAAGATTATAGCAATGTTATAGGTTGTGTAACCATAAAATGTCCATCCACAAATGGCAGCCTCCACAAGGGGATTAGAAGCAAAAGAGTAAAAATATATAAAATAACATTTGAAATACCACAAATGATGCAAAACCAAAAGTGGAGACGGAATTATGAATAAAATCATGTCTCTTGCTGTGGTTGAGTCTGAGGTGAAAAAAAAAAAAAAAAAGAAGCACAATTCAGCAGGAGCTCCAGAGTATTAAAGAGAAGAGAGGTGCCCCTAATGCCGCGTACACGCGATCGGTTAAACCGATGAGAAAGGTCTGATGGACCGTTTTCATCGGTCAAAACCGATCGTGTGTGGGCGCCATCGGTTAAAAAAAAGCCAACTTGTCTTTTCTTTATACAAGGGTAGCATCTACATCCTGTGTTGAAATTCTAGCTTAGACATGGCACAATTCTATAAATCCCAGTGCCTGTATAATAACTTTCTTGGCTGTATTTGTGTATAGCTTGCCTCACACAGGTCAACTCCCTACTTCTACCTCTCACCCTGTAAACTGCCTGAAAGTTACAATGGCAAAACCATCCACTGATGATTGGGTAACTAGAAATGGCAACATTCTTTCTCTTTCTGCAGCTGACTATGGACATGATTCTCCCAGACTATATCTCTCAGGAAGACCCCAAAAGGCTATGCCTTAGCGCAATCACTTTACTGGAGCAATACGTTTTTATTTGATAAATGCCATTATTTAAAAAAATAATATTATACTGTTTGTGTGACACATCAGGAAGCAGGGCAATAAAAAAGTTTAATTTAAATCTTTTGCTTCCAGAGCAAATTTAAATGCTAATTCTAACTTAAAATTTGTATTTTAAGTTAGAAAATTACTTAAGACATTGTATGTTTTCTGAAAGTCGGTGGGTTAGAAAATAACATTTTTTTTATGTTAGAAAATATTTGCGCAACTCTTCGTCAAATCTATATTTTCAGCAAAAACAAGCTATAATTAATTTATATATAATATATAATCCCCCTTTATTTAAAAAGAAAAAATAACAGTTGTGACTGTGAGTAAAGAGACACCAAATATGTCAGGACTGAAAACTGTGTGTGCCTGTGCAATGGCAAAAAAAAATAAAAAAATACCCCAAATCATTAATAGGTAATGCTCTAAATGCCTTATCAATTTAAAGTTACTATAAATCATGGAAGTATTCCTACTCCGGTATGCCCAGAGTTACCCAAAATGTGTTGGGCAAATGCATGTGGATGTTACATTTTTTTCTGCATTTGTTTTTCATTTTATACGTATCTTTTTAAACACTTTTATTTTTTATTCTACATGGTTTTATTGCTCTCACAAGGTGGCTGACAAGCTCTCCATGTGATGGCATTGGGCAGGCGGCAGGTACTTTGTATGGGGACATCAGGGCCTATCATACCACTAATGTTTCCCCTACCCACTAGTGAAGCTGTTTGAGGACCCAACTCTGCAGCCATCCTGACAGTTTTTGTGGTTCTTGGCTCCCAGCACTCTGGTGGGGATTCTGTTTAGGGTGGTACCATAAGGCCTCATACACACAATAGGTTAAACAGAGGACAACGGTCTGATGGACCGTTTTCATTGGTCAAAACCGATCGTGTGTGGGCCCCATAGGTTATTTAACCATCGGTTAAAAAAAAGCCAACTTGCTTTAAATTTAACCGATGGGAAAAAAATGATCGTTAGTAGGCACAACCATCGGTTAAAAATCCACGCATGCTCAGAATCAAGTCAACGCATGCTTGGAAGCATTGAACTTTGTTTTTTTCAATACGTCATCGTGTTTTACGTCACCGCGTTCTGACACAATCGTTTTTTTAACCCATGGTGTGTAGGCGCGAAGGACCATCAGTCAGCTTCATCGGTTAACCGATGAAAACGGTCCATCGCTCTGTTCTCATCGGATGGACTGATCGTGTGTACGCGGCATGAGAGTCCCATAGAAGTTATTGGGCTGTTCTACAGCCACCAAAATCACTTTTACTAAATAGCCTGGAGCCTACTGCACAAAAATCTAACTTTAACCTATTCAATGGTGTGACTTTTGGGATGCTTGTCAACTGGCCTACCACTGTAAGCTCCAACTGGAAACGTAACTTTACCTTACACAGAGTTGTCTATCTTCACTCTCCATGGCTGAATGAAGCAGTGAGGGAGTGAAAGGAAAGTGAATATATGTTGCTGGGGAGTGAAGAAATAAAATCAATCCTTGCTTTTTCTTGCAAGGCCAAGCACAGATTTATGTTAAAACTTTTCATATGATTTTGTAGACGAAATGGCGTAGCCAAACTGACCATAAAGTTTGTATGTATGTCTCCTGAGGATATCATACTCTAAACTACAGAATCTGCAATAAAATGCCAATGTATTCTCTAAAGCATGGAAGAACAAGTCTGTTTTAGGTGTGTGAATAAAATAAATAATGAATCTCTGAGTGTTCCAAAGGCACCAGCATCATTTACGCTCAAATAAGCATAGAATCAATGCTTTAGGTGCTGAGCCCAGAGGTTGAGCTGGTGCTAATCTGTGACAGACCTCTTGGGCAAAGAAGTGTCACCTGCAAAAACTTGTAATTAATGAAGAGCGTTTTCACCCAAAGTTCACTCCTAACATGTCTCATGACCTGGAGACTGCCAGAGTGTTCTGGTAGGGTCAGGCATCCATGATGTCAGTTCGCTGAATGTTGTATTTTATTTTGGTAGGCACTAAAAGGTGCCCTTTTAAACTTACTGACTCATAGTCTTCTAAGAGCCTCACTAAACAAACAGAGGAAGTTTGCTGTATTTAGTTACGGGTAATAGAGCATTGCACAGATTTTAGCAATCTGCCTGTTTTCTTGCATTACTCTAAAGTTAATGAGGAAACCAGAACTAAACACACTTCCTCCAGAAAATGTATGCCATGCCCTCTAAAACTCTACATTCTTTGATTTGTTTTGTGAGTGTGACTATGAGGTTTTGCACTTCATTGTCCAACTCCTTCAAAGCCTCAATTCCACTGCTGATGAATCATGTTGGATATGTGACTTCTCTTTGCTGGGATGCTTTCTTTTCTGTACAGCAGCTGAATGCTTTAGGGTCTTTTAAAGCTTATTTGGGGGTTTTGGATGGAAGTTATTAATTAAGCTACCATGTTCAAATTATATCCTATTCAGAATTGGAAAATGTGGATTAACTCAGGGGGAAACAACAACTTGAGGCTACAAAAAGAGAATTACAAAAAAACTCCATGCTTTTAAATGACATAATGCTTGTGCATAAACACTGAAAGAAAGAAGAAAAAAGTCATATACAGCATTCAATAATAAAAAAAAATAATAATTGAATAGCATGAGTTCCAGGAGGAAAAAAATGTGCATTCTACTCCATCTACTAGAATGCTCTACTGAAGACAGCAACGACAAATTTTTAAAGCGGGGTTCCGGGCATAATTTTTTATTTTTTGCAAGCTAAAATGAATCACATTAAATAGTCCCTAAAACATATTAATAGCTCCACAATCGTTCCAGAAATCATTGCAAACACTTGCCTTATATCCTCCAGCTCATGTTGTGGTTGTATCCATCGTATGTGTGGGAATGTGAAGCCCAGTTAATTTTTCTTCCTGGTTTTCAGGGAGAGGTGCATGCTGGGCGATTTATAGGCACAGTAATGCCCAGAGACTCCTGGGAAATTAGTGTCATAATTTCCCAGGGGGCAATGGGGTCTTAGGACAGGAAGTTGCACCACCTAGAACCAGGAACTAGGCAGATTTTGAATACTGCCTAGTAACTCTGCTTTAACTAAATGACATAAACAAGGACCTAGGAAGTCTGGGTCACCAGGGATAGTGCTTAGGCATCCAGGACACTTAAAAATTACAATTGGAGCTTGAATATGGGGGTGGTGACTGTCTGGACCATAAATATTGAACTTGTAGGAATAAGAATGACTGTGGAGACACTCTCACCTTTTCCATGCAGGATTAAGTGACAGGGTCTCTGCAAAGCTTCTCCCCACTGCCTTACACTCACCCTGCCTTGTGAAAACTTTTCTATACCTTCCACTTCATTTCTAGGAGTGAGCCAAAACAAATAAGACAGGACGATTTGAACCAAAAAAACAAAAAACAAAAAAACAGAAAAAACTGCTGCCTCATGGACTACCTCCTCTCTGAACCAGTTCTGGTTCTCGGTATTTGCCAAACTGCAATACAAATTTCAAATGCAGTTCTTAACTGCCAGGCACAGAAACCAGTAAATCTTTATCACCAACAGCAAACGACCCAAATGAGCTAATCTGCCATGGGTTAAATTCATGATAGGTTTGTCAAATCCTGCTTAAAATCCATGAAACCCAACTTTAGCAGCAAGCCATGTTAAAGTATATGAGCAGTGGTGAATCTCGATACTAAATTCTGTCTGTTTTCAAGGCTAATAGGGAAGCTATTGTCAAAAACGCATGGGAAGTTAGGAACTGACATGAGTGGCATTTAACAAACCCAAAATATGTAAAAAAAAATGCAGTGGGGAGAGCTTACCTCTAATACAACATGGGAAAATCACAAATTCTTTAAAATACATGCTTGGGAAATGGTTTTAAGCTGTATGTGGTGTTATAGAACAGTCCAATTTTCACAGACATCGTCAATAAATTCTGGCATCACATATTTTGAATATGCAATTGATTTCTTAATTTTTATACTTAACTTGCTTGACTTAAATACAGGGGGCCAGATTCACAAAGAGATACGACGGCGGATCTCCTGACCCACCGTCGTATCTCTGCGATCCGATGGTCGGATCTATGCGACTGATTCATAAGAATCAGTTCCGCATAGATCTCCCTTAGATCCGACTGGTGTAAGTGACTTACACCGTCAGATCTTAGGCTGCAATCTCCCGCCGGCCGCTAGGTGTCGCCTCGGTCTTTTACTCGTCGGATATGCAAATGAGGAGAACCGCCGATTCAGAAACGAACGCCCGCCCGTCGCTTTTTTTTTACGTCGTTTGCGTTCGGCTTTTTCCGGTGGATAGTTACCCCTGGTATATGAGGGGTAGCTAATGTTAAGTATGGCCGTCGTTCCCGCGCTGAGTTTCAAATTTTTACGTAGTTTGCGTAAGTCGGTCTGGAATACGGATGGCCGCAATTGACGTTGCCGCCGAAAACAATGACGTCCTAGCGACGTCATTTGGAGCATGCGCACTGGGAAATTTCGCCGGCGGCGCATGCGCAGTTAAATCGGCGCGGGAACGTGCCTGATTTAAATTGTACACTCCCCCTAGCCGCGGAATTTGAATTCCGCCGGGGGAAAGTTTCGAGGTAAGTGCTTTGTGAATACTGCACTAGCCTCGCAAAATTGCTCCGGCGGATCGTAAATCACATAGATTACGCGGATCTAAAGATCCACTAATCTATGTGAATCTAGCCCAGGGAGTTTTGTCTGTGATGCCTGATTTATTTTTTTCCAGCATTAATAGGTCTAAATTGGCCACTTGAAGTAACAGCCACAACAGATTTAAAAGCCCTTATCTTTTACAAACTGGCCAATAGCTCAACCATTTAACTGTATAGTTTGTGAGATTTTTTTTATCAGTACAATGCAGCACAACACATAGAAGTTTAATAAAATGCAAAAACACTGAGTGCTCAAAAACACTTAAAAACCCTATATTCTCTAAACTCCCTCCTATCTCCATACCCAAAATTCTAAGGCCCCATACACACGATAGAATCCATCCGCAGATAAATCCCAGCAAATGGGTTTCTGCGGATAGATCCTATGGTGTGTACACGCCAGCGGATCTGTTTCCGCGGAGAAATCTCCTCTGGGATGGATTCCAGCAGATCGGATATTCGCTGACATGCACAACAAATCCATCTGCTGGAATCCATTCCAACGGATGGATCCGCTCGTCTGTACAGACTTACCGGATCCATCCGTCCAAAGGGATTCCCCGCACGCGTCGTAATGATTTGACGCATGCGTGGAATTCCTTATATGACAGCGTCGCGCCCGTCGCCGCGTCATAATAGCGGCGACGGCGCGACACGTCATCGCCAGAGGATTTCAGCGCGGATTTCAATGCGATGGTGTGTACACGCCATCGCATAGAAATCTTCTGAAATCCTCGAGAGGATTTATCCGCGGATACGGTCCGCTGGACCGTATCTGCGGATAAATCCTCTCGTGTGTATGGGGCCTAACTATTTACTTCAAGTATGGCTTTGGCAAAAATTGGCTAATGTCAGGACAGTATGCTAGCATTTGAAAAAGCCTACATGTGCATTCACATTTTCCCCCTTTATTTTATTTACATTTTTTCTCCTTATTTTTTTTATTTAACTTTATTACTATGCTAAAGGTTTAACAACAACACTTGTGATAGCATGGACAGTGATAGGTACTGTTTATGAAGAGATCTGGGGTCTATTAGACCCCTGATCGCTCCTCCGCCCTCAAAAGCATCTAAGCCATGGGTGCCCAATCTGTGGCCCGCGGAGCCCTCTGATGTGGTCTGCAACCTCCTGCTCTGGAATGGAATAGAATAGAATACTGTTATTAAAGGTACGTTTATTACTAAAATCACAGGCATATGTGTTCTGCAGTGGTTACTGGGCTGCTTTTAAACTGATCTGCAGGTGCAGAGCAGTGAACCTGCGAGTTACCTCCACTGAGTCATAGACTTATATTATCTACGAGTTTGGTGAGCTATCTGAAAGTGCACCACACCTACAAGATATAATAGAAGTCATAGCAAAGTGCAACTATCCTGCAGAAAAGCCACAGAGGAACTGTGCTGCACTTGCGGTGCGGGTTAACAACAGTACATTGGTGTGAAAGCAGCTGTAGGCCCCTTTCACACAGTCAGTCAAACCCAATCGGACCCTCCATTCACCTCTAAAGAGTGGCAGATGTAAATGGACTTGTGTCCATTTACAAACGCTTACCTCCAATCCGATCCGCAAAAAAAGCAGAGTGGGTTCTATAAAGTAGAGTGGGCTGCCATCCACCCGCTCTGCTCATTGTGGCCCGCGAACAGTTACCAAGTCGCTTTAGTGGCCCTCACTCTTCAAAAGGTTGGGCATCCCTAATCTAAGCAAACCGAGATTATTTTAACAAGATGCTTGCCTAGCCTGTAATGGCTAGTAATCAAACAACTGAAACTGGAAGTAATTCAATCCTCCACACTTCTGGCTTTATTCATCACAGAGAAGAGAAAGAAATTAATGTTCCTTTTCTTTCTCTGTTGGTAGCTGACTCACTAATTTCCAGTGGTCCTGGGCTCCCCGGTGGAATGGTAGCAGGAGGAGAGGTTTTCTTCCACGCCCTATAAAAATTATCCAGAGGGCTGTAGAGTAGCTTTGCATGAAAGCCCATCACCAGCTGTAAAAATCATATAACAAAAGAGAATATTCCCCCTGGGTGGGACTTTACAGGCCAAACACAGTGTTGGTATAAAATATGATCTTTAATGGGACAAGACATACATAACTTGGCACTTGATAAAAGCACACAATGCGCACCTAAGTGCATATTAAAGCAACAAATGTACAAAATACAAAAACAATACCACCAAAACAATACATGTGCCAAAGATGGCGAAAAAAGAGCAAAACAAAGAAGCACTCTCCTAGTGGGTGATGTAAGTATGTCCGACGCGTTTCTGGTTAACAAACCGTCATCAGGGGCCACGGGAGAAGAGTAGTGCAAGTTGTAGTTCTGTTTATAATAAAATGATAGAAAACACATAAAAAAAAACTGTACATACAAAAAGGACACTAGGTTAAAAACATGTTCGAGAGATGTAGCACATGGCAAACTGGATAACATACCAAACCACGTGGTGGACAGGGTGTGGATCCCCTTTAATTAGTTTAAATTCAAGCTGTAAAAATCAATACCAGGAATATGGCTGCAGCTGCAGCCACCTGAGGCCATATATATAGGGGCAGATCCACATAGATTTGCACCCGCGCAGCGTATCAGAGATACGCTACGCCGCCGTACCTTACCTGGCGTTCTTTCAAATCCTCAAAGATTTTGCGCTGTAACGTCCATCACGATTCACGGACGACTTACACAAAAAAAAGAAAAAATTCAAATTTCGACGCGGGAACGACGGCCATACTTAACATGGCAAATCTAACTATACGCCGCAAAAAAGCAGCTTTAACTGTATGCCGGAAAAAGCCAACTAAAGACGACGTAAGAGAATGCGACGGCCGCGCGTACGTTTCGTGGATCGTCGGAAATAGCTAATTTGCATACCCGACACGGAAAACGACGCAAACTCCACCCAGCGGACGCCAAAGTATTGCATCTACGATCTGAAGGCGTACGAAGCCGTACGCCTGTCGGATCAAACCCAGATGCCGTCGTATCTTGGTTTGAGGATTCAAACTAAAGATACGACGTGGGAAATTTGAAAGTACGCCTGCGTATCAGTAGATACGCCGGCGTACTCTTACTGTGGATCTGGCCCATTGTATGTTTGTGTCCATACCTCCAGTTTTGTGTCTTGGTGACCATACCTTTTTTGGAATAACAGTTGCCTGTATCTATGGAACAGTGCTCCAAATGGATTAGGACCGATCCCCTGCAAGCTGTCTGTGAAAAAATTCCTCCCTCACTGCTGTTATTCCTCTCCTTCAGAACTGTCCTTTCCGGTCGATAGTACACACAGGTGGTCTGCCCACTTATCATCCACTCCCTCCCCATTACTGGAGCCCACATGGTAGTAAACTCCAGCTGCTTGAATGTCACTGCCTTTCACTGCTTCCTGTCTGATGTTCCCTTCTTCTATGGCCCTGGCATTATTTTCCTCATCCTCAGTATCTGAAAAGAAGAATACTTTACATTACCAAGATTATCCTCATACAACAAGACAGTGATCATATGATTTATTAATACTGTCAGCACCTCATTGCAAGCTTGCAGGGCTCTAAATGGGTTTAGCATAACAGGAAGAGCAGGAGGAGGAAGAAAAGGGTGCATTGGCAGCATTTGTAGAAAACTAGCTGCTAGGGGGAGGAAGGAGAGGAAGGCTTTGCCTGGAATGTTGTGGCTGCATAATATGGCTACTATGGAATAAAAAAGGCTGCCCTGCCCTGCTTCTAGATATTGCGTCCTGACCATCACTTTTGCTGCCGAACCTGCTCACCCCCTACTACCTCTGTGTGCAGGACCTCTGCCTATCCCTTTGGGCCTACCTGACATTTATTAAGGGTATTAAAGCGTTCCAACCATTTCCAGATGAGTAAAAAATAAAATTCTTTTTTTTTTTCTTTTTTAGTCGTAAGCTAGAGTTTAAAGCAACATTTTTTTTTGATGGAACCTCCACTTTAAATACCGTATTTTTCAGCGTATACCGCGCACTTTTTCCCCCTGAAAATAGGGGTAAAATCACGGGTGCGCACTATACGCCGATGGCATGCTTCGGAGGGGAAGGACGAGCGCCCGCCGGAAATCACCGAGCCGCCGTCTCCTCTCGGCTCTCACTCGGCTGTCACGTCACACACGCACAGTCCCGCCTCCGCCACCAGCATTGGACCAGGGTTCTGTCTGTCACAGGAGATGGTCCAATGCCGAAAGCGGAGGCGGGACTGTGCGTGTGTGACGTGACAGCCGAGTGGAGATGACGGCTCTGTGATTTCCGGCGGTGATTTCCAGCGGGCGCTCGTCCCGCTCCTTCCCCTCCGAGGTATGCCATAGGTACGCGCTACAGCAGGGATATGCAATTAGCGGACCTCCAGCTGTTGCAGAACTACAAGTCCCATGAGGCATTCCAAGACTCTGACAGCCACAAGCATGACACCCAGAGGCAGAGGCATGATGGGAATTGTAGTTTTGCAACATCTGGACGTCCGCTAATTGCATATCCCTGCGCTACAGTCTCGGCCAGCGCTGCTGCGCTTCCCGCGTTTAAGGGTTTCCTCACCCTCCCCTTCACCACAGACTGCTGAACATATAGAAGCCCCAAGCCGCGCTACAGTCCAGGTCATCGCTGCCTGCTAAGGTACTGAATATCTGTATCTCCTTGAACATAGGAGCTGCTCTCTGAGTTGTTTGCTGTACATTGCTGCTTATCTTATTTTTAACTGCATTTACAATTTGGACTTAAAAAATGTGTTTTTCCAGAAAATTCGCTCTTAAAATTGGGGTGCACGTAATAAGCCGGCGCGCGATATACGCTGATAAATACGGTACATTTAATTACAGCAATTGCAAAAGGGGAAAAAATAAGTGGTGCATGCAGTGGCATGCTGCAACCAAAAGAGATGCTTTGCCAGTGTGATCAAGAGTGTTTTGCAGACCTTAAAGAGAAGTTCCAGCCTGTAAAAAAAATAAATGTATTAAAAGTCAGCAGATACAAATACTGTAGCTGCTGACTTTTAATATAAGGACACTTACCTTTCCAAGTATTTTGCAATGTTGGCACTCCTAGCTGATTCATTAATCAGCATTGGGTGCAGGCGCCGGCATCTTTACTGCTGACACACAAAAAAATGCTGTCTTAAAAAGGATTGTAGGGCCTCTGAACTATGGGGGGGGGGATAAAGAGTGCACAATAATATGTAGCCCACCACACTGCAATCCACAGTAATTAAGCACAATATAGTACAGCATTGCAATGTATAGAAACTAAAGCCCTGTACACACCATCGGTTCGTCTGATGAAAACGGACCAATGGACCATCAGTTTTTTTCCCATCTGTGGAAATAAATAGAACCTGTTTTAAAATTTTCGTATGGTTAAAAAAGCGATAGAAAAAAACGATCGTCTGTGGGGAAATCCATTGTTCAAAAATCCACGCATTCTCAGAATCAAGTCGACGCATGCCCCGAAGCATTGAACTTCATTTTTCTCAGCACGTCGTTGTGTTTTACGTCACCGCGTTGGACACGATCGGATTTTTAACCGATGGCGTGTAGGCAAGACTGATGAAAGTCAGCTTCATCGGATATCTGATGAAAAAATCCATCGGTTCGTTTTCATCAGACGAACCGATCGTGTGTACAGGGCATAACTCTCCCTACACAGACTGTCAGTTCTCTCTAAACTACTCCAATAGACACATTGTCAAATAGCTGCTGGAAACCCACTGGCACATAACAAAGCCACCATTATTGGTCCTTCTAATTCAACTGATCTGAGTTCAAAGAACATGTAGTGTAGCGTAGGTCTGGAATATTTCTTCAATGCGTTTGCAGGGGTCTTGTGCACCTCAAACACAATAAT
This sequence comes from Rana temporaria, assembly GCF_905171775.1. Classification (NCBI taxonomy): domain Eukaryota; kingdom Metazoa; phylum Chordata; class Amphibia; order Anura; family Ranidae; genus Rana; species Rana temporaria. Next base: position 405,715,900 of record NC_053490.1, read on the forward strand.
TCACCACAAATGTATCTCTCAACACTTCCTGTTCTAGGGTGAGTACGCTCCTCCCACATAGATACAATGAGTGTGCATTGGTGACAAGGACAATAAGTGTTTTATTGACAAGATCTCCAGGTAAAAAGAAAAGAAAAAGAGGTCTAAAAAAAGAACAGATAGCTGCAATTAATTGAAATTTGATCTTATGTTTAAATATACATCAGTTTCATAGGTGTGTGCACTCTAAAGCTCAAACTCACATGCCTTTCTCTGTAGCCTCAGCTGCATGGCACAGTGAATGAATGGGGAGTGCTCTCTACTGAGCAGCTTCCTGCTTATTCACAAACTGAAGCCTAGTGAACACATTTTACTATGCTTCATGTTCACTGTGTTCATTTAGAAAAGGAAGGGACTGGTAAATTACATATTTTCCAGCCCCTTCCTCTGCTTTCCATCCTGAAACATCCCCCACAACAGCCAGGGGAGAGGAGATAAGGGAAGCCAGCAGCACTGTGGGGCGGTGGGGCCAATACGAGGGGGGAAACCTGGGCAGTAGGTGGAATCGGCACCACGTTTTGTGGGGTGTGCCAGGGACACACCCCCTGCACACACCAATACTCTTTCCTATTGCTGATTTTCTAGAAGACTACTACTGCAAGGGACAGTGATAAAATAATGAATTTTATCGCTGGCGCTGTATGATTCAGAAAAAAACTAAAACAGACTGACAGTAGAAAAAAACATCTGGATCAAACACATTTTTGGTTATTCTCTCATTAATGCAATGCAGTATGTTGTCAATGGTGATTCTTCTGAACATGCTAGACAGCTAATATGAATAACATATTTACTAGCTCTAATCATCTGTAGTTCTGCAATTAGGTTTGACTAAATAGAATACAGAAAAATGTGCTTCAGCATAACAGCTGGGCAGGGCCGATCCTAGGGTCACAGGCGCCTGGGTGCAGAAATATTTCTGGCCCCCCACATGGGCGTCGTCATTTTACCAACTCGTCCCCTTTACAAATATTTCTATGGCAATGACTCAACCACAGAGATGCTCCCTCACAAAGTCTTCATTAAACTGGGATCCTTACATGATCTCTTAACAATAAACAAAATACAGGAAGAGTACTTTATTGGGATCTGAAGGGGGGTCTCTGTGATGGACACAGAGAGGGCGTCTGTTAGATGTTTGGCGCCCCCACCTCTGCAGGCGCCTGGGTGCAATGCACCCTGTGCACCCTGCCTAGGATCAGCCCTGCAGATAGGCAGGTAATATTCTCAGATTGAGATCAGTAATGATATCCCCAATACTTTTCTAGGTTAATGTTGCTCATTTGTGCAAAATGTACATAGAAGAGAACATAATGGCTACACATGGAGCCAGATTAAAAGTATGTGGGAGAAGTGGGTGGGGGGGTAAGGCAAGCAATTGCCCTTAACATCAAGGGGCCTTCACCATCCATGGACTGCCCAGTGCCTACTCTCCCCCACACCCTCAGCAGGGGAGCTGCAACAGCAACAGCAACCTATATATTATTTTAATGACAGGCTTACTTTAAGAATAGACTTAGAAATTTAACAGGCTTCACACAAACATTAAAAAAAAAAACCCTATGACAACTAGTTTCTTAAATATACTCTATTTGTATGTCCCGGTGTTCTGATACATCCTAGAAGTTGAAAATGCTCAGATCAGATGTGCAAAATGACTTACACATATGAACAGAACTGAGATTGATTATAACTAAGTAATGCAATCTTTTATTCATCATGGGGTTCTAAATCATAGCTGACAGGTTTTCCATTAAAACTTTATTATCATTTTATTAGCGAAAACAATGGGTTATAATCATATATGATAATTAAACAACACTTGCTCACAGTGATTTCTTCACTTTCCAAAGCAAATCAAGTTACACGTATCTCTACAATCACATTTCACATTAACACCTCTTCTAAACTCTAATCATTTAGGGAGGATTAATAAGCATCAGCCAAAGAATTTATATTCTGTATCAATACACACAAACTGTAATGATTTTTTCAGACAGTAGATGGCGATGCCTCCTATTAAACTACACTAAGCACATGTTAAGCCATGCTGTTTACGTTAACATTGTACAGATAATTTAAATGACTATTAGATGTAGATTTTGATATTTTTACATACTTAAAATCCTAATGCCGCGTACACACACGACCGTTTTTAATGTCATGGAAAAAACAACGTTTTTCTCGACGTGATTCTTGTCAAGCCTGCCTTGCATACACACGATCGTGAAAAAAATAAATGCTTGAGCAAAGCGAGGTGACGTACAACACGTACGACGGCACTATAAAGGGGAAGTTCCATTTGAATGGCGCCACCCTTTGGGCTGCTTTTGCTGACTTTGTGTAAGTAAAAGTTTGGTGAGAGACGATTCGCGCTTTTCAGTCTTTGTGCTTTTCAGGCTGTTACAGCGTGACGAATGTGGTATCTCCATTACAAACGCTAGTTTTACCAGAACGAGTGCTCCCGTCTCATAACTTGCTTCTGAGCATGCGCGTTTTTTTCTGTCGTTAAAGCCTACACACGGCCGTTTTCACGACGTGAAAAACGACGAGAAAAATTAGAGCATGTTCTAAATTTTTAATGCCCATTGTTCACGTCGAGAAAAATGCTCTGGAGCCTACACACGATCGTTTTTAATGACCAATTAAAAAAATTGCATTTTTCTCGTCATGAAAAGCGGTCGTGTGTACGCGGCATAACATTCTGTGGTAGTGTATGCTTAGATCAGATAAAGTACTATAAAGTTTATATATCATAAAGGATAAAGCTGTTTGCTATGCATGGTTGTAAAATAAGACAGAAAAGAAAACACTTTGTTACAAAAGGTATGACATATAATTATATATGTCTTATTTTACTGAAAAAAAAAGATCCATTTTTTTTTATTTTTATTGCATGATTCATCTTTGACAAGTTTACCTACTTGCTCAAAAAACATGTTTTTCCTCGTGTCATAGGAGGACAACCTAAAATGCAAAGTACAAAGTAATGGATTATGACTTTTTCAGACATCTATGGTTTGAAGTGGAAATTTAGGATTTTTTTCTTTCTTTAACACTGTATATGAAGCTTCCCTGCAATGTTTAGGTCAGTCCAGACAGTTGTCCATCCCCTACCATCAGGGGGCATGCCCGTGATAGCCTGGGACCATATGAAGTGGGTTGGATGATACTAGCCAACATTCAATCCAGAAGAGAAGTGGCACTGGACATCTGGGGGGGGGGGGGTAACATCAGGGATAAGGTTCTCCTATTTAATATGATACATGTATCCCAACAAATATTTTTAAACTTTTGAATAAAAATCTATTGAATCTAATATGATGCATGCATCGCCCTGAGAATAGCAAACTGTGGTGGATTGCTTTATTAGAGATCAGTGTCGGTGTGTCTCAAAGAAGCAATTTTATTTCAGCCAACAGGGCTGTTTGAATGGGAATACTCTGCCACAACTGTGAGGCACTGATAAAGTGGCGCTGATAGGCACTTATAGGTCACACTGGTGGACACTGAGAGGTGGCACTGATGGGTGGCACTGATGGGAGGCACTTAAGGGTACTGATGGGTGGCACTGATAGGCGGCACTGATAGGCACTGATGGGTGGCACTGATGTGCACTGGCTGGCAACACTGATAGGCAGCATTAATAGGTGGCACTGATGATGAGGTACTGATGGACACTGGTTGGCAGCACTGATGGGCACTAATAGGTTGCACTGGTGGGCATTGATAGGTGGCACTGGTGGTCACTGCTGGGCACTAGTAAGCGGCACTGATATGCACCTGTAGGTTGCACTGGTGGGCATTGGCAATTGGCACTGGAGGGCACTGCATAGCAGCAGTGCCTCTCCCTGTTCATGACCAATGTCCCTGTCACAGAATCCGGTGATCAGCTGTCAGTGTGAGGGGAACAAAAAAGGTGATTACCGATGTAACGAAACGTCCCTCACTCCGCTTGAGTGCTTTCGCCATATACCACTTCCTCCCAGTCTAAATATAGATATCAGATATTCCAACCGCTGACAACTACAATCAAGACGCTACTCGTTTGATTGCTGAACATGGACTGTTTATTAGAACTAGAATACAAGTCTAATATACAGTAGATAAGGAAGTTCACCCCTCCTGCTCATATTACTCTAACAATACTCCTATAAGCAGAAACATAAATTAACTAATCCCTTAGGATTTCCCTACAGGTCAGACTTGTTGGCACCGAGCTTCACACAGTAGATTATACATTATCATAAGTATAAACACAGGACACCTTCACACAATAGCAGAAGCTCCAGCAGGAGTCGACCCGTCTCCTACATTGTACAGAGGCCAATGTGATCAGCTCTCTCAACTAACATGTTGAGTTCAGAATCAAACAACCAAACCAAGAATAGTATTTACATATATCCTGGGAGATATTGTGGATAAATATCACTGTCCCATTTTAAGTAATCCAAGACATATTTTCTCAGACTTAGACATAAGAGATGCATGGGGAGCTAAAAAAAGGGTTTCCCAACCTTTCCAAGGGATTTTGGGTTCCATGGGCCCTCCCATCACAACCGATCTTTTGATTACATCACCTGATAAGCTGTCTTTGGCTGACAGCTGATCACGTGGTAAAGGGCCAGGATCGGCCCCTTACTTCGATCCGTGATGAGCCAAGTCTCATTGACTCGGTGATCACAGAGCATGCCGCATATGCCCTGCAGGCGGCACGCAGGCAGCTCATGCACAGGCGGGAGGTGGTAAAGGAGGGAGGGGTGGGGTGGGGTGGTAAAAAGGCAACTCAACCACTTATTTTTATGGCTTTCCAACTGCAAGTAATTAATTTAAGAAAGCCTTTCCTGAAAGAAACTTGGAGGCTATCATTGTTGACTTATCATTATGCAAATGCTAGTTCTCTGGCTTTTATGCTGACCCACTGGTTTAAATATTTTGATTCACAGACATACAGCAAGAATTCAAATACAGATTTCTTTCAGTACGGCAATTTGTTTTTCATGTTTTTGTTTTTTTTAGTCAGCCTGTGATATACCGGTAGCAGGTTTACTGGGTAACATGTAACAACTCACATTGAGGTTAATTTACTAAAGGCAAGTAGACTGCACTTTTGCAAGTGCAGTAGCTCTAGAACTTAATACATGACGTAATGCTTCACTTTACAAAGAACACCCAATCACATGCAAGGAAAATAAAAATAAAAACTGTATTTTTGCTTGCACATGATTGGATGATGGAAGTCAGCCAAGTTCTTTCTCATTTACTAGCTGTACAGTAGTAGGACATTGAAAACATGGTGGGCCACCAATTGTCCTTGGGAATATGCCGGGTCACAGACGTGAAATTAGGATTAAAGAATAACCTGCAGAATCATTACTAAATACACATTCTTAGGAGCTGGAGTCCTACTATTCTGACCAAATAAGGAGATAAACTTTTTTCAAAATACATTACTGATGAGAGGCTTGCAAAAGTAAGCCCTGGTGTACAATACATGTCTGTCCACACTTGCATACATGAAAATAAAACTTTTTTTTATAGTTGTCAATGAAACAATTATTGCCATATTGGATAGTATTAGTATTTAATTTTAATGGGATTAGCTGAAGCCAAGGAGCTCCCATCAACTCGCACTTGTTCCTAGATACTCCAGATTTACTGATAAAGGACAAACTTGCGTTTTTTCCAGTACAGCTGGGACACGTTAGTAAATCTGGCAAATAGGCAACAGCCAAATCTTGTAGCTAATAGCCCTTTACTGGCAGGGACCCTGCCCCCCCCCCCCCCTGGGTTGTGTAGCAAATACAGTGTCCAGCTTCTATCCCTTTGGCTACTGATCCCAGCACCACCTCTTCAGACACTGCCAGCCTGCCTGGCTGCGGCTGCTCCTTTCACTAGCCCTACTGGCTACTTCTCCACCACAGTCCTCCTAGACTGCACACTCGTCACCAGCCACCAGACTGTATTCTCCCTAGAGATCTCCTGTATGTGCTGACTCTCTCCTACTGTCCTGCTGCTCCCATGCATCCAGGACAGGACTCCTCCATGTGTTGTAAGAGGCTACTTCCCAGACCCAAGCTGAATGCCGAGGTCACCCCCCCCCCCAGAATAGGGGCACCCTTAAGGGCAACCGACAGCCTTCTCAGCACTCCCTCTCCATCTTTCACCCCTCTTCCCCTGCTAGCATGAGAGGTGCCCTCCAAGTATTTAAGAGGTGCCCTCCCACTGCCAGCCCACTTGCTGGGGATTGGCTGCTGTCCTTCTCAATACTCCAGGCAGCTCCTCCTAACCTTCCATCCATTCTTCTAGAAGCTTCTCCAAGGTTCCAGCAAGTAGGGGGAGCTACCAGAAATGCCTGGCAGATGAGTCATCCAGCCTTTCTGAGTCACTCGCCCTGGCCCAAATTCAACCCAGCCTGGCTCTCAGCCATGCTAAATTTACCTACACTAAACACTAACTACTTACAGCTAGCACTCTACACTAGAGGGTGCTACATGTATGAATTAATACATTATAAATAATTCAGCTGTATTTTCTTGGGTGTTTAAAGCCCACTATTAGCTTGGGAAAAATAAATTGGAAAAGAACCCCAGAAGCTCATTAAAAAGCAGTGATGGCTTCCATAATAACCCAATTCCAGGTTTAAAATGATTGTCACATCTGATTTTTTAGTTAAAATAATAAACAGGTTTATACTTGCCTGCTGTGTGCAATGGTTTTGCACAAAGCAGTCAAAAATCTCCTCTGCTGGGTTCCCCCGCCAGTGATCTTGGACCTTCCTCTTTTGTGCCTGCGCACCTAGCAAGCCGCTTGCTATGGAAGCAGACTTGCAGGCTCGCTCCAGAGCCAGGCTCTGTGTATGCATAGGCACACACAATGAAACTCTCTGATCACTGGATTTGACTGACAGGCGCAGGAGCCAACTGTTTCTGTTGTTCCCAGAAGAGCCTGTGAAACCAAGAAGAGAGTAATAGAGGACCTGCAGCTAGGCATAGCACTGGAATAATACAGGAGCCAGTTAAGTGATGGGGGGGGGGGGGGGGTTTAAGTAGTTTGTAGAGTTTTTTTATCTTAATGCAGAAAATGCATTACGGTAAAAAACCTAGCGGCATACAAACCCACTTCCTGTAAGCCTAGGGCATTCCCCTTTCCGCAGAAGAGAATGCTGCAGAGTGGCACTGCTGGCTAAAGCATTTAGGATCTGTCCACCTCTGGAGGAAGAAGAGAGCAAAAAGTACCTGTGATACCACCGGACAGAAAGGAAGACACATGAAGAAAGTATATTTACACAGATGTTCCTCTATTTTTTGCAGGGGTACCCCAGGGGGCAGAAAGGGAGGAGAATCCAGAGCCTGGAGTTAATGTGGTGCTAAAGTGTGTTTTGGATACAAGAAGACTTTTCATTAGGGTAATTTGCCTATACAGAATTTGTTGTATTCAGCTGAAATCTGATCTACTGAGTCTATCAAGAGAAAATCTGAAGTTTACCCAATTTACTTTTCTCTGAGTTTTGTGTAATCCACTGCACCCAGATGTCACAGACCATCTAACAAGCTCTGTAGAAGGAACTGGAGAATTAGGCTTCATGTACATTTCTTTCTCTCTCCACCCAGTTTCTCCATCACTAATCACATCAACACATTCAGGGCAGGTTTCAATATTATTGGTTCCTATGTCTGGAATTTACTGTATGAGAAGGCATCCTTTAAGGGGTGTTTTTAGTGACACTAGCAGATGTGTCCCATGATCGCCAGACTATTGTCAAATGGTATTAAGATGGGATGGTGCTCTACAGAACTAGCTAGATGAAAAACTAGATGCTGCATATATACCTCACAAGGCTTCATTTTCAGTTTCAACTGAAATGTTCCTTTAACGGAGGTCATACACACCTAAATGTTTTCATTTAATTGATGTGTGTATCAATCAATGCAATTAAAATCAACAAACAATTGAATAGCCATAATTTTCCTTCCAATATTTTTAGATTAAATTTCCATTGGATTCGATCAAACTGAGTTGATCGGCCAAGGTGGAAGTTTATGGATTGTTTTGTACCAATTGGCAACCCTCATATAAATTGTTCATGAATACAACCATATTTTGATCAGAATATACGATTACATGGTGGAAACAGAGATGAGATTGATAACTTATGATTGTAAGGCCCCGTACACACGTCCGAGAAACTCGACGAGCAAAACACATCGTTTTGCTCGTCGAGTTCCTTGTGAAGCCGCCGAGGATCTCGGCGAGCCAAGTTTCCTCATTGACTAACGAGGAAATAGAGAACATGTTCTCTATTTGGCCCGACGAGATCCTCGTCGGTTTCCTCCGCCAAAAGTGTACACATGACCGGGTTTCTCGGCAGAATACGGCTCAGATCGAGTTTCTGGCTGAATTCTCGGTCGTGTGTACGGGGCCTAAGTTAACATCAAACCTTCACTTGTGAACCAAATCCACTTCCCCCATATGTGCCATATGAAATGAATGCAATGTCAGCCATAGACTGATTATTCTACTTGGAAAAGATTGATCAGAAAAGAAACTGACCATTTATAAAAGTTTGTATAATCACCATTAAATTGAGAAAGGATTCAAATTTTTCAAACAAAAGGGTCTTTATTGGAATACAGTGTATACATCACAACAACAATTCCGTAAAAGTAATAATCAAATAAATACAAAAGTCATCATGCTGTGTAATAACCAGCTCATCCGGTACACATTGGCAAGTTCTCGAAAAATGAGTAGGGTATATTTACTGGCGAATAGAAGGGCGGCAATACTACAATGCTACAATTCGTGACACTAAATTTTAAATACCGGTATATATTTTTATTGTGCATAGTTTGAAGAGCTCACATATCTTGTATATAGGGATTTACACTATTCTGAGTATATTACAGACAGAACAGTTGTAAGGTATGTAGCTGAAGTGCCTCAAAATAGGCTTTCCAAAGCTGTGTAAAAATACCAAGAGACAGATTTGGTTTCACATGCAGGTCCACCGTCTGTAGACTATGCTTGTTGGGGTTTTAAGACATCTCAGCCTGTCTGTGGCCTTCTGTACTGCAAAATATCTCATATTCACTATTTACTAATGACATCTCCACCATAGTAACAGTCAACTGTAATTCCGCGTACACACGATCGGTCAAACCGATGAGAACGGTCTGATGGACCGTTTTCATCGGACCAAACCGATCGTGTGTAGGCCCCATCAGTTATTTATCCATAGGTTAAAAAAAAGCAATCTTGTTTTAAATTTAACCGATGAATACCTAACCGATATAAAAAAAATGATTGTCTGTAGGCACGTCCATCGGTTAAAAATCCACGCATGCTCAGAATCAAGTCGACGCATTCTTGGAAGCATTGAACTTCGTTTTTTTCAGCACGTCGTTGTGTTTTACGTCACCGCGTTCTGACACGATCGTTTTTTTAACTGATGGTGTGTAGGCACGACTGACCATCAGTCAGCTTCATCGGTTAACCGATGAAAACGGTCCATCAGACCGCTTTCATCGGATGGACCGATCGTTTGTACAGGGCATTACTGTCCGTATGGTTAAAGTCCTTTACCACCGTAATTTTTTATGCACAATATGTAAAAGCTGCAATGTTTGAAGATGTTGGCCATAATCTGTCAAACTTTTTCTTTCTGCACTCAAGTACAGATTACACAAGATAAAGAGAAAGAAAGAGGAGCAACGCCAATCTAAGTGCAGAAATAGTACAACAAATTTATTGAAGAAAGTAATACACTCACTAGAAAGTGGATATCATGGGCACATGAGAAAGTAGCAGCCTTGTGGTGGACAGAGATCAGGTGGAGCAGCTGGAATGAGGCCGGCTGTGTCCGTGCACGTGTTCGGCGCAATGCGATCTCCTTCGCCAGGCAATCCTGACGCCTGACGTAGGAGCATGCATGCTCCGACCATCTCGTTTTTTCATCTGGACACCAGCCTGACAGCTTCCTCTTACACCTCTCCTTCCAACCTGGGACCCCGGGAACCACCGACACTGCCGGGAACGAAGACACTGCACATTTCAGCTGCTCCTCCAAATCTCTGTCCACCACAAGGCTGCTACTTTCTGATGTGCCCATAATAACCACTTTCTTCAATAAATGTGTTGTACTATTGCTGCACTTACAGTAGATTGGCACTGCCCCTCTCTCCTTCTCTTCCAGTGTTACAGAGTATCTTTTGCTCTATAGCTGGCTGCCTAACAAGTGCATCAAAACCTAGGACTAATGGACTACTATACACATTAAGGACTTGCCCCCATCTCCCCCCCCTCCCCCAGGTCCTTTTTATCAATTCCAGTCATTCCCCCAGGCAGTGGTTTATCTGCTCCCGCTACAGACATTCTAGCTCTTCGATTTTTTTTTGCTTATAACACAAGATAAAATCTGCTACATGCAACAATATTTTTCTTAGCAGCACTTTTCTAGAAACCATCTAATAATGCTATTGTTCCTGAGCGGTGTTGATTGATATAGGAGAATCCGCAATTCACTAACTTTTGATTTGTGTGCAGGTCCATCTGATCTGTAGTGATACGTGCAATTCAGGAATAGTAATTCCCGGCCTTTTGGACAAATTTTCATCCGCGTGTGCAAGCGTATCCAGAATTTTGACCTCCTTTGGAAATCAACTATAATTTTTGGGTTATCAAGGCACAGCTAGGCAATTGCTTTAGACTCTTGCAGCACGACCGTTGTGCTAATTCTCCCTGCCTGGCATGCTTTACTCACAATTCATCAAGTTCAGTGTTGTGGCTCAATTAGAATTATCAAATTAGGATCATGCTCACCCCCAACTCTAGGCATTAAGCCATACCCTGCTACGGGCTCTTACCTAATAACAGTCCAGGTAGCTCTTTCTTCTATAGATATAGATAGAGTACTGGAAGGCACCAGTGGCGGCTGGTGCTCAAAATTTTTGGGGGGGAGCGCAAACAAACGAGAAAAAAAAAGAAAACAATTGCAGCCTCACTGTGCCCATCAAATGCAGCCACTGTGCCCATCAAATGCAGCCAGTGTGCCCATCAAATGCAGCCACTGAGCCCATCAAACGCAGCCACTGTGCCATGCCATCAAATGCAGCCACTGTGCCATGCCATCAAACGCAGCCACTGTACCATGACATCAAACGCAGCCACTGTGCCATCAATTGTCACCACTGTGCCATGCCATCAAAGCAGCCACTGTGCCATGCCATCAAACGCAGTCACTATGCCCATCAATTGTCGCCACTGTGCCCTTTAATTGTCGCCACTGTGCCCTTTGTCACCACTGTGCCCTTTAATTGTCGCCACTGTGCCAATTGTCGCCACTGTACCAATTGACGCCACTGTGCCCTTTGTCGCCACTGTGCCAGTTGTCGCCACTGTGCCAATTGTCGCCACTGTGCCCTTTGTCACCACTGTGCCAATTGTCACCACTGTGCCAATTGTCGCCACAGTGTCCTGTAATTATCCCCACTGTGCCCCAGTAATTATTGCCACTGTGCCCTGTAAAATGCTGCCCCCCCCCACATGACAGCTACTCAAGATTGGATTATGTATTTTCCACCCCAGTTCTGTTGGCTAACTCGAGGGACTCATCTGTGCATAGTTGTGTCTGGTCTGACCATAATATTGTATCCTTCTCCACTGACTTTATCTCACAGACCCCCTCCTCTTATACATGGAGAATTAATGAGGCCCTTCTTTCGGATCATGTGGTGGAGTCTGAGATGTCGCAGGCCATAGATGGTTATTTTGCCCTTAATGCTATCCCTGAGACTCCCGTCTCCACGGTTTGGGTTGCGCATAAAGCAGTGCTGAGAGGCAAATTTATTAGTTTGGCGGCAGCCCGTAATAAACAAAATAAAGGTGACATTCTCAGACTAACTACGGAACTGGATAAGCTATATAAAAATGCCTCAGCTCTAACATTAGAGTCCACTAGACGGACTATAGATCAAAAGCGTCTAGAGTTGGATGCTCTTCTTTCGGCGAAAGTGGAGAAGGCACTGAGATGGTCCAGAGCCAGGTTTCTTCTGCATAGTAATGCAGCTTCCACGATGTTCGCCAGGAAGCTTAATCAGTCCCTCCGTCCCCCTCATGTATACAAACTTAGGTCTCCCTCTGGACATTTGACTTCACACCCTCAGGAAGTACTAGATATTTTCAAAGACTATTATTCTTCCCTGTTAGAGGCCCCCAAAGTTCAGCCTTCTCAAGCTTCCAAGGATAAATTTGAAGATGTCCCCCTCCCTTCCCTGTCTAGGTCCCAATCTGATAGACTTAATGTGCCCATTTCGATTTCAGAGGTCCTGGCGGTTATCAAAAGTCTGAAGAATGGCTCCTCCCCTGGACCCGATGGCTTTTCAGCCGTTTATTATAAAAAGTTTGCCCCCCAATTGGCCCCTAAATTGGTTGGATTATTTAATTCTGTTCTCCAGGGTGGGTCATTTCCTGAAGAGATGCTTTTAGCCAACATGTCCCTTATACCCAAACCCAACAAGGACCATTCCCTACCCCAAAACTTTAGACCAATTTCGGTGATGAATAATGATTTAAAAATTTTTAGTAGGATCCTAGCTGATAGGCTCGGTAGTGTAATTTCCTCCTTGATATCCCCTTTCCAATCAGGTTTTATCCCTCATAGGTTTATTACAGATAATATCCGCTTAGCAGCGAATGTGATACAAGACGCAAACTTATTTTCTCGAAAATTATTCCTACTAGGGTTAGATATTAACAAAGCATTCGACAGTGTGTCTTGGAGCTATGTGTCTCGCCTGCTTCAGAGGTATGGTATTGGGGGGGAGTTTCTGCACTCATTTTATGCACTTTATCGGAATCCCAGTACACGAGTTAGGATCCCTGGCTGTAGTTCTGGTTTTTTCAAGCTAGGTAGGGGGACAAGGCAGGGCTGCCCCCTGTCTCCACTCATTTTTGCCCTAGCGATTGAGCCACTGGCCATTGCAATTCTTAGGCACCCTGATATCGCAGGCTACAGTAAATCTGATTCTGTGTACAAATTGTGCATGTATGCTGATGATGTGCTTTTATTCCTTACCAACCCCTTAGTTTCTTTACCCAATCTTCTGGATACCCTTTCCTCTTTCGCTGATGTCTCTGGCCTAGCAGTGAATGTTAATAAATCGGTGGCTCTCCCTGTAGGCTTCCCTCCTGCGGAACTTGAGAACCTCAGGAGGTCCTTTAAGTTTCATTGGGCAGTTTCAGACATCTCCTATTTAGGTATCAGATTACCCGCGGATTACGCACAGTTTTTCTCCCTTAATTACCTCCCATTAGTGGCTCAATTGAAGCAGCTTCTTAATTCCTGGTCAAAATACAGGGTATCATTCTTGGGTAGGATTACGGCTAGTAAGATGACATTCTTACCCAAGTTGCTGTACCTTTTTAGGGCCCTTCCAGTGGTTTTATCTAAAACTTTTCTCCTGAAACTACAAGCTCATTTGAACAGATTTATTTGGAATGACAAGCCTTCAAGGTTTTCTAGACAAGTGCTTTATAGGCCATACAGGATGGGTGGTCTGGGAGTCCCGCAGCTTTGGCTGTATTTCATGGCTAGCAGGCTTTCTCAAGTAGCACAGTGGAACATCAGACGCCCTAGAGTCCCCTGGGTTCGTTTCGAGGCTGACTCAGTTAAACCTTTTTATTTACCCAGCGTTTTGTGGTCCTCAAAGTCATATTCTGTGTCACTAAAAGAAAAAAACCAAATTGTATCTCAGGAGCTGGGGTTGTGGAGGAAGTTTGGCTCCCGTTTGGCTCTTATTTCTAGGTTCCCTCCTGGGGCCTCCTTTTTGGGGGACCCTAGATTTCCCCTGGCCTTTCACTCACCCTCTAGTTTCGGATGGTGGATTAGCTGTGATCTCACTAACTTGGCGGACCTGCAACATGATGGTGGATTCATTTCCTTCTCTATTCTTAGGGAATTGAAAGATATTCCCTTGAGGGAGTTCTATAGGTATTTGCAGGTCCGTCATTTCTTTCAAACACATTACGCAGCTGTACCCTCTGACACTAACACGGTGTTTGAGACTCTATGTTCAACCTCCCCTAGACAGAAGGGTCTAATCTCGGTACTGTACCGCTATATGGGGGGTGGGGATGTCGATTTGGTTTTGAAGCACATGGCCCAGTGGGATCAGGAGTTGGGCCTCGGATATGACTACAAGGACTGGGAGACATGCTGGCAGAACATGAGGAAATGTTCTGTCTCTCTTTCAGTCAGGGAGACAGCAGTGAAATTGTTCACACGATGGTACCTCACCCCTCTCCGTTTGAGTAAAATTTTTCCTCAGAGTTCCCCCTTATGCTTTCGTGGATGTCCCCATCAGGGTTCTTTCTTGCACTTGTTTTGGGAATGTGAAAGGTTGCGCCCAACTTGGGGGGAGGTCTTGGTTTTGATGGATAAGTTGGCTGGGGGAGGCATGGCTCTGACACACACTCACTGTTTGCTGTTCGAGAGTATCCCCGATACTCCGAAACCTCTGATGCGGCTGTTACACACTATTTGTGTGGCAGTTCAGTGGACAATTGCGCTCCACTGGAAGTCCTGTGTGGTGCCTTTGGCACAGATAGTAGCTAGGGTGGATCAGATTATGCTCACAGAGAAGATTCATCACACTCTTAGAGACACTATGCATCTTCATGATGCTAAATGGAGCCCTCGGTTCTTGTATCGTATAATGGAACAGTCATAGACTAATTTGAGTATATGGTTTATTAGAGAAGAACTATCTTGATCTTGTTCAGATGATAAGATTTCAAGTGATTCGTTATGATGTTTGTGTCTTTTATTTTTTTTTGTCATCTTTTTTGATTTGTTTTTTTTTACTTTTCTTTGGCTTATCCACGTTAACATGGTTGATCCTTTGCTAAAGGCTATCCTTATGACACTTATGACAGATGATGGTTACGAGTTCTAATTAACTGTCTTCTTGGATATGATGTCTCTGTTCTAATGGTTGATCACAGAGGGCCTTTCCTCTGAATGTTTTATGTTGGGATATGTCTTATCGGACTGTTCATGCTTATAACCAACCTTGTTGGATGTATTTTGTATTTTGTCTTCTTCAAAATAAAGATCTTTTCAGTAAAAAAAAAAATGCTGCCCCCCCCCGCCCGGCAATTACCTTTCTGGGGTCGGCCAACCTCCTTCCATGGTCCCTCGATGTCTTCTCCCACCCTCGATGGCGCTTCAGCCAATCAGGTTACCGGTAAACTAGAACCGTTGAACCTGATTGGCTGAGACGCATGTCAGTCTTATCCAAGGAACGCACCCCCCGTGCGTTCCTTTGGATAAGTATTTGGAGCCGCCGGCTCTGAGAGGCACTTCCACAGCCAACCAGCTGCCATTATTCAGATGGCCGGCGCTCACCAGGGGGCGGGCCATCTGAATAATCAGCGGCAGCGGCAATACATAGATTCATGCAATGCATGAATCTATGTATTGTATCAGTGGCGGTGTGGAAGCTAGAGGGGGTGGCACTCCGGCACCCTCTATGGACGCACCGCCACTGGAAGGCACACTTTGTTGAAGAAAACAGCTGAGGGACCACAAGAAGATTTGCTTCATCCTGCCTGCAGAGAGCACTAAAAAGCAATAATACAACTTTGCCCTTGGTTGGAAAAGTTATTGGAAGAGTCCCCCTTTAAAACCTAATTTTGACTATAGCATGATCCTCTTATTATTGCTGATACATAAGGCTGTGGATTTATTAAGAATATAGGGCCAAATCCACAGCCAGCGGCGTAAATTAAGTTTTTCAAAACTTATGTCATTTAAGTTACGGCGACCTAAGTTGGTCTCGTAAGTGCCGTATCCACAGCGCATCTGCGCACAAAATAGCGCTTACGTAACTTAAATTTCGAGGCGTAAGGCGGGGTTATTGCAAGTGGGAAGGAAGTGGGCGTGCTTCATTGTAATGAGCCATGACCCCATGCAAATGAAGGGCCGGCCGTACTGCGCATGCGCGCACGAATCTGCTTCTCACTGGGCATGTGCAGAACTTTGCTCGGCGCAATCAGTGAGATAGGTAAAAGGCCAAGCATACTTAGTTTGAGGATTGCCCTGTGTGTAATTAGCCCCAGTCAAAACACACTTCCCTTGCAAAAGTATTTCCCTGTGTTCCCTTCCTAGAGCAAGTTGCTTCTGCTCTGAACGTTTGTCAGTGTTTGTTGGTGAGTTGTGTGTGATAGAGAAGTTTTGGAGGAGTATTAGATTGTAGTTGTTGTTTGTTTCTGATAAGTGTATTTTTTGTTTGATTGTGTCTGCTAAGTGTTTTTTTTTTTTTTCTGCTTGGATTTTGTGTTTGTTTTTTTCTGCTTGGATTTTGTGTTTGTTTTTTGGGTGTTTGTTTTTGACTTTGTAGTAGCTGTCTGCTTGTGTGTTTTGATTTTTGTTTGTTTGTTGTGTGTGAATTTTTGTTTGTTTGTCCTGTGAGTTTTCTTGTTGCTGAGTGGTGTCTGTGATGGCACCCAAGCGCAGGAAGCTTAATTTTACCCATGTGGAGAAGCAAATCCTTGCCAGGTCCATCGTCCGATATGGGCGCTATTTACATGGGCCTGAGAGCCGGAACACCTCCCCGGCCCAAAGGAAGAAGATCTATCAAAAAATTACAGATCAGATAAATGCGGCGGGGGGGGGGGGAGACGAGGACCCCTGCTGGCATCCAGAAAAAGATCAATGATCTGAAGAGCGTGGTCTGCAATAAGGTGGCCAAGCTCACTGCCCATAGGAGGGGCACTGGAGGAGGGAGACCATGCCCCATCCGGCTGACTGAGGAGGAATGGGCAGTGGCCCGGTGTTTCCAGCCAGAGCAGGTGGTGGGCCTGCGTGGCTTTGACTCTGATGTTCCTGTGGGGCCAGGTAAGTTTTTTTTTCTATCTGGTGATTAGCATGTGTGGGTGGGGGAAGGGAAGATGTGCCAAGTGTGTGGATCCTCAAACCTGTGATTGTTTGGTGTCCTCCACAGATGACCAGGAGATTGCTGGCCCATCAGGCCAGGAGGATGCTGGGCCATCAGGCCAGGCTGCTGCACCACCCCAAGGACAGGAGGCTGCTGAGGATTCCCCAGGGGAGGGGAGTGGCCAAACCTCCCCTCATGAGGAGGATGAGGGGGAGGAGGATGAGGGGGGAGGGGGAGGAGGATGAGGGGGAGGAAGAAGAAAACCTGCAGCTTGGCAAGGAAATCCTTCTGGCCTCTGAGCTAATGACATTTGAGGATACCCTTGAGGCTACCCCAGAGCCTACCCCAGAGGCTACCCCAGAGGCTGGCAGCAGTCAGGCCACCATCAGGGGTAGCCCCTCCCACTCCTCCCCCAACAGGCTGCAACCCACAAGGGTCACTCTCTCCCCTCCTCCAGAGCCACAAGCCTCAGGGGCAGGCAGGATGGCGACCCAGGAGACCAGGGGGGTGTTTGAGCATCTGCCGGCCAGTCTGCAGAAGGACAATGCCCGGCAGACCCGCCCTCTGGGTGAGATACAAAAAACTATTACCAAGATGGAGCACAGCCTGGGTGCAATGAGGGAGTCACTCGGTGATGTGGCCACAAACTCTTTGGGGGTCATCACATGTTTGTGGGACCTGAAGACCGCCACAACAGGCGTGGCCCAGGAGGTGACTGCCCTGACCCAGGCTGTGCAGGACAATACCCGGGCTGTGCAGGACAATACCCGGGCTGGCCAGGCCAATACGGCTGCCATTACTGGCTGTCTGAACAGGATAGCAGTGGCCTTGGAGGGCAGGCCAGCAGGAGGACAGACACCAGGGGAGGCTCCTTCTTCCCCTGCTCACTCACCCCCCCATGAAGATACTCCCTCCCCTGCTCACACCCCCCCCGTGAAGATCCTCCAGTTGGCCGTGGCCGTGCCCGTGCCCTTGGGCAGCCCAGACGGAGCACTCGCCGCAGGAATTAATTAGCAGGGGTACTTTTGATTTTTTTTTTTTTTTTATAATTTTGTTTATTAACCTCTTGACCACTGGGCACTTAAACCCCCTTCCTGACCAGACCAATTTTCAGCTTTCGGTGCTCTCACAATTTGAATGACAATTACTCCGTCATACAACATTGTACCCATTTGAAATTTGTGTCCTTTTTTTCACACAAATAGAGCTTTATTTTGGTGGTATTAGATCACCTCTGGGTTTTTTATTTTTTGCGCTATAAAAGAAAAACGACCGAAAATTCTGTAAAAAACAAAAAAAAAAAAACTTGTTTCTGTCATATTCGCAGGTTATTTCTCACACACAGCATATGCATACCACGAATGACACCCCAAAACACATTCTGCTATTCCTCCCGAGTATGGCGATACCCCATGTGTGCAACTTTTACACGGCGTGGCCACATACAGAGGCCCAACATGCAGGGAGCGCCATCAGGCGTTCTGGAGCACCCAGGCCAATTCTGACATTTCTCTCCTACATGGAAAAATCACAATTTATTTGCTAGAAAATTACATAGAATCCCAAAACATTATATATGCGGAGTATTGGGGTATTGCGGAGTATTTGGGTATTGCAGAGTATTGGGGTATTGGGGGTATTGCGGAGTATTGGGGTATTGCGGAGTATTGGGGTATTGCGGAGTATTTGGGTATTGCAGAGTATTGGGGTATTGCGGAGTATTTGGGTATTGCAGAGTATTGGGGTATTGGGGGTATTGCAGAGTATTGGGGTATTGCGGAGTATTGGGGGTATTGCAGAGTATTTGGGTATTGCAGAGTATCGCGCAGGGTATTGGGGTATTGCAGAGTATTGTGCAGGGTATTGCAGAGTATCGGGGTATTGCAGAGTATCGGGGTATTGCAGAGTATCGGGGTATTGCAGAGTATCGGGGTATGGCAGAGTATCGGGGTATGGCAGAGTATCAGGGTATGGCAGAGTATCGGGGTATGGCAGAGTAACGGGGTATTGCAGAGTAACGGGGTATTGAAGAGTAACGGGGTATTGCAGAGTAACGGGGTATTGCAGAGTAACGGGGTATTGCAGAGTAACGAGGTATTGCAGAGTAACGGGGTATTGCAGAGTAACGGGGTATTGCAGAGTAACAGGGTATTGCAGGGTAACGGGGTATTGCAGAGTAACGGGGTATGGCAGAGTAACGGGGTATGGCAGAGTAACGGGGTATGGCAGAGTAACGGGGTATGGCAGAGTATGGGGTATTGCAGAGTATGTGGTATGGCAGAGTATGGGGTATGGCAGAGTATTGTATGTATTGGGCAGGGATAGCTGAGCTGGGAGGGATGGCTGGATCTGTGACTGCAGTTGTCACAGATCCAGCCACAGTACTGCTGACACCCCGCGCTCCCCCCCTCTCTCCTCTCCTCTCGCACTGTACCGAATGGTACAGAGAGGAGAGGGAGGAACCGGCGTCATCAAATGACGCCGGTTTGTTTACAAGTGATCGCTCCGTCATTTGACGGAGCGATCACGTGGTAAACAGCCGCGATTCGCGGCAATTTACCGTGATCCGTGATGCGCCGGGTCTTCTAGACCCGGCGAGCACGGACACTTCCGCGAGCGCGCCCCAGGGGACGCGCAAACGCGGAAGTGCACGAGGACGTCCCAGGGACGTCCTGTCACAGTAACTCGACCGCGCTGTAGCAGTATTTTTGCTATAGCGCGGTCGGCAAGTGGTTATACTGTACTTATGATTTGGTTTATGTGTGTGAATGATGTGTGAATGTGGGGGGGTGGCATTCCTGATAAAATAAGGGTGTCACCCTCAGTTTTGGTGGAGAAGGGATCCCCAGGACCAGGGAGAAGTGATCCCAGGTTCCTGAATGGTGTATGAATGCACAGTGACATAATTGAAGCCGTGGCGTGGCGTTACTGCTCCCAAGTACCAAAGGGGGGGGGGGTACTTGGATCTAATCCAATTCGATGTGCATGTGATGTGTCTGTGCTAGGGACCACAGTGGTGTGCATTCATGCATTCTCATTGTGACATAATTAATCTGCGTTTACTATGAATAAAAAAATTCTCATTGTGACATTATTCATGTGCGTTTACTGTGAAAACAAATATTCTCATTGTGACATTATTCATGTGCGTTTACTGTGAAAATATGCCTTCTGCGAGGCGTCTCCTGGCTGCTGTGCCCTCAGCAGACCGGGTAGAGTGGGTTAGGGGGGGATTGCCTGGGTGGGGGGGGGTCAGGTCAGCACGTATGTCAATCTCCAGTCCCCTTCTCATGGCAAAGTTGTGCAGCACGCAACATGCACCGATGATCTGGCACACAAAGTCTGGGGAATACAACTATGTACCCCCAGACTTATCCAGGCATCTGAAGCGGCCCAAATGTGCGCTCCACAACTGCCCGGGTGCAAATGTGAGCCTCGTTGTAGCGTTGCTCTCCTGGGGTTTGGGGGTTCCTGAATGGGGTCATCATATGTGGTCCCAGTGCATATCCAGAGTCACCTGGAAGGGAAAAGACAGAAGGATGTTAGTCATGCATGTGCCCCTCGTGATGTCTGCATCATGGGGGGGGACATACCTGACACCCATGTCACTCACCAATCAGCCAGCTGTCTCCATACATGTTCAGTTCCAAATCTCTGGAGATTTTGGTCTGCCGGAATATATAGCTGTCATGGCAGGATCCAGGGAATTTTGCACAGACGTGCCAGATGAGGCCATGGGCATCTACGATTACCTGGACATTTATGGAATGCCAGTGCTTCCGATTCCGGAACAGGTGCTCTGTCTCATGGGGGGGCTGTAGTGCCACATGGGTACAATCAATGGCCCCGATGGTCCGTGGGAATCGGGCAATGTTGTAAAAGTCCGTCATGGTTTGCAATCGCTGGTCCTCCTGGGTGGGTTTTTGAAATTGATTGGCCATGCGTCTCAGTATTGCAGGGACTACTTGATGGACACACCTGCTCATGGAGGATTGTGCCATCCCAGACAGACCTTCACATGTGCGTTGGAAAGACCCAGTGGCAAGGAAATGGAGTGTTGCCATTACTTTGATGAGAGGTGGCAGGGCATGGGATCGTTGGGTTGTGGTGGTGAGATCATCCTGCAGGATTCTGGTTAATTCCAGGATGGCTTCCCGGTTAAAACGGAAGTTGCCATAGACCTCAGAAGCAGGCATGCCAAAGAGATCTCGGCGTGGGCGGTATACCCTCTCCTGTGCCCTCCTCCTCCTCCTCTGTGCCCTCCTCCTTCTTTGCGCCTCTAAAGTAGCGAGTGCCGTTAGGATCATGGATGGCCCGGGCATGTTGGCAGACAGTTTGAAGTCCAGCAAATATGTGTGCTCAGCTTTTCCTCAATGCTGTTGCTTCAGCAGACCTTTACACAGCATGTGTAAAATTAGGGCTGCTTTTATAACGTGTAAATTTGCGCAGGGAAACTAACAGGTGCGCACAGGGCGTAATCTACGGCGCACACACTTAATTATGTGGATCGCCCTATCTCCCTCATTTGCATATTTGCCTATCAAAAACAGTGGCGTGACTAGCGTAATTTGCATCCGAGGATGCGCCGGTGTAATCATTTTAGGTAGGACGGAAAATCCGGATTTTAATGCGTAACTCGTTTTGAGGATCGGGCGCAAAGATACGCGCGGAGTAAAATTAGAAATCTCGAGTTAAGTCGGCGCATCTGCTTTGTGGATTTGGCCCACACTGTATTTATATTATAATATTTGTCTCTGATTATTAGTTTAGCTGAGTGCCCATTTGCTCACCACACTCAGTTGCAGGAACAGGATACATCCAGGGAAAATATGTTCCTCAACTTCAATTTCCCAGCAACTAAGACAGGCCACAACTGATGAAGTAGAGGTAGTGTAACGGCTCTGGTGAACGGGAGTGAGCCACAACTGCGGATATCAAGGATTTCAATGCACTTCTCTATATGAGATTTCAGTATTGGGCCCCAGGCATCACTCCCAGTAAACAGAAGTTTGGGGGTTCTCTACATCATCTCTCTCTCACATAAAAAAAGGCGTTGAGCTACTAAGGATGGACGCATTACACCATGCGACCAGAGCTTAGTGTTTAAAATTATAATACACACTTTAGGGATGCCAATGCACCTCTATATGCAAGTGATTATTACATAAACATATAGGCTCAGATTCACAGAGAGCGGGAGCACATTACGCTGCCGTAGCGCAAACAATGTACTCTACGCCAACGCAGCGCAGAGAGGCAAGCATGGAATTCACCAAGCCAGTGCTCCCAACGCTGCGCTGGGTTTCGAAGGCGTATGCCGGCATAGGTGGAATTGGGCATGAGCCATGCAAATGAGGCGTGATCCAATGCAAATGATGAGCCCTGCGCCAGACAGATATGTATCACAAAATGCGCATGCACCGAGACGTGGACACATCCCCCTGTGCATGCTCACAGCCACGTCGGAACAACTGCCTAAACTATGCCGGATCACTGCGTACGGCGTGAACGTAACCTACGCCCAGCCAGACACGTCCAACGTAAAATACGCCGGCTTGTGTTCCCTGCATGTCTGCTGCTGGGTTACACCTCCTTTATGGGGAATAACTTTACGCCAGCCGTATAACTTACACGCACTGCGTCGGGCGCACGTATGTTCGTGAATCGCCGTATTTCACTAATTTGCATATTTGAATGGCTAATCAATGGGAGCGGCACCATGCATCCAGCCTAAATGTGTGCCCACCCAACGCCGGCGTAGGCAAGTTACGTCGGCGGGATGAAGCCTGTTTTTAGGCGCATCTTAGTTTGTGGGTCCGGCGCACAGATACGATGGCGCACATTTGCACTTACGTCAGCGTATCTTGTTATACGCCGGCGTAAGTGCTTTGTGAATCTGGGCCATAGAGATGTATTAGGCCACTAAGAGAGATGGTATGAAATACCATCAACCCTTAGCATTGGAAAGTTAGCGTGAACATTTTCAACAAGTTAGGGCAAGGCCCATAGGGACTTAAAGCGGTTGTAAACCCGCATATACATTTTTTTTCTACACCTGCAAGGCAAAAGCCATAATGAGCTAGTATGCACCGCATATTAGCTCATTATGAAATACTTACCTCGGAACCTGGTCCACGTCGAGCCGAGCGTGTCTTCCGGGTATCGCCGCTCCAGCGATGTGATTGGCATGGGTCGGCAGAGCTGAGGATCCCCCCTGCGCATGCACCGCTGCAATCAGCGGGCGCATTGCGAGGGGAATATCTCCTAAACCGTACAGGTTTAGGAGATATTCTTTATACCTACAGGTAAGCCTTATTATAGGCTTACCTGTAGGAAAAAGTAAAAAAAAGTGGGTTTACAACCACTTTAACACTTATATCAAGCACATAGTAAATAGGAGTTGTTAAGACAACTAATAGTTGCATATGACAGGCAATATAGCTCGTAGTAAATGGGTGTTGTAGTGAAAACTAATAGTTGCATATGACAGGCAATATAGCTCGTAGTAAATGGGTGTTGTAGTGAAAACTAATAGTTGCATATGACAGGCAATATAGTTCGTAGTAGATAGGAGTTGTAGTGATAACTAATAGTTGCATATTACAGGCAATATAGCTCAGCTTATTAGGCAGTATATCTTAGCAGTAGCAACTAGTAATTGCACAGCAATCTGCGAAAGTACAACAGTCAGTCCCAAGTAGCAAGATGATAGAAAATAAGCCAGGATTAATATAGGACTTGTATGACACCAATATGTGTTGCAGATCTTCTTATAGCACTACAAGTAACAAAATGTCTACCTTTCCGTTTGCAGGGCTTCAGGCCATGGGATCCTGTAGTGTAGGATGTGAGCAGCAAGGCTGGGATTATGAATGAGCCACAGAGATAATGCTATGAAGAGCCAGTGTTTGTGCAGCTTTCTTTGCCATCCTGAACTTTTGCATTTAATAATTCCATTAAATTAACTTTGCATCTGTTAATTTTTGTGTTCTCCAAAGAAAAGTGGTAGTTGATTTTCTATGATCCTGTATCTGGTGACGCATCACTAAAAGACAGATCCACCATAGCCATCATACTAAACTGTATTAACTCGATCATACACATTTTCCCCTATAAATACAGTAAAACTGTATTGCGAGCATAAGAATAGGAATTTATCACTTCCTGTTTCTCCTCAGTAAGCTTCCCCCCCATCATCCGAGCTGTTCTGACTGGGGGTTGGCTAGCCAGAACAGCTTACTGAGGAGAAACAGGAAGTAAAAAATTCAAAGAAAACAAAGAAAAAAAAATATTTAGAAGGGAAATCGAAGGAAAAGGTTGGTGAACCAACAATGCACTAGCTTAAAGGAACCTATTTAGAAAATAAAAAACAAACCTTTACAACCCCTTTAATAAATACTGATGTTGTTTTGTAATTCAGCTTGAGCTGTAATAGCTGAGCTGAGTAAAAGGTTATTGCATGTTTAAGTTGGTTTGACTATCTATGGTGATTTTGTGTGAACCTTTTTTTACAATTATATTAAAACCAATAATAAAGGTTGCGGACAATTTTGTTCCAAAGGATCTTGAATGGTTTATTTATTTAACATGTCTGGTGATTTTTTTTTATTATATTGCTGCTTGTGATCCCATGGATACCCCCATAGGCTAGGTTAAAGGAGGGGGATAGCAAAGATGGTAACTGCTCCTGGGCCTTCAACAGTGAGGGGCCCCTTCCATCCATGGACTGTCCTTTCCAACATGCAGCAGACCTCCCTCCAGCAGGCGACTAGCACAATGGTGCTCTTATTTTTCTCCCCTTTAACTGTTTTGGTCTAATTTCTTATAGGTAAAGCAAAAATGCTGACAAGAGGATAGTAATGATGAGTGATCATGGCTGCTCTGGTCAATGGATTGTTACAAGACTCCTCTCTACAGTTACTGTAATTGAGTGCCAGTTTGGGCACAGAATGGGTGAACCTTTATCATATTGCTCATTTTGCATGGTGTCTTATCTTCAGCTGCAGCATCCACCCCCTTAGGCCCCTGTACAGACGACCAAATATGTCTGCTGAAACTGGTCTGTGGGCCAGTTTCAGCAGACATGTTTGGTCGTGTGTAGGCCCGAGCGTGCAGGATTCCAGCAAACATTTGCCGGGCCTTTTCCCAGCGGACAAATATTCCTGGACTTGTTTTAAAACAGTCCGCTGGAATCCTGCCCGCTCGGACATGTTCGGTCGTCTGTACAGACCTACCGTACATGTCCGAGCGCCCGCCATCCCTCGCATGCGTCGAATGACTTTGACGCATGCGTGGAAGCATTTAACTGGCAGGCGTGCCCACGTCGCCGCGTCATTGTCGCGGCGACACCGCATCATCGACGCGGCGACACCGCGGACACGCCCCACGTATTGTTTACGCGCGGCTTTCTGTACGATGGTTAGTACAGCCATCGTACAGAAAGCCCCGGGCAGACATGTACGGTGAAAACGATCCGGTGGACCGGTTTCATCGTACATGTTTGCTGGTGTGTACACGGCCTTAGAGGCACCCCCCCACCTTTTGGTGTCTTGCTAGGGTGTAATTGACATATCAACCACAAGCCAGTGAATTATGTTTTGACAACAGTATTTTTTTTTTAGTTTTAGATTTCTTGCACACAGACATAATAATTTACTGTCATTTAGACTCAGGGTCTTGCTGGCAGAAATATCCTGATTAAAAACAGGCCCACTTGCAAAATCCCTGATCAGAGGCCCATTGCCAAAAAAGGAATGTCCACACTCTTAAATGTCTTTCAATACTTTACTGCAACTATTCTCACATGTATCTCTAACACAGCATTACATCAACACATAATCACTGACCATTAGCTGGATTCAGATACGGCGCCGCATCTTTAAGGCGGCGTAGCGTATCGTATTTACGCTACGCCGCCTTAAGTCAGAGAGGCAAGTACTGTATTCACAAAGCACTTGCCTCCTAACTTACGGCGGCGTAGCGTAAATGGGGCCGGCGTAAGCGCGCCTAATTCAAATGAGGATGGGGGGTGTGTTTTATGTTAATGATTGGTGCAGAACACAAGCAATATACAAGCAATATCTTGCCAGTGTTTTAACATCAGTGCAAAACACAATTCATTAAGTTAGCCATCTTCCTATGCTTCCATAATAAGCCCTTTGCAATAATCAGTTCACCACAATGCTCCTCAGTCCCAGGCCCAAGGCCTCTATGCGCCAAGGCACAGGACCCACAGCTGAGGGTCAGGGGTGACAAGGTGACTCTACTTGCTTCTGAGCAAACGTCCAACTATTCTACTTGCTGATACTGCCCAGTGTCTCCACTCTCTCCTTTGTAGATGAACTATATGGTGCTGCACAGTGATTAACTGTTTTCATACCCCACTATACTTGGGCCCCCACCACAGCTAATATTTATAGGGACACTATATCTACCCATTACATCACTACAGGAGAAGTTTCTCTAAAATGGAAGCTATGCCTTAATGGCAACAGAGCCAACTACTGGCAGGCAAGCTAGTGTACCTACCTACATTAGGGTGACCACATTTCCAAACTGCCATTCAGGGACACACCCCCTTTCTCACCTTCCCCCCAAAAAGATGAGGGGGGGCGGGGGGTAATGTAGTTTTGGGGTTAATGGGAATTTGGCGGGGGTTATTTGTCAGGTGAATGTGCCACTTGCCACCAGATGCAGTGCCGCTTGCCACCCATAGCCTGCTACTAGATGAAGTGCTGCTGTCACTCCCTCTCCATGAGCCACGTGTGTAGAAGGAAAGGAGTGGCATCACTATCTGAAGAGTGAAGATCACACCATTCCCTGCTGCTTTACGCTGGGTGCCAAAGAAGAAGGTGCCAAGGTGGGTGGGGACAGCAGTGCTGTACTAGGCACAGACCTCGCTCCCGGTCTCATTGTCTGAGAGTAAATTGTCACTAGTTGCAAGATGCCAGGCAGCTCTGGTCCTAGCAACCAGTTCCAGAAATGTAGTTATTAGTTAGTAGGGGGTGGCTGTGTCCTCTATTTAATTCCAGGACATTGTATTGTCCCGGAATGAAGGTGCCCGGGACCCAGGACAGACATGGGCAATCCGAAACACGTGAGTACCCTAACCTACATGCGTATTGTCACATACTGCATGTCTGTGTATTACCTCAGCTTAGTACAGTGGTGCCTTCTGTGAGAATGTCTGACTAAGTGCTATTTGTTTTAGGAAACCATGACACCAGAAGGTTCCCAGGTATGTCAATGTGTTTCAGGATATACCAATCATGAAAAAAAATCTAAAAGTAACACAAAATTACTATCTCTTCCACCAGCAGCATGTCATTCTATTCTCTCTCTCCATTTATTCAAGGTTAGAGCCCCCACACAATTATTTCCCATGGTCCCCAATGAACCTTAACCCTGCCCTTTTTACATAATCACTTAACACCATCAGAATCATACGCATAAACAAATGCACACAAATAATTTGCTTGCTAGCATCTAGTCTATTAAATTCAATACAAGGTATTAAAAGTAACACCAGACAGAGCATTGATTATTTTATTATTCCATCACCTTTTATTTTAGTGTTTCAGCAAAACCTTGTACCTAGCTCTGCTGGCACTTGGCAGTATATCTACTTACATACAGTCAGATCTCTGAATGTCAGCTATTGAGAAATGTCCCCATACTTATCTTCTCTACAGCCTGTCTCAGCTGCAATGTATGTGTAATGAAAAATTTAACCAACGACCCGTGATTCCATGTTTTCCCTATATTAAAGAAACCATTTCTCATCAGTCAAAGATGTTTACCAGTGTTTATAAGTGTATACTGCTTTGGTTGCTTAGGGGGCACCATCATCCCTCTTCACTCAATGCACAAACAGGATTGACCAAAACATTTTTTAAGGTGCCCACTCATACACAATTTACACATAATTACTAAATTACAAACATTTATTAAAGCCATAAAAGCATTAAAAAATGTGTACAGACTTTTGCAAAAACATTTATATATGAGCATAAAAAAATGTTTCACAGTATATCGTAGCTTCTTCCCCCATTTACTTATTAGCGCTTTGCTTCTATGGTTATATGAACTTGATACTGTAGATCAGGGATCCTCAAACTACGGCCCTCCAGCTGTTGTAGAACTACACATCCCATGAGGCATTGTAACACACTGACATTCACAGACATGACTAGGCATGATGGGAATTGTAGTTCCTGAACAACTGGAGGGCCATAGTTTGAAGACCCATGCTGTAGATATTCGAGAATACTTTGATGAGGGAGAGTTTCACGAGGTATCACGTTCTGTTTTGTGGGTACCGGGACCCCACATCATTAGGGACTGCAAAAATAAATGTTTTCACTGATTTAACATGGAATTTAGGGCCTGGAGACCACCAAACTGCCAGAGTCTCTCCCTGAGAGGAAAACCCCAAAAGGGTCAAACAAATACCACATGAAAAGTGGAAAGTAGGGAGATCTGTGCTCTTCATTTTTCAGTCTGGAAGTCAAACTCAATGGGGCACTCACCAAACATACACATCCCTATGTGGTGAAGACCCTACAGTAGAGTGTATCTCTTGTTTATAAAAGAGAATGTAACTAAAAAAACACAGCTCTGATCAGTCTAGCTCAGGGGTGGCCAACCAGTGGCCCAGGGGCCACATGTGGCCCGCGGAGCCCTCTGATGTGGCCCGCGACCTCCTACTCTGGAATGGCGGGTTGGCAAGCCCAGATCACAGGTTGCCGACCTGCCATACTGCAACATCAGTGTTGTGAATGAAGCTGGTGGTAGAGGAAGAAAGCGGCTGCGAAGCAGAGCCCTATAAACCGATGCGTCCTCTACAGCGCCGGCTTTTACCACAGGTGGAGTCTATGGCAAAGTTCAGCTAACCTGCAGGTTAGATACAGGTGCACTATGCTGCACCCGCGGTGTGGGTAAACCGCAGCACATCAGTGTGAAAGCAGTCTTGGGCCCTTTTCAAAAGATTAGCCCGACCAAATGGGACCCTCAATTCACCTCTACAGAGTGACAGATGTCCGTTTATGCCCGCCTACCTCCAATCCAAAAAACAAAAGGGAATTTGTATCCTTCCATCTGGGCGGATCAAAAGGACCTATAGAGTAGCCGTCACCTGTCATCCGCCTGCTATGCTTATTGTGGCCCGCGACTGGTTACCAAGTTGCTTAAGTGGCCCTCGTTCTTCAAAAGGTTGGGCACCCCTGGTCTAGCTGCTAGGAGGATAGTAAAACGGCACACCCAGTCCAGGTACTCTGGCTTAGGGTGTCCTTTTAGCAGCCCAGACAGGGAAAATTAAATCAAAGCATAGAGGAACCAGAATTCTGGTCTTGATAATGTTTATTCCAATATGACCATGTACAAAACAGTGAGGGCTAACGAGTTTCGGCGGGAGCCTTGTTCACAGCACAACACACAATATAAAACTACACATATATATGCATGTACAATTAAAATATGGTACAATCCACTCCATCTAATAAGATGACTTCATCAATCAAGGTGAAATGGGAAACACTGCTGCAGTGAATTAATTATAAAAATATACTTGATAAGCAAGCTGGAATCACATACAATAAAAATAAATATGTTCTAAATCATAACCAAGTCAAGACACAAAATATCAATTCAAGTAAACAATCATCTGAGGAAAAGATGAAGTTCATACCAGATGGAGTCCTGGTATGAAGGTTGACCCTGCCTTGTCTGAAGTTACTGAAAGGCGTGTAATGCAAGTAACCAGCACAACTTAGTCTACCAAGTGGATCTTAAACACATTGTAAAGACACAAGTCGTTATCCCCATCCTGTACAAAAGGTACAGAAATTGAACAGTTAAGTCAAGCGCACATGTGGAGCCCACACACGGTGCAACGAGAGCCCACTCCACTATTTGGAATGGTAGTGGAAAACATTGGACAGGTGGATGTGGACAAGGTTCAACTTGTCCCTCCTAAATGCAAGTTATGGTGAATATGTATATTGTCACAGGGACCTGAGAGTTAACTGGAGAACAACTACGGTGCAAGTGTACACATTGCAAGTTCATCTTTATGAGTAGAGGCCCATCCTAAGGTCAATTATTCCCCCATGGCAGCCTCAGCCTTGTCCCATGGCATTGATGAAGATGGCACAAAGCAAAAGTACCCTATGTGTAGTAAAGTGACCCTGTACAAGGTGCCTAGCGTAGCCCAAAAGAACCCACCCCCAGGGTAGGCCTCTCATGTGACACTTGCTTGGCGCCCAATGAAGAGGGAAACATGGAGGATGTGACAGGCAACTACCATCCTACCCCTTTACATGTATGGTGACTACTTTGTGAGCAACTGCTCAAAAATATTAAAAAGGAGATGTATGGGGTTAGTAAAAAAAACAAACATACATACTCAGCTCGATGCTGCAGCATCAGTGTCATGCTGCAGCTGTCCTCTGCCAGCTCTAAGACTGAAAGCTGAGTGACCACATGACTGCTGATTGTTGAGTTGTCAGTCACCGCACTCCGCTTTGCCCCTCCAGCACTCGCGGGAGCATTCAGCTGCAGTAGGGTTGAGTGAAGCTGGCTTCAACTCTCATATGCACACTGAGAACAGGAATCAGCTGTAAATCAGGCAGGTGGGTGGATCCTAACAATGTGTTCAGGATCCTTCCAGATTCTGGAGTTGTTCAGTGATGTCAGCCAAAAGCAGGATTTATCCCACTGTTGGCTGATTCTGGGTCACAGGAGAGCAACAGTGAGTACACTCCTGTGACCAAAGAAGGGACGTATGACCAAAAAAGCTTTAGCAATACAGCAGCAATCAAACTGGAGGTGGGAGGGGAAGCACTAAGAGCCACTCAGGTGTCCCAAGTTCACATGTGCTGACAAGTATCATACCAATGGGAGGATGACTTTATTGGTTTGTTGCTGCTCCTTCAATGTTTAATCGCAGGTTGCGGAAAGGAGGTGATTTATCTGTGTTTCCTAAAGTACAAGTCAAGGGAAAGAAAAAACAAATGCATATACAACACATATCTGCAATAAATGCACATTTGCACGTGTTTTATCCCTGTAAATACCTTTCTAATACAGGTACAGAAACACGCCTGTTAGGCTGGCCATACGTTATACAATTTTCTTGTTCCAATTCCTTTAAGCCCTGTACACACGATCGGATATCTGATGGAATCTAATCCGATGGATTTTTTCGGCGGATATCCGATGAAGCTGACTTTCATCAGTCTTGCCTACACACCATCAGTCAAAAATCTGATCGTGCCAAAACGCGGTGACGTACAACACTATGACGAGCCGGAAAAAAATGAAGTTCAATGCTTCCGAGCATGCGTCGACTTGATTCTGAGAATGCATGGATTTTTGTCCGATGGACTTCCACACAGACGATCGGATTTTTCTATCTTTTTTATCCATAGGAAAAATTTAAAACATGTTCTATTTTTTTACACCAATGGAAATAAAACCCATGGGGCCCACACACGATCGGTTTGTCCAATGAAAACAGTCCATCGGCTGGTTTTCAGTGGACAAACCGATCGCGTGTACAGGGCTTTGTATTTACATTCAGCTATGTCCTGCAAGGGCCTGCCTGATTACATACACATTTTAAGTGTTTAGCTTTGACCACATATTATATGGTTTTGTTAAATCTAAAGGAAAATAGTACAAGAAAATTGTATAATATATGGCCAGTCAAAATCTGCCAGAAATGCATGAGGCCCTTAATTTCCTATTGTGGATTGACAGCACGCAGCATTTTTGTGGGTTGAGTGGTGTCAGTTCTGCTAATTGTCATCTGCTAAACTACACAACCACTCCCATTGTCTTGTTATCCAAGGCAAAGGGACAAATTGATTTATATTCCAAGGTAAGAACAGGGAGGACTAAATACTTATCTTGAGCTAGCACTGCAAGTGTGCAATGAACATAGGACAGCTCTGAATTATTGACAAGATAAACATGTATACCGTATTTATCGGTGTATAACATGCACCCCAATTTTAGGAGGGAAGTTTGAGGAAAAAAACGTACATTTTATATAAAGAATTTTAAAGCAAAATTAGGGTCACAGCTAATCAATGCACCCTGCTCAGTGCCCATCTGCAGCCTATAAATTGCCCAACAATGCAGCCTGTTCAGTGCCCATCTGCAGCCTATAAATTACCCAACAATGCAGCCTGTTGAGTGCTTATCTGCAGCCTATAAATATGACTAACAATGCAGCCTGTTCAGTGCCCATCTGCAGCCTCACCTTTCCCATGATTGCAGCCTCGTCAGTGTTGGATTATCCCTGCTGTCTCTGAGGAAAGAGGAAGAGCTGCGATCTCCTGTGTACCCGGTGCTCCGTCACTCACAGCCATGCCTCCTGGCCCTGCTCATATGATAGACAGAACAGTGGCCCAATGTGGGGGCAGGAGGTGTGGCCGTGCAGGACGGAGCGCCAGGTACACAGGAGATCGCGGCTCTATGTAATACAGCAGTACACGCTTCTCTTCTCTCAGAGACAGCAGGGATCATCGTATAACACGCGCACACAAATTTCCCCTGACTTTAAGGGGGAAAAAGTGCGTGTTATATGCCGATATGTTGCATGTATCAAACGAATTTCACAAAACATTTCAATTATATATTTATGGTATATTAACAGATCAAACGGGAACAAATAGGATAACTGAACTGTCACAGATTATATACACTTTAACTGCAGTGGGGAAAAGTCAAGTCATTAAAGAGGAAGTAAACCCTCTGAAAGTATTCCTAAAAAATAAAACCTGCAAGAGAAAGGCATAATGAGCTAGTATGCATAGCATACTAGCTCATTATGAATTACTTACCTGACATCGAAGCCCCCGCAGCGACCCTCATTCCTCTCCTCCGCCTCCGCCATGATACCCGGAGTGACTTCCGGGTATCGCTACTCCGGCGCTGTGACTGGCCGGAGCAGCGATGACGTCACGCATGGGAGCCGTCAGGGACGGCGCGGTCTCATTCATTAACGGTGCGTTAATGAACACCTACAGGTAAGCCTTAATCTTACCTGTAGGGCCAAGTGGTCTGTAAGGTAGGGTGACCAGACATCCCCAGTTTTAGAGGACAGTCCCCTGATTGAGGACACTGTACCCGGACCAAGTCTGTCCCTGGTTTGGATTTAATAGGGGGCAGGGGCAATTTCAAAGAAAGTCAGTGCAGAATTAAAATTAAAAAAATAGAATTACACCCCCGCGCTCTGCCGTGCCTACTAGCATAGCGGGGTTGTATTTTTCCCATTATCTGTGCCCCTTTCTGATGATCATGTGCTGGTCGGAGCGGCGGGAATATTTCTTCAGTTTCGGGCGCATGCCCATTCAGCTTCGCTCGCATGTTCTTCTGCCTTGGTTCAAATCCTGGCCAGCCACCTGCCTATCTCCTTGCCTTCCCTGGTGGAGTGATCTTCCTGCGCTCCCCATCCAGTAGTAGCCGGGGCCCGAAGAGTGAGGCCTCGTACACACGACCGAGAAACTCGTCGGGCGAGACACATCGTTTTCCTAGACAAGTTCCTTGTTAGGCTTGTCAAGGAACTCGACAAGCTTGCTTTGCGTACACATGGTCAAAACAAAATCTCCTCGTTCTCAAACACGGTGACGTACAACAAATACAACGGCAGGGGAAGTCCGAGTCCACTTGCACAACTCTCGGGGCTGCTTTTGCTAATTTCATGTGTTTTCGTGTTAAGTAAAAGTTTAGTAAGTGACGATTTGCACTTTACAGTCTGTTACAGCTTGAAAAATGTGTTATCTTCATTACAAATGCTACTTTTACTCCCGTCTCATACTTTATTCTGAGCAAGCGCGGGTTTCTTAGCATACACACGCTGAAGTTTCCCGTTGAAATCCAGCCCGATGAGGAACACGACGAGGAAGTTGAGACTCTCGTTGAGGAAAAAGAGAACTTCCTCTCTTTTTTCCTCGTCGAGTTCCTCGACAGTTTCCTCGATGAAAAACGTACACACAACCGTTTTCCTCGGCAAAAAAGCTCTCCCACCAAGTTTCTTGATGGATTCTGTTGAGTTTCTCGGTCGTGTGTACGAGGCCTGAGACTTGACAGGCTGTGAGGCGGACGGTGGCGGCGACGGGCAGAGAGTTGCTGATTGTTGCCATTACTAGTAAAGAAAAAATATGTCCCCGGATTTCATTTAAAAAATCTGGTCACCTTACCGTAAGGCCTTGTACACACGGTCGGACCAAACCGATGAGAATGGTCCGACGGACCGTTTTCATCGGTTCACCGTTGAAGTGGCCTGATGGTCTGATGTGTGTACACACCATCTTTCCAAAAACCGATCGGGTCAGAACGCGGTGACGTCAAACACACGACGTGCTGAATAAAACGAAGTTCAATGCTTCCAAGCATGCGTCGACTTGATTCTGAGCATGCGCGGGTTTTGAACCAATGCTTTTTTGTACTAACCATCGGTTTGGACCGATCGGGCAGTGGTCCATCGGTTCGGTTTTGAAGCATGTTTTAAAATTTTGGACCAAAGGAAAACAGACCGATGGGCTATACACACAGTCGGTTTGGACCAATGAAACTGAACCTCGGTCCATTCTCATCGATTTTGTGCGACCGTGTGTACGGGGCCTAAGGGTTTACAACCACTTTTGGCTGGTTGTGCTGTCTGGAAGAGCTGAGTAACTGCTTGGACACAAATACAAATCCTTTGGCAGGTAAGACAGTTGCCTTTTATGCAATTCAATACTGGATGTCTGGAGTTCAGCTTTAATCTATTTACATCAAAAAGCATTTTTATCATGACACTTGCCAAATTTGTAAACTGTCAAATTTTAGCTAAAATAAACCCTTTACGCACAAAAAAAAGAAAAAGATAAAGAAATGGGATGATCCACATGTAAGCAGTTTTCATGTAGCTACTAAAATACAACGATAGCTCAGAATTTAAAAGATGAACTTGATATCTCGTTTCCGATCTATTTGCACCCACAGCTTAGTTGCAGTTTTTTTTCCGCTAAGAATCAATGGTGTGTAGCTCTGCAAGGTCATCATGGGTTATATTTTATTTATTGGTGCAGGTTCATAAAACGAAATGAACAGAATCATTTGACATCATAAAGTGTGCAGCCGAATTGACCGCAAGTCTTTTTTTTTTTTACTGCTAGATTTCAATATCTAATTTAGCTCTCTTCTTACAAAGACCACAGGGGTAATCATAGTATTGTGTTGCAAGGTTATCCTCTCTCGTACAGATCAATGGAGTAGCGCTGGAGTACAACAGCATCTTCATGTTGCTGAGCTTGTGCTGTGATTACTGCAAGCGCTGGATTCCGGAAAGCCATTTTTAACTCTACTGCGGAAACACAGATTTACCCATAAACTACTGTAGTGCTATACAGCACAAGACATACAGTAAATGTATTGTCAGAATGTTGGATAGCTGCTGCAGACCTCACTCTTACCAATTAAGATAATTCTGGACACATAGGCGAGCCCTTCTTGATTTAATGGAAATGACAAGAAATTACATCATAACCATGTAGTTCTACAAGAAAAAACATTGTATTATTCAAGAACATTACCACCTAGTGGCAGGATTACTAACTACTATATATTACACTATATTGCCAAAAGTATTGGGACAAGTATTGGCTCATGTGCATGCCTTTGCATGCACATGAGCTTTAATGGCATCCCAGTCTTAGTCTGTAGGGTTTAATATTGGGTTGACCCACCCTTTGCAGCTATAACAGCTTCAATGTTTCTGGAACTGTCTGTGTACACCACAAGTGGTGTGTTTTCCTCGACGGGACTTTAAATTGGTAGACTGGGTTTGTTGAGTGACAAAAAATTGGTCAAAAAGGTATCAAAATTGTATAAATTTATTAATTAAATTAAATGACGGCCAGGACTTGACATAAAAAAACGCATCCAGGTGACCAAGGGGAATAAACATGGAAAATACACTTGTCGGCGGCAAAATTATTCAATCAGAAATGATAACAAGACACAAACAACAAAAATTTGGATTGCAAAACCAGAGAAACTGTCTGTACAGTGGAGACAGATATTCCAACGTTTCGAGGCTTCTTTATTTTGTATGGCCTCTTCTTCAGGGGAGGGGTGATGCAACTTGTGTTGGTAGCATAATCTAAAAACATCCAAAAGGAAAGAAAATGCAAACAAGAAGAGAAAATAAGAAAACAAAAATAGTACTCATAAGATACAAAAAATACACAAAATTCCCTCACCAATGCTCTCAATGCACATAGTGCAGTATTCAAGTACATGGGGAGAGGGGGGAGGGGCCCAGCAAACCACAGAATGCAAGTAACAAATTCAAACAAAAATGTAGCATCTCATAACTAGTGAGTACTGACCAATTTGTGTGCTTATGGCTCTTTTCAAGGAGAGATAATTTGCCAGTCATGAAAAGGGGTCCACGTTCAAAGAGTTGTTTGAACAGGGAAAAGACGAATCTTCAGGTGAATCATGCAATCTGCAAAAAGGGGAACAAAAAGCAGGAAGGAAACCGCTTGAGCGGAGGCTCGCATATATAAAGGCTAGGGGTGTGTGTGTGCTGGCACAGGGGGCGGCAAGGATGTGTAACATACCTCTGTAGGCGAAAAACTACATTGACGCAACAGACGGTATGTGTGAATGCATGATCCATGATACAGGCGGCACCTGAAAGATGCAGCAGACAGATAAAGGATTGGAAAATGTCAATCTCAGGGGTAGTTGGAAAAAATCAAGTATCCAGTGTGGAAATGAAAATTAGTGCATTATGTCCGCACGCCAAAAAAATATAAAATTATTAAATTAATTGGAATAAGCGTAAATTGTAGATAAAAATGAAAGAAAATTGGGTATTTCTTTGCTTACCTATAAAGAGTGGATACCTGGAAACAAACCAAGGCTGCAGGTATATGGCTTGATCATCTGTCCTATAAGGTGTACTGACTATGCCTGGTATAACGTTTTTTTGGCCAGCAGGCTGAAAGTAAAAGACCTCAATAGTTGCACCTTGTTGAAAGGTGTTTTAACCTCCTATAAATATAGTGGTGAGGGAGTAAAAAGTCCTATATAGAGGAATTTAAAAAGGTTCAAAAGAAATTACCGGCAAGTCAGATAGGATCGTGCCACTGCTGCAGCATTGAGTGGTCTGAAGAGAGTGAGAGACTGATTTATATGTGCCTGTGGAGTCAGTGATTGTAGCCAGCACAGGTGTGTGTATTTTAAAGTGAGTCGGAGGAGGGGTCCACGTCAAGTACCACACCCATAGCGCCGCCCTCCGGGTGTGATGACGCGCGATGTCTCCTCCCCCCCTGGGGGCCCAAGGCTGCCTAGACAGGTGGGGCGATGAAAACCAAAAGACGCTGATGGCATCTTGATGCTGTCACGCATCACACAAGAGGAAGAGGTGCCCCGTGTCAAAATCCCGCGGCGCAGGAGAGGAAGCACCAAGGTCTTGCCTGCGCCGTGTGACAGCACTTCCCTGTGGCCAAACGCGAGAGTTCAATACATGCTCTGTTAGACTAAGCCAGGAATGATACCTGGTAGTGTTGCATGCCGCCTATACAGGCAAACATAGCAGCAAGCACAATATAGTTGTTAATGAACAACAGAAAAAAAAAAGGTAATACCGTGGCTTGCTTAAGGGTGATCCTCCACATGCAACAACATGAAGTACAGGTATATTATTTACACGTTAGTGCATAGAGAGAGAAATGGCTAACAGTCTTTTCTCAATTTATTTGGATTGCAATTCCCTAGATTGTAGGGAGTTGCAATGTCACTCTATAGCATATAAAATACAAAATCAAACGAAAACATATTATTTCAATATGGAACACCATTTTTTGCAGGAAACCAATCAGTGAATAGAACAGTAAGTTGACACACATTAGGGGGGATCCCATTCTAAACCTCCAGAGGTAAAACCCTCTAGGAATGGTCTATAGGATATACATCCGTTGAGGCCTGGCGGGCGAGTGGCATTCAAAGTGAATATCCATCTCTGTTCCATTTGCAACAGTAGCTTGTTTCTATTGCCTCCTCTTGGGCTGGTGTGCACTCGGTCTAGGATGATAAAGGATATTTTTGGGGGTATACCAGCATGAAAGTTGGTTACATGCCTCCCGAGAGGGAGGTCAGGATTGCATGCTTTCGTGGATAATATATGTCTATATGCCCATTGCCAGAAGTGTTGGATGGTTTTGCCCCCGTAAAAACATGAGCATTCACATAGGAGTAGATACACTACTCCCATAGTCTGGCAATTTGCATAATGTTGGGGGAGATATCTGTTGCCATTTGGTAGCAAGTAGTTTCGGGAAGTATTCATAAATCTGCAGTATTTACAGCCCCCACAGGTAAATATACCTGGATATTTACAGGAACAGCTTTTTCCTGATGTTTTGAATTTGCTAGAGACTAAGTGGTCTCGGAGGGAGCGTGCCCTCTTAAAGGTATATGACGGATTCTTTGTGACATATGGGCCAATTACTGGATCCATTGTGAGGATATGCAATACCTTTTGGCCATTTGTTTAATGGCAGCGTGTTGATTTGAGAACTTTGTGATAATCGATATAGGGTTCTTTTTTGTCTTCCTAGATGTTGGATTAAATAACAGATAATTTCGAGTTCTTTGGGTTGCTCTGTTATATGCCCTTTTCAGAATACGTTTGGAGTAGCCCCATCCAGACAGTCTCTCTCGTAGTAGGTCTGCCTCTTGTTTAAAGCTCTCATCATCCGTGCAATTCCTTCGTATCCTTAGGTATTGACTATAGGGGATGGAGGAGATTAGTTTTTTTGGGTGAAAACTACTGGCGTGCAAGATCGTATTGCCAGCGATTTGTTTCCTGTATAAAAGAAGGGAAACAATATCTAACGAGTGGACATTGATGGTCAGACTTTGAGGCCAAGGAAGTAAGTTAAAAATGTTTAATTTGATAGCATATAAATACAAAAAATACAGAAATAATACAAAAAATTGTTATTATTGGTAGCCACTGTATATTCCTCAGAAGTCGCCAACGCACGTTTCGCCGTGGGGCTTCTTCAGGACGAAGACGAGGAATGCATATTTAGCATAGAGACAGATTTGTGTATGACATATGGTCCTCAAGTGGAAGCATCCATAGGGTATATATGATGCACAATAAATGACAACATTCGTCAGGATGCAGTTTTGGCAGGGATTTGCATGCGCAACACCTGGAATCTTTGGTAAGCCAATAGAGGTCAAAACGAAAAATCCATGGGTTGCAGGGCTAGAAAGTCCCTGACAAACTGCACAGCTCAAAAAAGACTAATTAAAATGATCTTAGGTTTGCTGGGACAGCAGATCGTAGTCAGCATGTATAGCCTATGAAGCCAAATGTTCAGGTCAGTAACGCCGCTGATGAACATGCACTGTATTTAAAACAGGAGGCCATGGAGCGGCGAAAGGTAAAGGTATCTGTGTCCCAGGGTGTACACGAGGCAACACCCTGTTTTAAATACAGTGCATGTTCATCAGCGGCGTTACTGACCTGAACATTTGGCTTCATAGGCTATACATGCTGACTACGATCTGCTGTCCCAGCAAACCTAAGATCATTTTAATTAGTCTTTTTTGAGCTGTGCAGTTTGTCAGGGACTTTCTAGCCCTGCAACCCATGGATTTTTCGTTTTGACCTCTATTGGCTTACCAAAGATTCCAGGTGTTGCGCATGCAAATCCCTGCCAAAACTGCATCCTGACGAATGTTGTAATTTATTGTGCATCATATATACCCTATGGATGCTTCCACTTGAGGACCATATGTCATACACAAATCTGTCTCTATGCTAAATATGCATTCCTCGTCTTCGTCCTGAAGAAGCCCCACGGCGAAACGTGCGTTGGCGACTTCTGAGGAATATACAGTGGCTACCAATAATAACAATTTTTTGTATTATTTCTGTATTTTTTGTATTTATATGCTATCAAATTAAACATTTTTAACTTACTTCCTTGGCCTCAAAGTCTGACCATCAATGTCCACTCGTTAGATATTGTTTCCCTTCTTCTATACTTTACAGATGTGGCCCATGTGAGTGCTTTCCTTACGTTTTCTCCCATTTTCTCTATTTTTTTCCCCCTTTTTTCTTTTCATTCTTTTTTTCTTTCTTCCCTTTCCCCCTTCTTTTTTCTTCTCTTTTCTGTTTTTCCTTCTCCCTTCCTCTAGCTCCTCATCTTTTCCCTTCCTTTTTTGAATCAATTGTTTCCTGTATAAGCTACTACTTAGGCTTCCTCTATCATCTTTATGAATCGTAATATCAAGAAAGTTTATAGCGGACTCGTTCGAGGTCATGGTAAATTTTAGATTAAACTTGTTATGATTTAGTTGTACAAGAAAAAGATCAAGTTTAGTTGTACAAGAAAAACATTGATGCTTTAGTTGGCCTCCTAGAGGAAAATGAGACTCAAAACCTTATGGACCAAGTTGATCTTAACAAACTATTGGGCCGTTTTGACCAGTCTGAGTTGCCTCCTCCTCCCATTTTTAAAAAGAAATCGGATAAATTTCCCACATTGAACACTAACTCTAACGTACTGGCTTTTGTTAGGCTAGTCACGGGAGATATATGCAAACTGAGAGGGAATGATCGGGCGCATAACAATCTGTCCGTAATAGAAAAACAAGCCTTAAAAACCCTGAGACAGAATTCTAACATTACGATAAAACCCTCAGATAAGGGGGGAAATATCGTAATTATGGACAATATATTTTACAATGAGATGTGTGAAAGGATCCTGTCGAATGGGGACTGGTACCAGAAAATCAATGCAACCAAGATATCAGCCATTAATCAACAATTTTATTTGTTGGTCGATCAGGCCTACACTCAAAATATTTTGAAGAAATTAGACTGGGACTTCGTTAGAACTAAATTACCAAGAATCCCTACCTTCTATTCACTACCAAAATTGCATACAAATCTGCAGAACCCAACCGGGAGGCCCATAGTCTCAGGAAATGGTTGCCTTACAGAAAATCTAAGTACCTTTATAGATGCTCATTTACGTCCTTTTGTGCTGCAAATACCTAGCTACATCTGAGATACAATGCACTTGCTGCAGATTTTGGATGGGTTGTGCATTGCCCGGCATTGACCCTAGTGGCCATTGACGTCGAGGCCCTGTACAGCGCTATCCCGCACAATAAAGGCTTGAGCTGCATTGGTCGAATTCTATCCCAGAATAGTCATTTTGAGCAGAAAACCAATGACTTCCTTCTAAGGGCATTAGAGTTCATTTTATACCATAACCACTTCATGTTCAATGGCTTCCACTACCTCCAGGTACAGGGCGTTGCGATGGGGACATCGTGTGCCCCATCGTACGCCAACCTGAACCTGGGGAAGTGGGAGACCATGACCAGGATATCCCCTGACCTTGCCCCATTTATGCAATATGTCAAAAATTGGTATCGCTATATCGATGACATATTGCTGATATGGGAGGGACCTAAAGAACAACTTGATCTTTTTCTTGTACAACTAAATCATAACAAGTTTAATCTAAAATTTACCATGACCTTGAACGAGTCCGCTATAAACTTTATTGATATTATGATTCATAAAGATGATAGAGGAAGCCTAAGTAGTAGCTTATACAGGAAACAAACCGCTGGCAATACGATCTTACACGCCAGTAGTTTTCACCCAAAAAACCTAATCTCCTCCCTATAGTCAATACCTAAGGATACAAAGGAATTTCACGGATGATGAGAGCTTTAAACAAGAGGCAGACCTACTACGAGAAAGACTGTCTGGACAGGGCTACTCCAAACGTATTCTGAAAAAGGCATATAACAGAGCAACCCAAAGAACTCGAAATGATCTGTTATTTAATCCAACATCTAGGAAGACAAAAAAGAACCCTATATCGATTATCACAAAGTTCTCAAATCAACACACTGCCATTAAACGAATCACCAAAAGGTATTGGCATATCCTCACTAGGGATGAGCTTCGAGTGCGAACAACGAACAATTAGGGGTGTTCGCGGCAAATTCGAAAAGCCGCGGAACACCCTGTTAAAGTCTATAGGAGAAATCTAAAGTGCTAATTTTAAAGGCTAATATGCAATTTATTGTCCTAAAAAGTGTTTAGGGACCTGGGTCCTGTCCCAGGGGACATGTATCAATGCAAAAAAAAGTTTTAAAAATGTCAGTTTTTTCGGGAGCAGTGAATTTAATAATGCTAAAAGTGAAACAATAAAAAATAAATATTACTTTAAATTTCGTACCTAGGGGGTGATGTAAAGTTAGCATGTGAAATAGCGCATGTTTCCAGTACATAGAACTGTCTCTGCACAAAGTGTCATTTCTGAAAGGAAAAAAAGTATTTTAAAACCGGACTTGCGGCTATAATGAATTGTTGGCTCTGGCAATTCAGAGAGAATTCATTCATAAAAAAAATAAAAATAGCGTGGGGGTCCCCCCAAATTCCATTACCAGGCCCTTCAGGTCTGGAATGGATATTAAGGGGAACCCCACCATCAATTTAAAAAAAAATGACGTGGGGTTCCCCCCAAATATCCCTTCCAGACCCTTCAGGTCTGGTGTGGATTTTAAGGGGAACTCCACTCCAAGACTTTTTTTCCCTTCAGAAATGACACTTTGTGCAGGGAAAGTTCTATGTACTGGAAACATGCGCTATTTCACATGCTAACTTTATACCCCCCCAGGTACAAAATTTAAAGTAATATTTCACTTTTATTGTTTCACTTTTAGCATTATTAAATTCACTGCTCCCGAAAAAACTTCAGTTTTTAAAACTTTTTTTTGCATTGATACATGTCCCCTGGGGCAGGACCCAGGTCCCCAAACACTTTTTAGGACAATAACTTGCATATTAGCCTTTAAAATTAGCACTTTAGATTTCAAATGTTCAAGTCCCATAGACTTTAACTGGGTTCTAAAGTTCACACGAACATTTGGTGTGTTTGCAAGTTCTGGTGCGAACCGAACAGGGGGGTGTTCAGCTCATCCCTGATCCTCACAATGGATCCAGTAATTGGCCCATATGTCACGAAGGATCCGTCATTTACCTTTAAGAGGGCACGCTCCCTCTGAGACCACTTAGTCTCTAGCGAATTCAAAACATCAGGAAAAAGCTGTTCCTGTAAATATCCAGGTACATTTACCTGTGGGGGCTGTAAATACTGCAGATTTATGAATACTTCCCGAAACTACTTGCTACCAAATGGCGACAGATATCTCCCCCAACATTATGCAAATTGCCAGACTATGGGAGTAGTGTATCTTCTCCTATGTGAATGCTCATGTTTTTACGTGGGCAAAACCATCCAACACTTCTGGCAACGGGCATATAGACATATATTATCCATGAAAGCATGGAATCCTGACCTCCCTCTCGGGAGGCATGTAACCAACTTTCATGGTGGTATACCCCCGAAAATATCCTTTATTATCCTAGACCGAGTGCACACCAGCCCAAGAGAAGGCGATACAAACAAGCTACTGTTGCAAATGGAACAGAGATGGCTATTCACTTTGAATGCCACTTGCCCCCCCCAGGCCTCAACGGATGTATATCCTATAGACCATTCCTAGAGGGTTTTACCTCTGGAGGTTCAGAATGG
The DNA here is from genome assembly GCF_905171775.1 of Rana temporaria. Taxonomy (NCBI): domain Eukaryota; kingdom Metazoa; phylum Chordata; class Amphibia; order Anura; family Ranidae; genus Rana; species Rana temporaria. Next base: position 405,759,515 of record NC_053490.1, read on the forward strand.
GATCCCCCCTAATGTGTGTCAACCTACTGTTCTATTCACTGATAGGTTTCCTGCAAAAAATGGTGTTCCATATTGGAATAATATGTTTTTGTTTGATTTTGTATTTTATATGCTATAGAGTGACATCAAATAAATTGAGAAAAGACTGTTAGCCATTGCTCTCTCTATGCACTAACGTGTAAATAATATACCTGTACTTCATGTTGTTGCATGTGGAGGATCACCCTTACCCTCCCTGGCGGTATGATTCTTTCAGAAAAAATATGCTGAAAGCGGTACCATTATTTGCAAGGAAATTTGGCGTTTTATACTGTAGGCCTGTAATTCTTAGGAATAACTCACTTAAATCTGACCAAACCAGAGTCTAATAGGCATCCCGGGTATGAATTTTTTTTTAAAACAAAATTATAAATTCTAATATAATAAATAATTATAACAAATAATAATATAATTCTAATAGAAATTATTCAATAATGTAATCAACTCAAAATCACTGAAATTTGCTCAGTTGCAGAATTGTCGCTGTCATTATTATTTTTTTTTTTATGACGAATTTCCCCACAAATCGCTATCGCTCAATTCTACAAGTGATTATAATTTATTATCGCTGTTTTCTATCTGATCTAAAACCATTTTTGACATAAAGGGACACTTTGGTTGCTATGGACAATATACAGTTTGCAGGAAGAAAGAACCGTTTTTATTATATAAAAGAACATGTAGGGCACTGGGCAGACCACTAGGGACAAGGGGGGTGTGTATTTTTTACATACAGTACTGTAATCTATAAGATTACAGTATACTGTATGTATAATGTTTGTTTACCTTTTTGAATTTGGCGCCGATCTCCGCCCCCGTGCGTCGTAACGTTACAGGGAACGGAGATCAGCGGCACAGGAGGACACTGTGTGAATCGAGCGAGGTCCCGCTCGCTCATACAGCGCGGTGGCATCACTGGATCCAGGAACAAGGTAAGCCAGCGCGCGCTGCAGGCTCTGCATAGCTACCCCGAGCGTGACTCTGGGGTTACCGATTTTGGCACAAAAAATCCACCCAGAGTCACGCTCGGGAATACCGCCAGGAGGGTTAAGCAAACCACGGTATTACCTTTTTTTTTTTTTTTTTCTGTTGTTCATTAACAACTATATTGTGCTTGCTGCTATGTTCGCCTGTATAGGCGGCCTGCAACACTACCAGGTATCATTCCTGGCTTAGTCTAACAGAGCATGTGAACTCTCGTGTTTGGCCACAGGGAAGTGCTGTCACACGGCGCAGGCAAGACCTTGGCGCTTTCTCTATGTGCCGGGTCTTGCCTTTGAGGAACGGGGGCGTCGCCCATCTCAGCATGGTCGCGCCCCTCTAACCTCTCCTGCGCCGCGGGATTTTGACGCCGGGTGCCTCTTCCTCTTGTGTGATGCATGACAGCATCAAGACGCCGTCAGCGTCTTTTGGTTTTCATCGCCCCACCTGTCTAGGCAGCCTTGGGCCCCCAGGGGGGGAGGAGACATCGCGCATCATCACACCCGGAGGTCGGTGCTATGGGTGTGGTACTTTACGTGCACCGTTCATTTGGCCCTTCATTTGCATGGGGTCACGCTTCATTTAAATGGATCATGCCCACTTCCTTCATACTTTGAATTACGCCGGCTTACGCCTATGAATTTACGCTACGCCGGCGCAACGTTGGGAACATTTGCTCTGAGAATACGGTGCTTGCCTCTCTAAGTTACGTCGGAGTAGCGCATATGAGATGCACTACGCCGGCATAAAGATGCGCCGATCTACGTGAATCTGGCCCATAGTGTACAGTATATGATAATGATTTCTGCACCTATGTCTATATAAACAGCATGCTAACATAAACTACTTGTTAGATTAGTTTAATTGGGTGCAAATAGCAATATCACTTTGGGGGGGAAATGGCATTTTAATTGTGGTTTATCTTGCTTTCGGAAATTAACACCAGTTTCAAAAGCAAGATAAACCAAAATTAAAATGCCATTTCCCCCCCAAAGTGATATTTGAGCTAAAGATGAAATGAGTCAGTCCATAGTTTCATATATACGCCTTGGGAACTCCAATTGTGAGATCTCCCTACCATAATTTCAGTCTGTGTTGGATCCTGGGGACCTTGGGTGTTACAACCCATGTCTGCATGTTCCAGCACCTCCTCTTGGATTCAATGGCATTGTTAAACCCTGTTACTGCGGGTATGTGTCCATGGAGTTTGCAAGGAAGGGTTGCTTTTGTAGTAGCTTTTGCCATCACTCCAAGCATGATTTTGTAGACACACATTCTTTAGTCTTTGCTGAATTTTGATTCTGAGATATTTCTGTCTTTTACATGTGTACCCAAGTTCCCATTAGTAATTTAAAGCGTTTGTAACCCCAACACTTCCTATTCCTGATATGTGACTGCTGTACCATGTACTTGTATGAGAAAAAAATCCTGTTTTCTTTGTATTGTTTCCTTTATGGAGAGATCCCGGGCGCTGGTCCTCTTGCTTTCCTATCAATAACTAAGCAGGAGAGCACACTGTGGTCAGTTCTCTAGCTATGCTGGAAACTCAGTGTACTCTCCTCCAATGATCAGGCACAGCCATTCACTGGGAAGATCTGTGTGATGCTGCTTCTTCTGCCCCAGCTCTTATGCAGCTGATAACAGAGGGAATGTGATCATTTATAAAAAAAGGGATACAAAAGTATTTAGAATTTTTAGATATTTATACACAAATGTTTTGCCTTTCATTTCGATTTTAAACTGAGGTGATTGTTTACAATCACTTTAACTTCTTAGAATGAATAACTATACAATCAATACATTTTTGAGATATTGGCATTTTTTTTTAAAATGGCTAAGTTTGTATGTTTCTGTTTATTTTGCTTAGCATATTTATGTTTCACTTACCAGATCAATGCCTATTAGCAATGTGATTATACATGCTATGCACAAAACACTTCAAGGAGCGTCCTGATGTTTATCTTCCTTTGATTAGCTTATGATTTATTTTCTTTTGAATCACTGATTATATATTTTAATATGAGCCAGTTCATTATAATTAATACCTTTATAGTTATACCTGATTAAGACCGATTAATTTTTTTTCTTCAAAAGAGTAGATTATATTAGCCTCAAACCTAGATCTGATTTTGTTTTAGTACCAGTGAAATACATAGCTAAATATCAACTTAATTCAATATGAACTGAGTAGGGTACTAAATATAAGGTGGAGTAGAAGCACTAGTATTGCAAGTTACCGTACTTTTAGGTGTTCTTTCAAATTACCTGGATTTCTGTGTTTTTGCTATTTTAAGGCCAGAGTACTCTGGCTCCATTCTAGCAGAAAGGGGGAAAAGACACAACACAAAGAACAAGAATCAACCCAATCCACTATCTATTATGGTATGTTACAAATCCCCAAATATTTCAGTCTAGATGTTTAGAAGGGGCCAAGGGCAAGACCAGAATGTACCCCCTAGGGCAGTTATGGCGAACCTTGGCACCCCAGATGTTTTAGAACTACATTTCCAATGATGCTCATGCTTCTGCAGTGAAGCTGAGCATCATGGGAAGTGTAGCTCCAAAACATATGGGGTGTCAAGGTTCACCATCACTGCCTTACGACAACTATTTTGTGCCCACTTCCTACCTTAAATTGGTTGTAAACCCTCTCTGACCACTTGCACCTACAGGTAAGCTAACTTGTAGGTGCAAGAAATATCTCCTTAACCTACACGGTTATGGAGATATTTGCAGTAAGGACTGCACTGATGTCTATGGCGCGCCAAAGAGAACGACGCAGGCGCACTAAGTGTGCCGGTTTTATCAATGGGATAATTCCGGAAGCTCGCGCATGCGTGGGGATTGTGCCTGTCCCACATGCAGCGCGGGAGTGAATCCATCGCCGTTCCGCCCAGTCACAGCGCCGGAGCGGCGATACACGAAAGGGACTCATAGGCAACATGGCGGCGGAAGAGGGGAACGAAGAGCACTTCGATCTCAGGTAAATCATTCATAATGAGCTGGTATACTAGCTCATTTTGCCTTTGTCAATTAATTGTTTCAATTAAGTTTAAATAATGATCAAGACACATCACAAAATTGGGGACAGAGAGGTTGAAAGAAACCCACTCTGCGACCGTATACCTAGAGCATGGGTGCCCAACCATGTGGCCCGCGGAGCCCTCTGATGTGGCCCTCTGCCTCCTGTTCTGGGATAGCAGGTTGGCAAGCCCAGGTCACGGGTTGCCGACCGCCATCCCAGAGCAACAGTTTTGTGAATGAAGCCGCTGGTAGAGGAATCAAGCACTGAGCCATAGACTTCTGTTATTATCTGCGGGTTTGTTGCGCTTTCACCTGCAGGATATAATAGAAGTTTATGGCAAAGTGCAGCTAACAAGCAAAAAATATACAGGTGCACTGCGCTGCACCTGCGGTTTAGGCAAATCGCAGTGCATCAGTGTGAAAGCCGCCTTAGGCCCCTTTCACATGCTCAGTCTGACCCAATCAGACTTAATATTCACCTATTCAACAGATGCAAACAGGCCTGTGTCCTACCTAAAAAAAAAAAAAGTAGAAAGGGATCTGCCCCCTTCCGTCTGGGCAGATTGGATTGGATCAGTGGGCCCATAAGAGTGGGCTGTGTCCGTGGACACGGACCTGTCATCCTCCTGATCCGCTCATTGTGGCCCCCAACCAGTTACCAATTTGCTTAAGTGGCCCTCGCTCTTCAAAAGGTTGGGCACCCCTGACCTAGAGCTAAGAAAAGAAGAGTAGAGTAAACTTATGCCCCATTCTGCAAGCAGAAGAGCCCTATGTGTAAGATCCCTGTCAGAAACATGATAAATAGGTGATCGATCATATTGGCAAATTTTGCCCAAAGTATTTTGGGGCTCCAACAGTACCTCTAAAAATTCAACATGAAGACTCCGATCCCCTTAAAATGGTAGAGCAGCTGTGAAACCCCAAGCGTTCAAGTGCAGAGACGTCATCTACAGAGTCCCTGAGATAAACTCTCATGTGGTTTAAGTCTCCAATACCTACCAAGAACTGACATTTTTTGATGGACTAATGCCGCGTACAGACGGTCATTTTTTGTGATGAAATAAAATGACATTTTTAAAAATGTCAATTAAAATGATCGTGTGTGGGCAAAATGTCATTTTATGTCTTCTGAAAAATGACAAAAAAAAAATTCGAACATGCTCGAATTTTTTGTGTCGTTTTTCAAAATGTCATTTTTTGTGTCAATGAAAATGATAGTGTGTGGGCAAAACGACGTTTTTAAACCCGCACATGCCCAGAAGCAAGTTTTGAGACGGGAGGTAAAACTACCATTCATAATGGAGTAAGCACATTCATCACGCTGTAACAGACAAAAAAGCACGAATCATCTTTTACTAACAAGTAACCAGCTAAAAGCAGCCTCAAGGCGAATAGAACTTCCCCTTTAGAGTGCCGTCACTTTGTTCATCATTTTTCAAAATGATGGTGTGTATGCTACATCGTTTTTGAAAATGAAGTTTCAAAAATGTCGTTTTTTTTCATCACTTCAAACGTCATTTTTTTTTCATCACAAAAAATGACCGTCTGTATGGGGCATTATGCCCCGTACACACCATCACTTTATGTGATGAAAAAAAATGACGTTTTTAAAAACGTCACTTTAATTGACCGTGTGTGGGGGAAAACGTTGTTTTATGTCTTCTAAAAAACGACCAAAAAAAATTGAAGCATGCTTCAATTTTATGTGTCGTTTTTCAAAACGTCAACTTTTACTTCACAGAAATTGACCGTGTGTAGTAAAAAACGTCGTTTAAAACGACGTTTTTTCACCCGCGCATGCCCAGAAGCTACTTATGAAGCAAGCTTCAATGGAAAAAGTGGTGAGAACGTAACCTCGCTTTGCTAGAACATTGTGAGAAAAACGATGGTGTGTAGGCAACTTCGTCTTTGAAAATTGAAGTTTCAAAAACGTCATTTTTTACTTCACAGAAAATGTCGTTTTTTTTCATCACATAAAGTGATGGTGTGTACGGGGCATGAGCCTATAAAGTGTCCAGAAATTGCCCAAACGTACCCCCAAAACTCTTCTACCACTCATTTTTTATTACTTTCTTAAATATTTTTTATTTATGTGTCATCATCATCATTAGGGACAGCCATTGTGAGTCAAGTTCTAGTTAATGTAGGCAAACCCCCAAAACTGGATCTTCTAAGTGCCTTTTGCTTACACAGTGTGTGTGCAAGTTCTTGAGTGTCAGACAGCAGCATTGTTTTGCTGGGAGACAAATCAGTTTGTATGCAGTGGTTATTTCACCTTTAACTGTAATTATGCCCTGTAGGTAAGGGGTGATGTTTTTCCCATTCTAAAAGTGATTGTAAACAATCACCTTGTAAAACAACCCATTCCATTTAAAATTGAAATGAAAGACAAAGCATTTGTGTATAGATATTAAAAAAAATTATAAATACACTTTTCCCCCTTTTTTATAAGTGATCACATTCCCTCTGTTCTCAGCTGCATAAGAGCTGGGGGGGAGGAAGGAGAAGCAGCAGCACACTGATCTTCCCAGTGAAAGGCTATGGCGGGGTGGGGGTCTCAGAACATGTCTAATCATTGGATAAGAGCAGACTTCCTGCTTAATATGGTCATTTTCTAATAGGAAAGCAGAGGGATTTCACACAAAGGAAGCAATGCAAAAAGAACAGGATACTTTCTCATACAAGTACATGGTACACCAGGAACATATCAGGAATATGAAATGTTGGGTTTACATACTCTTTAACCTCTTGCTACACATAGAACGCATATGTGACAAAGAGAGTGGGCTTTAATGCCCACATGCCCCACATCCATAGGCTGTCAAGCTTTCTGTGGTAGAAGCGCACTTACTGCATTTTCCCGGCACAGTGACCAAACTGTGAAGTTAGCTCTCTGTCCATACTAAAAATCAGGAGTCACAGGACCGGCTCTTGATCAAGGAACACGGTGAAAGCCACTCACATAATCAGTTGATCTTTCCTACCCCCGGGTGTACAGATCTGGACCTAATCTGGACCACGACCAATCGCAGGGACCTGCATGAGAGGTGTTCTGTACATATGGGGCTGTTGTGAAATTGGATATGGATTAAAAAATGTGCCCTGGACAGAAGAGGTCCCACCTGCAGGGTTTGGCCCTGTGAAACAGCGATCGGGGACCCGCCTACAAGTGCAGTCATAGGGAGTGGGACACAGAGTGGTGCGAATAAGTCCGTAGACTAGTAGGCAGGAATGACAACTCTGGTTGCTATTTCAGTTCGGAGGGTAATATGTTGTAAGCCCAAGGATTAAGTTAAGAGCTCCCTGGATTAACAAAAATATGGATAAAACATAGTAATCAATGTGAAACCAATTTACAATGGTTACTGTATAAACATGCATTGGAGAGATGTACTGAATATATATGTTTTCCTTAAATTTGTTCTGACATACTCTTAAAAAGAGAACTATGGGGAATTTTTTTATTTTTTTTAATCATATTTTCCTAGGTGGATGCAGCATCTGTCCCCCACAGGCTCTAAGACTGTGAACTGAAACACCTGCAATCACTTGGTTCTCAGAGCTCCCTGAGCAGAGAGCTGTCTGTTCTGCGCCCCCCCCCCCACGCTCACTGGAGGGGGTGGAAGCGGTCAGCTCAGGCTCTCAGCAGCTCACTGAGAGGCTGAGCCGGGTGCCCCACGGGCGTATGAGAGCTGATGTTCTGGGACAACATCATATGATATCATCCCAGAGCGAGAGCCCCACCGCCCCTCCGTAATTTTGCAAGTTATAATCAGTATTTTTTGCTAGAAAATTTAAAAAAAAAATAGAAAAATTGCTAGGTATGTGATTTTGTGGCAAGTGGTTAGCAGATTCATTGTATAGAGCTGCCCTCCTTCCAATATTACCGTACTTCCAGTGTGCAGGAGATTACAGGAGGCTAGCACAAAGACAGACTGAGGTAATGATCAAAAAATATTTTTATAGACTGGATTAATGAGGGAGAGACTTTCATATCTGGCTATACTTATACTTGAAAATATGTTTAAAAAAAGTTTCTAAAAAAATAAACCCCCACCTCTAAATTTCTTCAAAGCTTGCCTGTGCTGCTTAGGTTTGACAGCTTTCAGATATGCAAAATTAAAACCAGCTTAACTTCTTGCCGACCAGCCGCCGCAGTTCTATGGCGGCAGGTCGGCTCCCCTGCGCGAGAGCCCGTAGCTCTATGTCGGCTCTCGCAGCGGCCACTAGGGGCGCGTGTGCACCGCCGGAGGCGCGCACGCACACCCTCCGCTCGCCTACGACTCCCGTGCGTATGCCTGTCGGGCGCGATCGCCGCCGGACACACAGCTCCCAGTCCTGTCAGGGAGAGAAATGCTGATCTTCTGTTCATACAATGTATGAACAGAAGATCAGTCATTTCCCTATGTCAGTCCACCCCCCCTACAGTTAGAACACACTCAGGCAACATACTTAACCCCTTCCCCGCCCCCTAGTGTTAACCCCTTCACTGCCAGTGGCATTTTTATAGTAATCCAATGCATTTTTATAGCACTGATCGCTATAAAAATGCCAATGGTCCCAAAAATGTGTCAAAAGTGTCCGAAGTGTCCGCCATAATTTCGCAGTACTGAAAAAAATCGCTGATCTCCGCCATTACTAGTAAAAAAAAAATATTAATAAAAATGCCATAAAAATACCCCCTATTTTGTAAAGTTTTGCGCAAACCAATCAATAAACGCTTATTGCGATTTTTTTTAACGAAAAATATGTAGAAGAATACGTATCGGCCTAAACTATATTTTTGGGGGATATTTATTATAGCAAAAAGTAAAAAATATTAATTTATTTCAAAATTGTCGCTCTATTTTTGTTTATAGCGCAAAAACTAAAAACCACAGAGGTAATCAAAAATCACCAAAAGAATGCTCTATTTGTGGGGAAAAAATGGACACCAATTTTGTTTGGGAGCCAACGTCGCACGACCGCACAATTGTCAGTTAAATCGATGCAGTATCGAATCGTAAAAAGTGGCCCGGTCTTTAACCAGACAGATGGTCTGGGGCTTAAGTGGTTAAAGGAGAATTGGACAAAAAAACAAGATCAGTTAAACCCACAAGGGCTTTTTTTTAGCACTACTATTCCTTTATATTGGCTTTTGGAATATACAAATGCAGCAATTTAGAAATCAGATGAAAGGTTTAGTGCTGGAAAACACTTTTTGATAGATAAAAAGTGCATTTTATATACAACTATATAGATCAGACCAACATGAGGGACAAATGAGGAGGAGTGAGGGACATTGCTCCAAATCAGGGACAGTTGGGAGCTGTGACTAAGTCTGCCGGATAAGGGTGGGCTCTTGCCATAATGTACAATACAGCTCACCTTATGGCACCTAGTAAGTACCTATATGAGTGCCTTTCTCCATGGCTGACTGATGTTCACAAGCTAAGCTTTGTCCCCCACCGTCATCTTCTCACTGTTTCTTTCAGCCCCCTCCTTTGTTTCCCTGCATACATACAAAGGGCCAGATTCACAGAAAAAGTACGCCGGAGCATCTGCTGATACTCCGGCGTACTTTCAAATTTGCCGCGTCGTATCTTTATTTGTCATTCACAAACAAAGATACGACGGCTTTAGGCTTCGATCCGACAGGCCTACGGCTTCGTACACCTTTGGATCTTAGGTGTAATTCTCCGGTGGACGCTGGGTGGAGTTTGCGTCGTTTTCCAGTGTCGGGTATGCAAATTAGATGATTACGGCGATCCACGAAGGTATGCGCGTTCGTCGCATTCTCTTACGTCGGTTTTTAAACTTAAGAGTGCTATTTACATGGGGTAAAATTACTCCTCCATGTTAAAGTATGGCCGTCGTTCCCGCGTCAAATTAAATTTTTTTTTTTTTTTTTTGCGTAAGACGTCCGGGAATCCGAAATTACGTTACGCACGTCGCCGTTCAAAAAACACGTCGGGGCGCCGTAATTTCGCGCAAAGCGCGGCGGGAGCATGCGTAGAACGTTCGGCGCGGGAGCGCGCCTAATTTAAATGGTACACGCCCCATTTGAATTAGGCGGGCTTGCGCCGGACGGCTTTACGTTACACCGCCGTAAGTTTACACGCAAGTGCTTGGTGAATCAGGCACTTGCGCTGAAAACTTGCGGCGGTGTAACGTAAAGATGATACGTTACGCCGCCGCACATCTCTGAGAATCTGGCCCAAAGACACTGGCCCAGATTCAGGTAGATAGGAGCAATATTTGCGTGGGCAAAGAGCAAAGATTTTTCTCTGCGCCCACGCAAATATTTCGATTTGCCCAGCGATTCACGGAGCAGTAGCTCCGTAAATTGCGCGGGCGCTATGCTAATTAGCCCTGCGTAAGGGCGCCTAATGTAAATGATCCCGCCGGGGGCGGGAATCATTTAAATTAGGCGCGCTCCCGCGCCGAGCGAACAGCGCATGCTCCGTCGGGAAACTTTCCCGACGTGCATTGCGGCAAATGACGTCGCAAGGACGTCATTTGCTTCTAAGTGAACGTGAATGGCGTCCAGCGCCATTCACGAATCACTTACGTAAACGACGTGAAATTTAAATTTCACGAGCGGGAAGCGCAGCTATACTTTAGCATTGGCTGCCCCTGCTATTAGCAGGAGCAACCTTGCGCTAAAGTCGCCGTACGGAAACTCCGTACCTTGCGTGCGCAGGGCCCGCGCAACTTTTGTGAATCGGTGGTAGTATGCAATTTGCATACTATACGCCGATCACAATGGCTACGCCCCCTAGCGGCCAACGCAAGAATGCAGCCTGGGATGTGAAGGCATAAGGAGGCTTATGTCTGTCAGATCCTAGGCTGCAGTCGGTGTAACGAGGTTCCTGAATCAGGAGCACTTGTTACACCGGAGCAAGTAAGCACTTGCGCCGCGCAACCTATGGTTGCGCGGGCGCAAGTGCTTCTTGAATCTGGGCCAGTATATCTACCCCAGCACTTGGCCCCATGAGTCAGGAGCGTACAGTGAACTGCACATGCACCATACACAGTACATAGAAAGTACAAATTTGCTAGGAGTCAGAGGAAGAAGCTTTCTGAGTAGAAGCATATTTCTTCTGCCAAAAAATTCTACCTCCTAGCAATTTTTATATTTGAGCAGTTTAGTTCCGCTATAAAAAGATGTAATCGGTTCAATGCTATTTTTATATACAGTTTATCACATGAAAAACTGTTGAGTAGGTTGTAAATTTTCACTGGACATGACCAGTGTGTAGTTTGTGTAGTTCATATTTGTAGATGTACTGTTCTAACAGATGGTTTCTACGATAATAATCAGAAACTTTACCTATGTGGTATTCTTATGATGGTTTAGACATTTTTTTTTATGATTAATGATTAATAGGTCATTGTGTATGTAACATGTGGGTATTATTATATCAACATCCAATGATAAATTCAATAGGGGATATAAGAGTTGTAAGTGAAATGATCATAACATGTGCCGCTATTATTACACTGCTGTTCCTCATGCAACCAGCCAGCTGTAGTAGAGTATCATGTCCTTCATATAGGACCTGGGACTATTGCTGAAGTGCAACATGTGTGGTCTTTGAGCAGGGCATGTAATAAGACTAAAGTCAGCCTGGGTCACTTTGTTAGTGGTTCAGCCACAGCCTAGGAACTTATGGAATTTAACAAGTTTAATTTAAGAAATAAGGAGCTCGATGGAATTTTAAAGTCATGCAACAGCTTTAAAAGAGTAAATCATTTAAAATCACCTCTTATGTTCTGTAGAAATATTCCAATGTTTTATTGAGTGTTGCTTGCAAGATGGTATTCAGTGTCACATATATATCAAGTTAGGACAAGTTACGTTGTACAATATATACATTGGGCCAGATTCAGAAAGGAGTTACGTCGGCGTATCTCCAGATACAACGTCGTAACCCTGAATGATGGCCGTCGCATCTCGGCGCCTGATTCATAGAATCAGATACGCCTCACTGTTGCCTAGATACGAGCGGCGTAAGTCTCCAACGCCGTCGTATCTTATGCCGCGTACACACCACCACTTTATGTGATGAAAAAAACAACGTTTTAAATCATGAAATAAAACAACGTTTTAAATCATGAAATAAAACAACGTTTTTGAAACTTCATTTTCAAAAACGACGTTGCCTACACACCATAGTTTTTTCAAAATGCTCTAGAAAAGCGCGGTTACGTTCAGCACTCTTTTCCATTGAAGCTAGCTTCATAACTTGCTTCTGAGCATGCACGGATTTAAAAACGTTGTTTTAAACGTCGTTTTGCCCACACACTATCATTTTAATTGACACAAAAAACAACGTTTTGAAAAACGACACAAAAAATTGAAGCATGCTGGCCGCTAGGGGCGCTTCCGTAGATTTACGCGTAGAATATGCAAATGAGATAGATACGCCAATTTAGAAACGTACGTCTGCCCGGCGCATTGATTTACGTTGTTTACGTAAGGCTTTTTCCGGCGTAAAGTTACCCCTGCTATATGAGGCATAGCCAATGTTAAGTATGGACGTCGGGGCAGCGTCGAATTTTGCGTCGTTTACGTTGTTTGCGTAAGTCGTACGCGAATAGGGCTGTGCGTAAGTTACGTTCACGTCTAAAGCATTGACTATTTGCGGCGTAATTTGGAGCATGCGCACTGGGATACTTTCACGGACGGCGCATGCGCCGTTCGTTAGTAGCGTCAATTACGTGGGGTCACGATTAATTAGCATACAACATGCCCCCTACCAGCCTATTTTGATTTAGGCAGGCTTACGCCGGCCCATATATGCTACGCCGCTGTAACTTCGGGCGCAAGTTCTTTCTGAATACGGGACTTGCCTCTCAAAGTTATGGCAGCGTAGCGTATATGTGATACGCTACGCCCGCCTAAAGATAGGCATTTGTTTCTCAATCTGACCCATACTGTGTAAAAATAACTTAACACACAGCCATTAATGTCTAAACCGCTGACAACAAAACTGAGTACACCCCTAAGTAAAAATGTCCAAATTGGGCTCAAAGTGTCAAAATTTTGTGTGGCGGCCATCATATTCCAGCACTGCCTTAACCCTCTTGAGCATGGAATTCACCAGAGCTTCACAGGTTGCCACTGGAGTCCTCTTCCACTCCTCCATGACGACATCACATAGCTGGTGGATGTTAGAGACCTTGTGCTCCTCCAGGGCCGATCCTAGGGTCACAGGCGCCTGGGTGCAGAAATATTTCTGACGCCCCTACATTGGCGTGGTCATTTTTAATAACTCCTCCCCTTTACAAATGTTTCTATGGCAATGACTCAACCACAGAGATGCTCCCCCACAAAGTCTTCATTACCCTGGGATCCTTACATGATCTCTTAATAATAAACAAAATACAGGAAGAGAAACAGAGTAATTTATTGGGACCTGGAGGGGGGGTCTCTCTGATGGACACAGAGAGGGCTTCTGTTATAGAGTCTGTTTGAAAGAGCCCCCAGACATACTACAGACATGATACAGGAGATGGTCAGAGACTGCAGACATAGTACAGGAGATGGTCAGAGACACATCAGTTCTGGACAGACACACACCTATGCTCAGAACACTAGTTCTGGACAGACACAAACAAGGAGAGAAGGAGGGAGTGGAGAACTCTGCCACTTCGGCGCCCCCACCTCTGCAGGCGCCTGGGTGCAAAGCACCCTGTGCACCCTGCCTGGGATCAGCCCTGCGCTCCTCCACCTTCCATTTGAGGATGCCCCACAGATGCTCAACAGGGTTTGGGTCTGGAGACATGCTTGCCCAGTCCATCACCTTTACCCTCAACTTCTTTAGCAAGGCAGTGGTTGTTTTGGAGATGTGTTTGGGGTCGTTATCATATTGGAATACTGCCCTGTGGTCCAGTCTCCGAAGGGAGGTGATCATGCTCTGCTTCAGTATGTCACAGTACATGTTGGCATTCATGGTTCCCTCAATGATCTGTAATTTCCCAGTGACGGCAGCACTCATGCAGCCCCAGACCATGACACTCCCACTACCATGCTTGACTGTATGATTTGAGCGCTGACAGGCTGACTCCCCACCCCTTCAACCTTTTAAAGCAATGCTGGCAGCACTCATATGTCTATTCCCCAAAGACAACCTCTGGATATAACGCTGAGAACGTGCACTCAACTTCTTTGGTCAACCATGGTGAGGCCTGTTCTGAGTGGAACCTGTCCTGTTAAACCGCTGTATGGTCTTGGCCACTGTGCTGCAGCTCAACTTCTGGGTCTTGGCAATATTCTTATAGCCTAGGCCATCTTTATGTAGAGCAACAATTCTTTTTTTTCAGATCCTCAGAGAGTTATTTGCCATGAGGTGCCATGTATGAGAGAGTGAGAGCGATAACACCAAATTTAACACACCTGTTCCCCATTCACACCTGAGACCTTGTGTAACGAGTCACTTGACACCAGGGAGGAAAAATGGCTAATTGGGCCCAATTTGAACATTTTCACTTAGGGGTGTACTTACATATGTTGCCAGCAGTTTAGGCTAAAAGCTCATGTGCATATAAAGGCAGATGTCCCAATACATTTGTTAATACAGTGTGAAGATGAAGATAGCATTTTCGTGTTTGCTTTAAGCTGGATACAAGGATCGAAATCTGGCTGATTCAACAGGAACCATCTGAATTTCAAGCCATGTACAAACAGGGAGAATGTACAAAAGTCTGTACAGTCACTCGGATTTTCCCCACACAATCAGTGCCGCTGGCTATAGCTGACAGCGCTGATCGGTGTATTCTGACATTGGAGAATTCTCACTGCTGTCAGAATTCAAAGACACAGCGGGGAGTGTGTGGATGGAGGGATCAAATCATTTATTTATTTTTGTTAAACGCACCAGCCTTACCGTTATACTTCTTGATGTTTGCTGAATATAGCCTCGTACACACGCTCGGTACGAGGCTATATCGTAAACCGAGCGTGTGTACAAGGCTTTTAGGTTTCTCGTCGGGAAATCTGCCCAGAATCTCGACGAGAAAAATAGAGATCCTGCTCTCTATTTTCTCATCGGGATTCTTGACGGCCTGTTTCCCGACGAGAAACCCGAGAGTGTGTACACTTACCTGTCGCCGTGGAAACCCGCGCATGCTCGAAATGCCTTTGATGCATGCGCGGTAGCTGCCACGGCATAGGTAGGGTAAAGCAAGACGGCGGCGACGGCATCAAATGTGATGAGCGCATGCTCATCGTACGCAATGACGTCACCGCGTTCTTGCCTTTCAAAAGAACTGCGGTTCTTTTGAAAGGGTTATGTGTACACTCGGGCGGCAAAAAATTCTTGCCAAGAATCTCGTCAGGAAAAACAACGTTTTTTACTGACGAGATTCTGGCCCGTGTAACGAGGCCTATGTGATTGTTCTCAACAGGAGACAATGAATTGTTAAATGCAAGAAAAAGTCGCTCAAAATTTTACCGCATTGTTGTAAACTTCTAGGACTGATTGGTCCATGCTGTATACATTTTTTTTAGGTTTACATCTATTGTATAACCAAAACTTTACAGTGATTGACACAATTGTATACACACGTTACTAAATATGAACGACTGCATTTTGGTGTGAGTGATTGTATATAATGCCGCGTACACACGATCATTTTTCGGCATGAAAAAAAAAACGTTGCTTTTCAAAAACGTCATTTAAAATGATTGTGTGTGGGCTTCACATCATTTTTCAGGTTCTGAAAAAAAAAAAATCGAACATGCTGCATTTTATAACGTCGTTTTAAACAATGTCGTTTTTCGGGTTTTAAAAAAGGATCGTGTGTGGGCTAAAACGACGTAAAAAACCTGCGCATGCTCAGAAGCAAGTTATGAGACGGGAGCGCTCGTTCTGGTAAAACTACCGTTCATAATGGAGTAAGCACATTCATCACGCTGTAACAGACAAAAAAGTGCGAATCGTCTTTTACTAACACGGAATCAGCTAAAGCAGCCCAGAGGCGAATAGAACTTCCCCTTTAGAGTGCCGTCGTACGTGTTGTACGTCACCGCGCTTTGCTAGATCATTTTTTAAAAACGATGGTGTGTAGGCAACGTCGTTTTAATGATGACGTTTTTTCGACATGCTGAAAAACAACGTTTTTTTTTATGCTGAAAAATTTGTGTTTTTCTGCTGCATCTTTCAGCTCAACGTTAGACTGGTCAGTCCCTGGCAATTATATGGCAAATTAGTAAGCCTTCCATAACTGGACAAAAAGACACAATTACATGGAATTGAACAGCAATCCGCCATTCATGGTTTAAATTGTTTTCCTGTTTGGTGCAACTACATGATTAAAGCTGGGATATACATTGATTGAAAATGTCTTTTTTATTGATCCCCCCCCCCCCCCCGCAGTTTTCCCCGTACAATGATTCAAATCCAGAAAACGATTGACTCGGTGGGCGACAGTTTGCTGTGGACTGTTCAATTCCAGGTAGTCTTTTTTTAATTTGAAATTGAAGGCTGTTACAACTCGCTGGTATATGCTGGCCATACATACTTCACTTTTTCAAGCAATCGACTATTCAACCCATACATCCTAAATGCTAAGACAGTCTGAAACAATCAATCTAAAGATTTCAAAATTATACTGGAAAATACAAAAAAATATATATTTTTTTAATTGAACAATTGCACCATATACATGATTAGTTATAAAGTGATCAGATTTTTGCAACCATCTTATTGCCTTAATCTAATTCAATCTTGGTAAATGAGTCACTGTAAATGGCGCCCCAGTTCCCCATACAGCACATGCCTTATAGAACACTGCAATGCGAGTGCGCATGCGTGGGACTTCCGGGAAGACGCTCTGAACGGAGGCTCCGTGCCGCCTCAGCACACCGAGGCCCACAGAGCGCTGATAGCTGGGAGAACAGTCCCGAGAAAGGTCGGATAGGGGAGCGGAAGGAGTGGAGCATACCCCTGGATGTCAGGCAGCGGCGACAGGCGAGGTATTAGCCGCCAGCTGGACTTTGGCCTCGCGGCTCCCCCAGGCCCCAAGATGGCGGCCGCAGCTTCTCCTCGTGGAGATACAGCAGACCCGGATTCTATCGCGGACCTTCCGTCCCCAATCCAGCACACTATGTCACAGCTGGCAACACCTGTGAGTAATGCGCCCCCTCAAGCAGCATCCCCAGCCTCCACAGAATCGCTCCTTAGCCGCACTATGGCAGACATGCTGAATACCCCTATGCTGCAAACCCCCTTGAGCCATGCTGGATTCCAGATGCCCCCTACCACCCCTCAGCCCTCACAGACCGACATGGCACAACTCCTTAACTGCTTTTCTGACATGCTGGCTGCAGGGTTAACGCAGACTGCAGCGCAGATTACATCCTCCATTAAGGCTGACCTACAAAATATAGGGACCCGCATGGACACCATTGAACAGGCGGTAGATAACACTGCAGCCCGCACCAACCAAAATACAAACTGTATACAGTCTCTGCAGGACCAACTTGAAATCGCGCTAGCCAAAATTGACGATTTGGAGAACCGTAGCAGGAGATATAACTTTCGTATTAGGGGAATCCCTGAGGGGGTTGTTAATATCCCCGACGTAGTAACATCCTTCATTAAAACCGTTATTCCTGACATCCCTGATCATAAGCTCGAACTGGACAGGGCCCACAGAGTTCTACAACCTCCTCGTCAAGATGGTCTCCCGAGGGATGTGGTGGTTAAGCCCCACTACTATAGTGTTAAGGAAGAAATTATGAGGAGATCCCGTAATCTTGATGACCTTAACATACAGGGGAACAGGATACAGATCTTCGCAGATATCTCTCCAACTACGATCCAGAAGAGGAGATCTCTGAAGCCCCTTTTAGGAGTTCTCTTGCAGAAGTCCATAAAATACAGGTGGTCCTTTCCATTTCGTCTTCAGTTTGATTATAAAGATAAATCCTACGGTTTCTCGAACTTCCGAGATGGTGAACAACTACTACTGCGCCTTGGGTTCATCAATCAAGAAATGCCCCCCCAGGAGCCTTCTCTCCGTCCTGGATCGTCTAAACGGCCTCCCACCGGCAGCCCCATCACTCCGCTGTGGAACAAGCAGCAGCCAAAGAGGCCCAGAGACTCTCGTCCTCCAAGATGACTGTGCATCTTAGATTCGTCTCCTTGGAACTATTGTACCATGTCTCGGGTGTCATGGTTCCCGCCGGTGTAGTGCTGCTCACTATACTCACCGAGTTTGCGCCATTCAATTGGCTCCTTTTTGTTCTTATTTTTATTTCTTTATTTTTATTTCATTATTTTATTTATCTTTTTTTCTATTAAAGACCTCAAGAATGGTCTTTTCACTGGGTTTGTCCTCTCTTGTTGACCCAGCCCTCCCCCCGGGGACGGCGGGGTTATGACCTATTTGATAGACATAGGTTACACTATTTGCCATATTTTTTGAGCTCCAACCTTTCTTAGTGAATTACAATCTTAACTATTTTTTTTTTCTCCTAGGCCCATGTACCTAGAGGTCTCCCACCTATAGCTTAATTGTTTTACTGTGGGCCTTTGGGCTGGGGCGGTCAAGCATGCCACTCCCTCTGCGGTACCAAGACAGAGTTTGCTCTTCTTGTGACTGCAGGTATACGACCCCCATAGGGGTTGTCACCTTACTGGGCCCATCCTTGCGTTGGGTCCCAGTCAAGGACTGGGCTGACCAGTCCTAGTTACTTGTTATCCTAGTCAGTATTGTCTAGGTCTCTTTTTTGTTTTGTTTTTTTTGTTTTCTCTTTTCTTTTCTTCTTTCCCTTCCTTTTTCTTCTCCCTATCCTCATGTCCGAATATTTTTCATCATGTTTTTCCTTTTGTGCTCTTTTGATCCTCCAGGTGCTCACACGGAAGGCCTTCACATTATCCAGAAAGCAACTGCGATTTTCCCTTGACTCTTCTCTACACGTTCCCGGCTTCTTGTGGATTAAGGTAAGCCTTTCTCCCGTGTGCTCGTGCACACCCTCTTTGGTCCATGGCTGAAACACCTCCTAGACGAGCTGCTCTTAGGGTGGCCTCACACAACACACAAGGTCTAAACTCCCCGTCCAAAAGGCGCAAAGCTTTCCAGAGTTACCATTCTAGGGGCCTTGACGTCGTCCTACTCCAGGAGACCCATTTCCCCAACACTTATAACCCCCCTTTTCTCCATCGCGGATACCCAACCTTTTTCTTAGCTAATGCTGGGTCTAAGAAGAGAGGGGTGGCTATACTTTTCTCAAAAAAGACCCACTTCATACATTCCTCAACTATCACGGACAAGGAGGGACGATACATTCTTGTTAAGGGATCGATAGAAGGCAGGGTCCACACCTTAGTTTCTTATTATGCCCCCAACAGTGGACAAACTCACTTCTTCTCCAAATTGTTTTCCACTCTCGCACCACACTTCGAGGGTAGGGTGATTTTGGGTGGGGATTCTAATATTACTTTTGATAATATCCTTGATAAATCTACAGCAGGGATCCCCCACCTCAAAAGACCTCCTAAACAAAGCCTCCACATCGCACGTCTTCTACACTCTCTAGGTCTCATTGACACTTGGAGGGAACTTAACCCTACAATGAAAGACTATACACATTACTCGGCACCTCACAAAACTTATGCCAGAATTGATCATATCTTTTTACCAGTTTCTGACATTCATGCTGCTTCGCATGCATCTATCTCTAATGTCCCTTGGTCGGACCACTCCTTGGTGCTCGTTAAGCTCTCTGACACTGTTACTCCTTCCGGGCCCCGCCCGTGGCGCCTTAATGCTTCACTTCTCTCCAACCCGGTACACTGTACTATGTTGGTGAGGGAGATTCGGGAATATTTTGAGAACAATGACAATAACGAGATCTCCCCCAGCTCCCTTTGGGGTGCTCATAAAGCAGTACTGAGGGGAAAGATCATCCAGCTTTCATCGAAACTGAGGCGGGAACGGAAGGTGGACATAGAAAAACTTGAGAGAGATTTCAAATTTCTAAGTAGGTCCCATAAGCGAAACCCATCTCGGTCTTCCCTTACCAAATTGGATTCTGCCAGACTAGCGCTCAATTTGGCCCTCACATCTTCGGCGGATAAACATCTTCAATGGCAAAATAGTAAATTTTACATGAGGGCGAACAAGTTTGGCCCTCAACTAGCGGCCAAACTCACCCCCAAATTGCGGACGTATGCGATTCCTAAGATTAAGGCCTCGAACGGAATGTTAACCCAGAACCCTGAAAAAATTCTTAAGACCTTCCAATCATTCTACTCTACTCTGTACTCTTCTGACACGCGACACTCTCAGACAGACCTTGACGCCTTCCTGCAGAATGTCCCTCTTCCCAGACTTTTGGACTCCCATCGTGCTACTCTTGACTCACCATTTCAGGTAGCAGAGATTAGTGCAGTCATTAAAGATCTTGTAAAAAATGGGGTTGGGACTTTATATGAGGCATGTGGTTTGAGTCACCACAGGCCTCCATCCCTGTAAGGATAAAATATGGACGGTTGGGACTTTAAATGAGATGCGATTAGCAATATGCGATTAAGTATAAATATATATATATATGGCAAATGTAAAAATTCTTACCATAAGGACCAGGCTCAAAAATACCAAACCAAAGAAGCACAAACCAAATTAATCTGTCTAACTGGAAAATGGAATGGGGTGGTGGCGCTGCCCTACTTATAAACTGTGTAAATATTAAAATATAGTAGACAGTGACCCTAAGAGGTGCGTGAATAAGTGAATAAGTAAATGTTAGTAAACCGTGGAAACCAACAAATGCTGGGTAGTAAGTGTAATATCAGTGACCAGAAGCTAGCATGTAAAGACTGAACTCAACCAAAGGTGGTACACTATACGAGTAACCCAAGCTGTGCTATCACTACTAGGCTAAGCGCTAGCCTGTGTGTGTGTTTCCACTATGTGGGTGCAATATACTCATAAGACCCATAAACATATGGGAAGTGAAATATAATAATAAATGCAGACAGTAACTCAATTAGTAAAATACAGTGAGACAATCAATCATCATAGATATTGAGTGTATAGAAGATAAAAAATGAAAAAATGAAAAATGGAAAATAAAAATAGTCCAAAACTGTGAAGCAATATAAAGGACAGTCTTCATACAAAGTGCCAATTAAATGATTTAACAAGGGATAAAGTCCATCCAAGAATTGAAGGGATCCGTGCTTGTAAAGGTGCACCTAAAAAGGTGGGTGCTCAATTGAACATTGGTGACAATTCCACGCAGTGATCACGGTGCTCCCCCTTTGGGTCCCCACTCACCAGAGGCACTAACCCCTGCAGGGGTACAGTGCAAGAAGTATGCCTCCAACGATTCTAGGATCTCCCACGGTTCCTCTGGTGTCCTTGGTGTTTCCTTTCCTCCTTATTGGTGGAATTCCGGGTTCAGGAATGGGGGTACCGTTTATTGGTCAGCAATCCTCCAACAAAGCAAATGAACTAGCATAGCGTAGTATGTTTGATCAAACGCTGATTTATTAACACTAGCAATGACATGCGCAGTGTATAAAATGTAAAAATAATAATAAATGAAAATACTGGGTAATAAAAAACAATAGAGCAAGGAATGTACTCTATGTAGGATAAAAACTAAAAACCGAAGTAGCAGGTGGAGTGGCTAACAAAAGCTAGCATAACTCCTAGCGCCGCACTGCGTGTACCAGGAAGTGTCGGCAATAGCCTGGAAACGGCGTGCGTTCCACCAACGACCAGCTGGAAACCGGAAGTGCGTGCGTGTATGCGTGTATCCGCTTTACGTACGTTTCGTTCGGATACGTCTTCAGAAGCGGGACCCGCTTCTGAAGACGTATCCGAACGAAACGTACGTAAAGCGGATACACGCATACACGCACGCACTTCCGGTTTCCAGCTGGTCGTTGGTGGAACGCACGCCGTTTCCAGGCTATTGCCGACACTTCCTGGTACACGCAGTGCGGCGCTAGGAGTTATGCTAGCTTTTGTTAGCCACTCCACCTGCTACTTCGGTTTTTAGTTTTTATCCTACATAGAGTACATTCCTTGCTCTATTGTTTTTTATTACCCAGTATTTTTATTTATTATTATTTTTACATTTTATACACTGCGCATGTCATTGCTAGTGTTAATAAATCAGCGTTTGATCAAACATACTACGCTATGCTAGTTCATTTGCTTTGTTGGAGGATTGCTGACCAATAAACGGTACCCCCATTCCTGAACCCGGAATTCCACCAATAAGGAGGAAAGGAAACACCAAGGACACCAGAGGAACCGTGGGAGATCCTAGAATCGTTGGAGGCATACTTCTTGCACTGTACCCCTGCAGGGGTTAGTGCCTCTGGTGAGTGGGGACCCAAAGGGGGAGCACCGTGATCACTGCGTGGAATTGTCACCAATGTTCAATTGAGCACCCACCTTTTTAGGTGCACCTTTACAAGCACGGATCCCTTCAATTCTTGGATGGACTTTATCCCTTGTTAAATCATTTAATTGGCACTTTGTATGAAGACTGTCCTTTATATTGCTTCACAGTTTTGGACTATTTTTATTTTCCATTTTTCATTTTTTCATTTTTTATCTTCTATACACTCAATATCTATGATGATTGATTGTCTCACTGTATTTTACTAATTGAGTTACTGTCTGCATTTATTATTATATTTCACTTCCCATATGTTTATGGGTCTTATGAGTATATTGCACCCACATAGTGGAAACACACACACAGGCTAGCGCTTAGCCTAGTAGTGATAGCACAGCTTGGGTTACTCGTATAGTGTACCACCTTTGGTTGAGTTCAGTCTTTACATGCTAGCTTCTGGTCACTGATATTACACTTACTACCCAGCATTTGTTGGTTTCCACGGTTTACTAACATTTACTTATTCACTTATTCACGCACCTCTTAGGGTCACTGTCTACTATATTTTAATATTTACACAGTTTATAAGTAGGGCAGCGCCACCACCCCATTCCATTTTCCATTTTTCTTATAGCCTTTCCCCTCGGGGAATTGTTCTTGGGGGGCTGCAGCCTAACCTTTTACTTTTCATATTTGTTATTTATTTAACTATTTCGTTGGCACCGATTGGCCTCACACTATAGTATTCTACATCTGTACTAGCCCTGGTGGGTCCTAAGCGCGGTTCATTTCCTTTTTTATATAATCTGTCTAACTGTATGTAATTAAAACAGAGGTTCAGTTGCAGTCATTTGCAAATGTCTGGGAAGCTGCAGGCCACGTCACGGCACTCTGTGTAACTGCAGTCCTAACTGTGATTTTTAAGGCCTCCAAATGAAGGAACCCAGGTGTGCTAATTAATAGACAGGGAGCAGAAGGCAACATAGAACCGCCCCTGTCTATGGTTGGTCTGGCAAATGGGAGCACTGAAAAAACAAAAAATACAAAAAACAGGGGTGAAACCAAAAACATGCCTACCAAACCAAAATACCACCAAACTGGGTGCGGACCACATCAAACTGGGTCAGCTAGTCAAAAAACGACAATGCATGAATTAACTTGTTGGTGGTAGATCTGTGGAGGCAATGTGTGACACTCCTGGAATCGCATCTCCATCCCTGGTTAATGTAAAAAATGGGGTTGGGACTTTATATGAGGCATGTGGTTTGAGTCACCACAGGCCTCCATCCCTGTAAGGATAAAATATGGACGGTTGGGACTTTAAATGAGATGCGATTAGCAATATGCGATTAAGTATAAATATATATATATATGGCAAATGTAAAAATTCTTACCATAAGGACCAGGCTCAAAAATACCAAACCAAAGAAGCACAAACCAAATTAATCTGTCTAACTGTATGTAATTAAAACAGAGGTTCAGTTGCAGTCATTTGCAAATGTCTGGGAAGCTGCAGGCCACGTCACGGCACTCTGTGTAACTGCAGTCCTAACTGTGATTTTTAAGGCCTCCAAATGAAGGAACCCAGGTGTGCTAATTAATAGACAGGGAGCAGAAGGCAACATAGAACCGCCCCTGTCTATGGTTGGTCTGGCAAATGGGAGCACTGAAAAAAAAAAAAATACAAAAAACAGGGGTGAAACCAAAAACATGCCTACCAAACCAAAATACCACCAAACTGGGTGCGGACCACATCAAACTGGGTCAGCTAGTCAAAAAACGACAATGCATGAATTAACTTGTTGGTGGTAGATCTGTGGAGGCAATGTGTGACACTCCTGGAATCGCATCTCCATCCCTGGTTAATGTAAAAAATGGGGTTGGGACTTTATATGAGGCATGTGGTTTGAGTCACCACAGGCCTCCATCCCTGTAAGGATAAAATATGGACGGTTGGGACTTTAAATGAGATGCGATTAGCAATATGCGATTAAGTATAAATATATATATATATGGCAAATGTAAAAATTCTTACCATAAGGACCAGGCTCAAAAATACCAAACCAAAGAAGCACAAACCAAATTAATCTGTCTAACTGTATGTAATTAAAACAGAGGTTCAGTTGCAGTCATTTGCAAATGTCTGGGAAGCTGCAGGCCACGTCACGGCACTCTGTGTAACTGCAGTCCTAACTGTGATTTTTAAGGCCTCCAAATGAAGGAACCCAGGTGTGCTAATTAATAGACAGGGAGCAGAAGGCAACATAGAACCGCCCCTGTCTATGGTTGGTCTGGCAAATGGGAGCACTGAAAAAACAAAAAATACAAAAAACAGGGGTGAAACCAAAAACATGCCTACCAAACCAAAATACCACCAAACTGGGTGCGGACCACATCAAACTGGGTCAGCTAGTCAAAAAACGACAATGCATGAATTAACTTTTTGAGCCTGGTCCTTATGGTAAGAATTTTTACATTTGCCATATATATATATATTTATACTTAATCGCATATTGCTAATCGCATCTCATTTAAAGTCCCAACCGTCCATATTTTGTCATTAAAGATCTTAAGACAGACTCTGCCCCGGGCCCTGACGGGTTCTCTAACCTTTATTACAAAACTTTCTCTGAGATTCTGGCCCCTTATCTGGTCCGGTTCTTTAACTCCTTGCGCAGGGATTCCTTGGCGGATCCCTCGGCGAACCTAGCTTTTATCTCTGTAATCCCTAAACCGGGGAAGGACCCTAGCGAAGTAAGCAATTATAGACCAATCTCGTTGATTAATAACGATTTGAAGATAATGACAAAAGTTTTAGCGAATAGAATGGCTCTCTTTATTGGTTCTTACATTCACAAGGACCAGGTGGGCTTCATACCGGGGAGACAGGGACTGGACCAGATACGGAGGGCAGTAGATATTATTTCACTTATGAGGTCAGGTTGGGATGGCGGCTCGCCCCAGGAAGGCTACTTACTTTCTATCGATTTACAGAAGGCGTTTGATACGGTAGAGTGGCCCTATCTTTTCGCTTTGCTCCGTAAATGGGGTTTTGGCCCTAATTTTCTCAAAATTCTAGAGGCACTCTACTCCCAGCCGGTAGCACGGGTTGGGTTCCAGGGTCACCTCTCAGAACAATTCTCAATCAGGAAGGGTACAAGACAGGGCTGCCCCCTTTCCCCCCTTCTCTTCGCGGTAGCCATTGAAACTTTGGCTATCGCGATCAGAAATCATCCGGACATCCAGGGAGTTCGCTGTGGCCAATCGACACATAAATGCGCCTTGTTCGCAGATGATGTCCTTCTTTTTATCACCTCTCCACTCACCTCGACCCCCAATGTGTTCCACCTTCTTAACGATTTCGGTAGCATATCAGGTCTCAAAGTTAACATGTCCAAATCAGTAGCCCTCAACGTTTCCCTCCCTCAGTCCCAAGTTGATAGTCTGAAAAGCCACTTTCCCTTCTCCTGGAACTCTGCTTCTATTCCCTACTTAGGCATTAACCTTACTTCTCAGACTGAGCTTCTACATAAACACAATTATCCACCCATGGTTAAAAAGTTAACGGAAGATCTACGCCAATGGTCCCTTTATAATTTATCTTGGCTTGGCCGTGTTAACGCGGTTAAGATGACCCTTTTGCCCAAAATCTTATATCTTTTCCGCTCCCTGCCCATCCCGATCACCAAAACATATATTGATTCTCTTCAATCCGCTATAACTCAATTTATTTGGGACAAGAAGGGTAACCGCCTTTCTAAGACGGTTCTATTTAGGCCTAGATTGAAGGGTGGCCTTGGTCTACCTAATTTATGGTGGTACTACCGAGCGGCTCAACTTAGCCAGTTTTCGATAATATATCTAAAAGGTCCCAAACCTGACTGGGTCTCCATGGAAAGAACCGCTACCCCAGGGTTTACCCTAGACTTCCTTTTGTGGACCCACCCTAGGAACCGTCCCCCGATATTAGCTCCTACACTTTCCCACTCTATGTCTCTATGCGACTCACTACACAAACTGAATTCACTGATATCCTGTTGGCACCCTTTGGCACACATATTCCACAACCCCCGATTCCCCCCCGGGTTAGACATCGTTGCCTTCAAATGGTGGCTTGACAAAGGCTTATACAGAATTGGCCACTTCTTCAACTCTAACGGACCCATCACTTTAAGCTATTGCATCTCTAGACTAAAAATGCCCCCATCCGAGAAATTTCGCTTTTTTCAACTTTCCCACTTTTTAAACCAGATTAGGAGAACCTGCCCGGAACAACCTTCCGTGACTCTCTACGAGCAGTGGTGTTCTTCGGCCATGGACACAAGAGGGGGTATTTCTTTAATTTATTCAGCTCTGGCAGAGCCTCTGGAGAAAGCGCTTTACATGACAGGCTGGGATCGTGACCTTGACCTCGATTGGTCCCTAGAACGATGGCACTCTAATTTAGCTCGTTCCTTCAAGGGCATTTTGAATGCTTCACTTGTTGAAGCGAGCCTTAAGGTCATGACTCGCTGGTACCTGGTCCCTACCCGCATTGCAAAATTTTACCCGCAATCCTCTCCCTTGTGTTTTAGGGGATGTGGGCTTACTGGCTCCCTCCTTCACATACTGTGGGAATGCCCTAGAATTCGATCCTTTTGGCATAAAATTTTCCACCTTGTCAGAAAACTCACGGGTGTGGGAGTTGCTCATGATCCCACCATAGCCTTACTCAACAACCCTATCCCTAAAATTCCCAAATGTACACAGGCGCTGATATTTTTTATCTTCTTGGGAGCCAAGATGACTATTACCAGAGCCTGGAAATCTCCATCAGTTTCTTTTATATTGGCCAAAAGAAAAATTTCCTGGATAATGACTAATGAGAAGATTTCCAATATTATTCTGGATAATGTAGATAGATTTAAATCCATCTGGGAACCTTGGGCCTCATATGTTGGAGTCCTACTCTGATTCTCTCCGATTGCCCATGAATCCTATGCATGCTAGGCCTTCCGTGTGTCTCCTGTTTCCTGGCCTTCTGTTCTTCTCCTCTTTATCTTTTTGTTTTATTTTTTCTCTTTGTTCTGTTTTTTCTTCTCTCTTCTTTCTTCCTTCTGCTATACTTTCTTAGTCTATTTAATTTAGCTAACGATGCATTTACGGACCTTTTAGGTCCCTTAGGCATTTCCCTCCTGATTGAATGCTGTTTTACTGTCTGCATTGAGGGTCTACTGAGTATCCTAAGCGGATTTAGAGGTGTTGGGTTTATTTCCCTCTCTTCTGGCTCCTATGTTTTGATGGCCCTCTAGTTATGTTCAAATTGATCCTGGATCAGAGTTTCGTACAAATTAACATGCCTTTCCATGTCCCTGTTAGTTTTGATAGGGTGAATGTTATTTTGGGAGTATTCCTGGGTCGCTCACTCCTGGGGCAGTGTGATCCCTTTTTGGGGCTCTGGGGGAGGGTGAGATGGGAGTACCAACCATCTTAGTTTGACATTAATGTAAGTGTTTTTCCTTGTTTTTTTTTCTTTTCTTTTTTTATGCTGTTATGGATCTGGCTAATCACAGTATTATATAGCTCTGGTCGTATTCTGCCTTTCTCTGTATAACTGCAAAATTTTCAATAAAAACTATTGTCAAAAAAAAAAGAACACTGCAATGCACAGATGTGATCCATGTGTGTGTTACATTGTTACATAGTAGGTGAGGTTGAAAAAAGACATCTAGCCAGATTCAAAAAGACTTACGACGGCCCCCCCCCCCCTCCCCGCCAGGAGCAGACAATGGCTTGGCAAGAAGGGATCCCCTATCTGCACTGTCTGTGTTGAAGGGGGAATTGTGCTAATTTCAGACATTTGCACCATCTATGGCCTGCCTTAGGGTAAGTGCGCACCACATGCGGTGGAGCTGCGTTGGAAGGCTATTCAAGTGCAGTCCCACTGCCTGGAAAAAGCAAAATGCCTTGTCTCCTATGTGCCCGACTCACAACACTGCATTGCACAGGTGTCCAGGCATGGCGCACTGCTAATAAAAATACTGCACTCAGTACTTTTTTTCAGTGCAGCGCAGAACGAGGCAATCCACTGTCTCGCACCGTGCGGCCAGCATCTCAACCTTATGAGATGTCTGTGTGACAACTCAATAAAGTTCATTAAAAAAGTGCAATCCACTGTGCCTAGTGCATCACCACCAAGCCCACACCAGCTGCTGCGCTGCAACGCATCAGCTGGTGGGAACAAGCCCTAAAAAAAGAAAACAAACGCAGCCTCCATATATAAAAACTTGTGCAATATTTAAAGTTTTTGTTTTGGGGTTTAGTTACATTTTAAAGCCCAACTCCAGGAATCAGAAAAAAAATCCTTGCAGTGGGGTCTCTGCCACCAAGAGTTAAATGCTCATTATGTTAAGCAGTGCCAGAATGAATTCCTTATTCTGTACTCCCTACAGCGGAGTGGCAGGTCCCCTACAGCCTTCTCTCTAAGCTGTGGCCACATTCAGCCCTCCACATAGAATACAGGGTTAATAGCCGTGTGTAGAAAGTACACAATAAAGCTGAGGGACCGCCCACATTGCGGAGCTTCAGGGAAAACAGCGTGGGGGGGGGGGAGATAATGTAAGTCTAATGCCGTGTACACACGATCGGTCAAACCGATGAGAAAGGTCTGATGGACCGTTTTCATCGGACCAAACCGATCGTGTGTGGGCCCCATCGGTTATTTATCCATAGGTTAAAAAAACTGATGGATTCCTAACCGATAGAAAAAAAACGATCGTTAGTAGGCACAACCATCGGTTAAAAATCCACGCATGCTCAGAATCAAGTCGACGCATTCTTGGAACTTTGTTTTTTTCAGCACGTCGTTGTGTTTTACGTCACCGCGTTCTGACACGATCATTTTTTTTTAACCGATGGTGTGTAGGCGCGACGAACCATCAGTCAGCTTCATCGGATAACCGATAAAAAGGGTCCATCAGACCGCTCTCATTGGATGGACTGATCGTGTGTACGCAGCATAAGATGGCAGCTTTCTTGGCTGAAAACGATAAGGGGGGGGGGGTTTACTTACACTTTAGAGTGGAACTACGATAGTGCAGCAGATGATCTGACACTAACTGATGCTGGATGTGGGGGGGACTGACTAACTGCCACTGACATCACCAGTGACACTACAGTAGTACAGTGGTAATAATATGCACTGTCACTGTATCAATGACACTGGCTGGGAAGAAGTTAACATCTTGGATGATCAAGGGGTTAAATGTGTGGCTAACAATGTTTACTGTCGTTCTGACACGATCGTTTTTTTAACCGATGGTGTGTAGGCACGACTGACTATCAGTCAGCTTCATCGGTTAACCGATGAAAACGGTCCATCAGACCGCTCTCATCGGATGGACCGATCGTGTGTACGCGGCATTAAAGTCTAAGGTAAGTTCTGCATGTTCCTCTGCCCACCAGTGTTAATTTTTACATAAAGTTTTGATTTCGTTTTAGTTATAGTCTTTTGACTTAAATGCCATTTACGTTTTAGTCGTATGTTAGTCATCTGAGTTGTTTTAGTTTTAGTCATATTTTAGTCACCTGAGTTATTTTAGTTTTAGTCGTGTTTTAATCGACTAAAATCTCCAGTACATTTTGGTTGATTAAAATACGACTAAAACTAAAAGAACTCAGATGACTAAAATACGACTTAAAATAATGTGTTTTAGTCAAAAGACTGTAAATAAAACTAGATCGAAATTTGATGTCAAAATAAACTCCCTCTTGCCATTTTAATCTAATGGGTTTAGTTAAATTTAAAGGAATTATTTCTTAAGAACTGCCAAACATTATGGGCCAGATTCACGTAGGTGAGCGGCGGCGTAACGTATCGTAGATACATTACACCACCGCAAGTTTTCATCGCAAGTGCCTGATTCACAAAGCACTTGCGATGAAAACTACGCTGGCAGCCTCCGGCGCAAGGCGGGCCAATTCAAATGGGCGTGTGCCATTTAATTTAGGCGCGCTCCCGCCCCGGACCTACTGCGCATGCTCGCAAAGTTTCGCAATTCCCGTCGTGCTTTGCGCGCCGTGACGTCATTTTTTTGAACGGCGACGCACGTAGCGTACTTCCGTATTCCCGGACGTGTTATGCAAACGACGTTAAATTTTACATTTCGACGCGGGAACGACGGCCATACTTTAGACAGCAATACACTTGCTGACTAAAGTTAGGGCACCCAAAACGACGACTAACTTTGCGACGGGAAACTAGACTAGCGGCGACGTAGCGATCGCAAAAATCCGTTGTGGATCGCCGTAACTCCTAATTTGCATACCCGACGCTGGTTTACGACGCGACCTCCCCCCAGCGGCGGCCGTGGTACTACATCCTAAGATCCGACAGTGTAAAACAATTACACCTGTCGGATCTTATGGATATCTATGCGTAACTGATTCTACTAATCAGTCGCATAGATAGAAACAGAGATACGATGGCGTATCAGGAGATACGCCATCGTATCCCTTTTGTGAATCTGGCCCTATATACTTCTGGGGTAAAAATCGAATAACATGTTTACTATTTCTGGTATTAAGGTTTTTAGCATGCACTACAGACACGGATTTAGCCGTTGTGATATAAATTCAATTTAGTTTTAGTCGCAGTCTTTTGACTAAAATTCCATTTTCGTTTTAGTCGTATTTTAGTCTTTTGACTAAAATGTCATTTTAGTTTTAGTCTTGTTTTAGTTATCTGAATTGTTTTGGTTTTAGTCGTATTTTGGTAGACAAAATTAGTATTAGGAATCAGGAAGGCCCCACTGCAGGGGTAACCTTTTTATGATTCCTGAAATTGGACATTAAAGTGACACTAAATGATCTCCTTATTCATTAATAATAATATCATACACAACCATTACTTAACCACTTCTCCGGACGATTTTATCTCCTTCGTGACCAGGCCATTTTTTGCTATTCAGCTTTGTTCTACTTTACCTGGCAATTGCACAGTCATACAACACTGTACCCAAACAAAATTGATATCATTTTTTTCCACACAAATAGTGCTTTCTTTTGATTCTTTTGATTACATTTTCTTTTTTTTTTTTTATAAATATATAAATTAAAAAATAACCAGACTTTGGAAAAATAAAATTTCTACTTTCTGCTATAAAACATATCCAAAACATTTAAAAAAATCTAGTTTCTTCATAGATTTTGGACAAAATGTATTCTGGTGAAAAACAAAAACAATAAGTGTATATTGATTGGTATGCATGAAAGTTATAGCATCTACAAACTATGGGATATACTGGAATTTGTATTTATTTATTTTTACTACTAATGGTGACTTAAAGCAGAAGTAAACCCATCCATAAAACAGTTTAATTTCTGGCACAAGCCAGAAATGTAAGGCCCCTTTCACAACTGACATCCGATCTCATCAGTCCCCGCTATGGTCCGTTTCTGCAGATAGAGGAAAATCCTATTTTTCCATCCGTCTGCGGATCGGATGAACACGGACAGACGGTCCATGTTCATCTAATCCCCCCATAGAGGAGAGCGGAGATCTGAGAGGGCGGTCCCTGCACGGTGTGCGGGGACCGCCCTGTCATCTGCCGGTTCAGCGGGGATCAACGGAACGATTACCGCTGAGCATACGGATGATAAAGGTATGGATCCTCACGGGAACCGTACATGTGAAAGGACCCTAACATTCCCATTGGTTGTGATCTCAACCAAACTGTCAAAACATCCAATGGCTGGTGTCATAACCGATCACATGTGTAGCATCATGGCAGTTGTAGATTAAACAGAGGCTAGGATGGCAGCTTTCTTGGCTGAAAACGATAGGGGGGGGGGGTTTACTTACACTTTAGAGTGGAACTACGATAGTGCAGCGGATGATCTGACACTAACTGATGCTGGATGTGGGGGGCACTGACTAACTGCCACTGACATCACCAGTGACACTAATACAGTGGTAATAATATGCACTGTCACTGTATCAATGACACTGGCTGGGAAGAAGTTAACATCTAGGATGATCAAGGGGTTAAATGTGTGCCTAACAATGTTTACTGTGTGTGTTTTACAATGTAATGTGCAGGTTTTTACTACCTGCTGTGCAGGGCAGGGAGAAAAAAAAAAACAACGGCACATTACTGCTGACAGTAGAGAGCCCTGTGTTGTTTAGCTACACAGCTCTTTTCTGTCCTTTTCTCAGCCAATCTGAGGGTCCTGGCCATAAATCATTGCTGCTGACCGGTTTGGGTTGTAGTGAGTAGCAGCACAGCTTAGGCGGCAACCGCACATGCGTGTGCCCCCTGCTCGGAAGCAGGGCCAGATTAAGAACATCATGGGCCTGGTGCTGAGGATTTTGGTGGGGCCTTTTAGGCTGCATTCACACCTCCGCGACAAGTAACGCCGCGTACGCGGCGTATTTTGCCGCAAATAGTGTAACTTTTTTTTTACAAATCCTTCCTATTGCTTTGTATGGCCGAACGCCAATGCCGCCTGAAAAAAAGGGTCCGGGACTTTTTTTCATGCCGCAGGTGTACGGCGTCTATGAGATGTGAACCATCTCATAGACAGCAATGGGAATTCTCCCCTCCAGCGGCACGAGCGGCCGGCGTCGGGCGTTTTGACGCGGAGGTGTGAATGGGGTGTAATAAATAATAAATAAATGCGTGGGAATGACATGAACACAGCCCAGCCAAGGCAAGTGACCAAAGGCACAGAACCCAGAAGGAAGACCGGGTGAAGATGGAAGTGTCCAGGCCCCGCCTGATTCATCGCAGCACTGGAGGGCTCAGTCTGAAAATTGAAGTGTACACTAATGTGCTAATATGCTGTGCATACTTGTACGTTGTGGCATAATCTACCCCAGGGCCTCTAAAAAGTAGTAATGTCAGGAAAGTTTACTACCGCTTTATTATCACAGGATCCCAGGAGCCTCTCATGGGGCCCCCTACTGACCCGGTGGACGGTGGCCCTTGGGCAGTGCCTAAGTGCACAGTTGCCAACATTTAAAAAATATTTTCAGGGCCACTTTTTTATATAAGTGCTATATTTAGAGTAGCTGAGATCCCCGATGTTCCTCTATACATCATAGTAGTAATCACAAAATTAAATGAGTACTAATAATGGGGCAGAACAAATATGAGAACTGATATTTCCTTTAGTTGAACTAACAAAAGTGTGTCCATTCTAGAGCTGGTAACATTGAGGATATTCAGTATAATTTTAAAGAACTGTTTTTGTGGGTAAGCGACATAGGGGAGGAGTATGGACGGTATATAAGTGGGAAGTATGTGCAGGTGAGGGAGAGGAATGTGGAGGGTCTAACAGTGGGCACTATGTACAGGAGAGGAGTACAAAGGGTACAGAAAAAAGCACTATGTACAGGAGAGGAGTGTGAAGGGTATGACAATGGGCAGTATGTACAGGAAGAGTGAGGGGGTATGACAGAGGGTAGTACGTACCAGAGAGAAGTGTGGAGGGTATGATGGGGCAGTATGTACAGGAGAGGAGTGTGGAGGGTATGACAGTGGGCAGTATGTACAGGAGAGGAATGTAGACGTATGATAGTGGGCTCTATGTATAGGAGAGGAGTGTGGAGGGTATGACAGTGAACACTATGTATAGGAGAGGAGTGTGGAGGGTATGACAGTGGGCGCTATTTATAGGAGAGGAGTGTGGAGGGTATGACAGTGGGCACTATGTACAGGAGAGGAGTGTGTAGGGTATGACAGTGGGTACTATGTATAGGAGAGAAGTGTGGAGAGTATGACAGTGGGCACTATGTACAGGAGAGGAGTGTGGAGAGTATGACAGTGAGCACTATGTACAGGAGTGGAAGGATATTTAGGGACTGAGTAGTGGTTAAGCGGGTCATACATGGATTGAAATTACGCCAATTATGCAGAGACCAGCCATAGTCAATGTATGGGCTAGCTGTATGTATGGGCTAGCTGGTTTTACACAAGTCAATCTATTAATCAACTTGAGTACAACCAGCCTGTTTTTTTTTCTTAAAACAATCAGTGCTGCCAGCTAAAGTTAGCAACCCTGATCATTGTACGCACTGGCAGAACACAATAACACTGCAGGAGTGATTCCCCCATCCACAGGTCAGCAGGTGAGAGGGTGTGTGGGGACAGGCTGGGGAGAGATACTAGTCAGTGGCTGGGTAGGCACTGGTAGTATCAGAGCCAGATACACACAGGTTACATACGCCACGATCGTTAGAGCGAGAACAATAATTCTAGTACTAGACCTCCTCTGTAACTCTAAACATGTAACCTAAAAAAATGTAAAGCATCGCTTAGGATACCAAAAAAAATTGTGCTTACTTAACTAACTAACTGTTTTTTTAATGAATTAAACATTTTTTTCCAAAAAAACATGTTTGAAAAATTGCTGCGCAAATACCGTGCTAGAGCTGCACAATTAATCGTTAAAAAAATCGTGACCTCGATTCAACCCCCCTGACGATCTTCAATGCAGAGTTTGCTGATTCTTTCATATAACAAGTGGAGAGACTTTCAGCTATCAAAAGAAAATATCTGGTAAAGAAAAGATCTGGGCAGTCTGCCAAGTTTTTAACAGGAAACATTGTAACTAACACTTCCTTCTTAGATCAAAGGGATACACTTCTGTGTGTAAAGAACAAATCTGGGCAGTCTGCGAAGTTTGTAAACAAAATGAAACATTGTAACTAACTAACATTGTAACTAAATTTAACCACTTAAAGTCCAACACTTGTTTCTTAAGTTAGAAAGCAATATTATTTGCTAGAAAATTACTTGGAACAGCCAAACATTATATATATTTTAGCAGAGACTCTAGGGAATACAATGGCTATTGCTGCAATATTTTATGTCACACTGCATTTTCCCACTTCAATGAATAATAAAAACCATAAAAAAAAAACAGTGAAGTTAGCGCATTTGTTTTTTTTTTTTGTTTTAATGTGAAAGATGATGTTACGCCGCAACAATCGTGAGAGAATCGTGATCTATCTTCTAAGCAAAAAAATTGCAATTCTCATTTTAGCCAGAATCGTGCAACATAAAAAGTGCAAAGACCACCATAGAGTAATTTTCTAGCAAAAAACAAATGATGATTTTTACATGTAGTAGAGAAGTGTCAGAATTGGCCTGGGTGGCAAGGGGTTAATTACCATGAGTAATATACAAATAATTATTATAAGCACTGTGATCCTATCAGTCTGCTGTAGTGTGTCAGCTTGTATTTATATTGGCCGCTCTGAATGTAGCTTCTGACAGGCTGTGCAAGCAGGCCCGTATCTCCGGAACCATAAATGATAGCCGTCCCATATTTTAACCAGTTGTGGGGTAGCTCTTCCCATGCCTACCCCCAAATGTGGGGTTTCTGTGACCTCTGGTCATCGAGCTACAACCCCCCAAATTCGATCTTAGAAAAAAAAAAATCTTAAAAAAAAAAAAATATATATATATTTTTTTTTTTTTGGGCAAATGGGCCTATCTTGAGAAAGGGGCCTGGAGCTGCAGCTCCATCAGCCCCATTGTTAATCCGGCCCTGCTCGGAAGTGCTGGATCACGTACATGTACATCTGCGGTGTGCCATCCGCTAGCGTTTTTTGTTTTTGTATCTTATTTTTCATAAAATAGTTTATTACAGGGGCACCAGGAGGACAGAAATGTCTTTGTTTATCAGTTGGCCTATATAGGAGAAACTTCTTTATATTAATTATTTAACATTCTAAGGCTTCATGCACACTGAAGCTGATAAACTGCAGTTTATTGGCTTTTTGGCATTTTTTTTAAAAGCCTATAAACTGAACTCTATGTTAGCCTATGTGCCCATGCACACCTGGGCATTTTTTAGTGTTAATGAGCTTTGGAGTTTATTGGCTTTTTTCTGAAGGCCTGAAATTTGCGTTCAAATTGCAGTTTTTCGGCAGAAAAAAACGCAAAAAAACGCAAAACGTTCAAAAACGCTGCTTGCTTTATCCATTGAAAAAAAAATAAGCTAAAAAACTCTACACTGAAAAATGCTAATAAACGCTATTGCAAAAACGCTAAAAAAAACGTTGAAAGTCTCCCTGCAAAGCTACTGGCGTTTTTTATAGCTTTTTTTAGCTTCTGTGTGCATGGAGCCTAAAACCACATCTATTGTTTTAATGATAGGTCTTTATTTATCTACAGAATAGTAGTATTTATTCTAAGAGGTCATCTACCAGATTTTATTCATAACAAGATAATGTATTCATAACAGTAATGTACTGAACTGTAATATTAACTACTTGCTGACCAACCGGTGTCATTTTACGGTGGCAGGTCGGCTCCCCTGCGCAAGAGCCCGTAGCTATACGTCGGCTCTCGCGCAGGCCACTCGCCCCCGACTCCCGTGCGCGTGCCCTGTGGGCGCGATCACCGCTGTGCACACGCGATCGCTCGTTACAGAGCGGGGACCGGGAGCTGTGTGTGTAAACCCGGTCCTGTCATGGAGAGAAATGCTGATCTTCTGTTCATACAATGTATGAACAGAAGATCAGTAATTTCCCCTAGTGAGGCCACCCCCGCTACAGTTAGAACACACCCAGGGAACATACTTAACCCCTTCCCCGCCCCCTAGTGTTAACCCCTTCACTGCCAGTGGCATTTTTATAGTAATCCAATGCATTTTTATAGCACTGATCGCTATAAAAATGCCAATGGTCCCAAAAATGTGTCAAAAGTGTCCAAAGTGTCCGCCATAATGTCGCAGTACCGAAAAAAAAATCGCTGGTCACGCTATAACTTTTGCGCAAACCAATAAATAAATGCTTATTGCGATTTTTTTTACGAAAAATATGTAGAAAAATACGTATCGGCCTAAACTGAGGAAAAAATATGTTTTTTTTATATATTTTTGGGGGATATTTATTATAGCAAAAGGTAAAAAATATTAATTTTTTTCATAATTGTCGCTCTATTTTTGTTTATAGCGCAAAAACTAAAAACCGCAGAGGTGATCAAATACCACCAAAAGAAAGCTCTATTTGTGGGGGAAAAAGGACGCCAATTTTGTTTGGGAGCCACGTCGCACGACAGCGCAATTGTCAGTTAAAGCAATGCAGTGCCGAATCGCAAAAAGTGCTCTGGTCTTTGACCAGCAATATGGTCCGGGGGTTAAGTGGTTAATTTTCGGAAAATAAAATATTTTGAAAGAAAAAATAGTTTATTACTGTGCCTTCTTCTGAGCTCCCAAACCCGCTAGTTAGTTTCAGTCATGTTCATTGTGCTATGCACACTACATACCTATAGACCAGGGTGTCAAACTGGCGGCTTCCCCACCTGTTGCTGAACTACAAGTCCCAGCATGCCTCTGTCTATGGGAGTCATGCTTGTAATTGTCAGCCTTACAATGCCTCATGGGACTTGTAGTTCCGCAACAGCTGGAGGGCTGCCAGTTTGACACCCGTGCCATAGACCATACTCCACCATCCGAGAGGGGGTCTACATTCCTCCATACAGAGGGACCATAGAGAACTAACCTAGCCACCCTCCAACAGCAAGTCAGATCACAGCAGCAAATGAAAACATTTATTTGGAGATTGAAAGAAGGCTCAGAGCAATAGAAGGGACTTTTTGAGTTAAAAAATACATACTTGAATCCAAAAAAATTGAAATCAGAATTTAATGTTGCTTTAAAAATGAATGGACTGCATTACCACAAGCACATCACTGGATGAAATGAAGCGCATTAACACACCACAGCAGTGTAAAACACTGAGATTGATGTATGTATGGCCAGTTTTAGCCTTAGCAATCAATATTGGGTGATTTCCTCTTCAGCACGTTCCCATAGAAAAGGTAATGACCCTTCCACTACGCAGACATAGAATGGAAATGATACAGTTTATAAGAAAAGGTCGCTGTGCATTCAGAGCCATGGTGATCGTTACTAAAAGGATCAAAACTTTAGTTCATATAGAAGGAACATTTAAGCCCTGTACACACGATCGGATATCTGATGGAATCTAATCCGACAGATTTTTTTGTCGGATATCCGATGAAGCTGGCTTTCATCAGTCTTGCCTACACACCATCGGTCAAAAATTCGAACGTGTTTAAACGCGATGACGTATAACACTACGACGTTCTGCGAAAAATGAAGTTCAATGCTTCCGAGCATGCGTCGACTTGATTCTGAGCATGCATGGATTTTTGACCGATGGATTTCCCCACAGACGATCGTTTTTTTCTATCGTTTTTTTATCCATAGGATAATTTTAAAACATGTTCTATTTTTTTTCACCAATGGAAAACAAACCGATGGGGCCCACACGCGATCGGTTTGTCCGATGAAAACAGTCCATCGGTTCGTTTTCATCAGACAAACCGATCGTGTGTACAGGGTTATACTGTTCTATGGGTTTTCTAACCATATGTAAATCTATATTGTCTTCTTATGGTGACCATACACACTCTGATAAATAATCGATTTCTTTTGCCAGGGCCGATCCGCACTATAGGCTCACTATGCAAGCCGCTTAGGGCCCCGCAAAGCTGCGGAGGGCACTCCAAATTACTAGAGGCCTCGTCTGGTGAGAAGTCATTTTCGGCCCCCCACCCCGCTTCTCAACTTGCTGGCTGCATGGGAGAAGAGTTAAAGGGTCACTAAAGAATTTTTTTTTTAAATCTAAATAGCTTCCTTTACCTTACTACAGTCCTGGTTTCATGTCCTCATTGTTCGTTTTTGCTTTGAAGTTGATGTAATTCTGCTGCTTCCTGCTCGTCTGTTTCCTTATAACCATCATACTGGGAGCTTTCTCACGGTGGTCTAAGCTGTCATTGGTTACTGTGTGTCTAAAACTTCCCAGAACCAATCAGATTCATTTATTTTAAAAACAAAACACTGCCCTGGATTTGTTTGTTTTTGTTCTGTGTGTCTCTCTACTTCACAGAAACATGGAGCCAGTTTAAAAGTGAAAGTGAAACTAGAGGCACATTATAGGATTGATTTTTTATCTACTTTTAATCATTTTTAAAAGGAATCAGTTAACTTTTATGTCTCTATACCCTGTAAACAGTCATTTCAGCAAAAAAATTATTAATTAATGTGACATGTCAGCAGCCCCCCGCTTCTCAACTTTAATGTGAAATGTCATTTTGCTTAGGGCCCCAGGGAGGTCAGGATTGGCACTGGTCATAGCTTACGGTCGTAAGCATCACTCCACCATTGAATCTCTTAATCTGATCGATTGAAATACGATCGTGTTCATGAACAAAGCAGGGCGGAGCTGCCGGTCGATGCAAAATAAATTGAAAATCTCTCACCCTGGCCGATAGACTAAATTTGATTAAATCTGAATCAAATTGAGTGTAATGGTGACCTTGGGCGAGCAGTCCATTAAGGGCGCGCGGTCGCCGCCCCCTTGTCCATCACTGACTCCCCTATCCTTGTGTACGACCCTTTTTAGGACACCGATGCATGGATTCTAATGCGGAGGGGCTGTTTTTTGAAGCACCAATGGCTCCAATAGGCTTCAATATATAGAGGAATCTGGTCGCAGAGAGTGCGCTCCGAGCCCACCCAGGAGTTGCAACAGCGAATCCTGGCCAATCAGGAGGTTTTGACTGATTGGCTGAAAGGACAGGTGATCCTATTGGACGCCTAGGAGGGGAGAGAGGAGCCGCACAGCGGAAGTCAAAGTGATGCTGATAGGACACAGGAGCCCATAGGACCCCCGCAACCCGCC
The DNA here is from genome assembly GCF_905171775.1 of Rana temporaria. NCBI lineage: Eukaryota > Metazoa > Chordata > Amphibia > Anura > Ranidae > Rana > Rana temporaria. The sequence goes on from NC_053490.1 coordinate 405,799,609, forward strand.
ACCCGTAGGAGCCCGCAACCTGCCCACTGGAACCTGCAACATTGCCGCTGCCCGCCACTAGGGATGAGATTTATGTTCGAGTCGGACATGAGTTTGACTCGAACATTGGCTGTTCGCCCGTTCGGCGAACAGCAAACAATTTGGGGTGTTCGCAGCAAATTCAAAAAGCCGCGGAACACCCTTTAAAAGTCTATGGGAGAAATCAAAAGTGTTAATTTTTAACGTTAATATGCAAGTTATTGTCATAAAAATTGTTTGGGGATGTGGGTTCTGCCCCAGGGCACATGTATCAATGCAAAAAAAAGTTTTAAAAACTGCAGTTTTTTCGGGAGCAGTGGAACTATAGAAGTGAAAAATATTCCTTAACATTTTGTACCTGTGGGAGGTCTATAGTATGCCTGTAAAGTAGCATGTTTCCCATATTTAGAACTGTCCCTGCACAAAATGTAATTTCTAAAGGAAAAAAGTAATTAAAAATTACTCGCAGCTATTCATGAATTGTCGGGTCCCGGCAATACAGATCAAAGTCATTGAAAAAAAATGGCAGGGGTTCCCCCCCCAGTCCATTACCAGGCCCTTTGGGTCTGGTATATTAAAGGGGAACCCCCAACCAAAAAAAAAGTGTCCCCCCAAATTCCATATCAGGCCCTTCAGGTCGGGTATGGATATTAAGGGGAACCCAGCGCCATTTTAAAAAAAATGGTGTGGGGTTCCCCCCAAAAATCCATATAAGACCCTTATCAGAGCATGCAACATGGCCGGTCGCAGGAAAAGAGGGGGGACAAGAGGGGGGACGAGAGAGCGCCCCCCCTCCTGAGCTGTACCAGGCCACATGCCCTCAACATGGGGAGGATGTCGCTATGTTGATGGGGACAAGGGCCTCATCCCCACAACCCTTGCCCGATGGTTGTGGGGGTCTGCGGGCAGGGTGCTTATCGGAATCTGGAAGCCCCCTTTAACAAAGGGGACCCTCAGATCCCGGCCCCCCTATGTGAATTGGTAAGGGGTACATTTTACCCCTACCACTTCACAAAGAAAAAGTGTGAACATTTTAAAAATCACAGGAAGCGGTTTAAGAAAAGTCCTTTATTAAAAAAAAATAAAAAAATTCCAGCGATGTAATCCCGTCTCTCCATGTCCAACGATGATCCATTCTCCAGCGATGCTCCAGTCTCCACTCAGTCTCCAGCGAGCAACGAAACCCCTGTGACACATAAGAGGGTGTGGGGTCAACCGTCCACTTCATTGGGTAACCCCCAGCTTTCTCCTTGCGTAAGGAGAAAGCCGGGGGTTACCCAATGATGTGGACGGGTGACCCCGCCCCGTGATGCGTCATTGCGCCATTTTTTTGGTGTGGGGTTCCCCTTAAAATCTATACCAGACCTGAAGGGTCTATTGATTGGTTTGCGCAAAAGTTATAGCGTTTACAAAATAGGGGATAGTTTTATGGCATTTTTATTAATATATTTTTTTACTAGTAATGACGGCGATCAGCAATTTTTTTCTTGACTGCTACATTTTGGTGGACACATCAGACACTTTTGACACATTTTTGTGACCATTGTCATTTTCACAGCGAAAAGTGCTATAAAAATGCACTGATTACTGTGAAAATTACAATGGCAGTGAAGAGGTTAACCACTAGGGGGCGCTAAAGGGGTTAAGTGTGTCCTATTGTGTGTTTCTTACTGTAGGGGGGCATGGCTGGACGTCACTGATCGTCGTTCCCTATGACAGGGAACAGACGATCAGTGACAAGCCACAGAGAAGAACGGGGAAGGTTTGTTTACACTCACCTCTCCCTGTTCTTCATCTCCTGTGACCTGATCGTTGGACCCCGGCCGCGATCGGGGCCGCGGGTCCCGCGGGTGGAGTCACGGAGCTCAGGACTAGGTCGCGAGCACGCCACCGCCGGCTGGGCTCTTAAAGGCGACGTATCTGTACGTGCCTGTGCCCAGCTGTGCCCTTCTGCCAACATATATCGGCGTGAAGGGGTCCTCAAGTGGTTAAAAAAAATGGCGCAGGGTTCCCCTTAATACCCATACCAGACCTGAAGGGCCTCATATGGAATTTGGGGGGCCCCCACGCTTTTTTTTTTTAGTTCGGGGAGGAACACCTGCCGTATTTTTTCAATGACTTTGATCTGTATTGCCGCTAGTAGTTTTAAATTACTTTTTTTCCTTTAGAAATTACATTTTGTGCAGGGACAAGAAACATGTTCTACTTTACAGGCATACTATAGACAGCCCCCAGGTACGAAATTTAACGGAATATTTCACTTTTATTGTTTCACTTTAAGCATTATTAAAATCACTGCTCCCGAAAAAACTTCTATTTTTTTTTGTTTTTTTGCATTGATACATGTCCCCTGGTCCCCAAACACTTTTTATGACAATAACTTGTATATTAACCTTTAAAATGAGCACTTTTGCTTTTTCATATTCGTGTCCCATAGGCTTTAACGGTGTTCGCATGTTCGAATACATTTTTTGCCTGTTCGCATTTTCTGGTGCAAACCGAATTGGGGGGTGGTCGGCTCATCCCCACTCGTTGGAGCTCACCCGCGCCTGCAATCGATGGGGTAAGTGCCAGGGTAGGGGGGTGCCGCTGCCAAAAAAAAAACACCAGTCGCCATGATGGTGACCATACACACTGATTTATTTTCTGAATTAGTCAACAACCTATTTGATCGATATGCCACATACCAGGAAACGGATTAGGATCAATATTTAAGATAAGATAATAACCTTACAGTCATAAATTATTGATCACTTCTCTCTTTTCACAATACAATCTGACCAATCGAAACAAGTTCAAATTCATGAACAAGGTATGAGCGCTGCCAATCAATGCAACACGATCAATACTTTTCTGCCCTGGCTAAGCTACTCAGTTTCATTGAATCAAATCCAGAGTCTATTAGGGGCCACGCAGACTTTGATAAATGATCATTATTTTTCCTATTGATCTTTTCTAATAGGAACAATCGATCGATAGTCAACAACATATGATCAATATACCACCCACGGGGAAGAGGACTTTGATAAATAGTTAAGATATGACTGTAACTTACAATGGCAAGTTATCGATCAAATCTCTGTTTCCACCATGCAATACCACAATCAGATTAACTGAAATACTATTGTATTTATGAACAATCTATCTTGGTGTTGCCGACCAATACAAAATGGTCAATGATTTTTGGTCAATTGACTCAGTTTGATTGAATCCAATCTAAGTTGGGTCTAAATCAATCTGAAGGAAAGTTATTACTATTTGATTTTTTTTGCTCAAATCACACATTGATTGGAAAAAAAAATAGGCTTGTTGCCACCATAAATCACCATAAATCTTTTGAAAGGGAAATTATGGTTACTTGATTGTTTGCAGATTTGATTATTTTATTAAAAATATTATTATTAATAATAATAATGATAATAAAATCTAATGGTGGTCATACACACTTTGGTAAATGACCAATCTCTTTTCTAAACAATCTCTTCCAAAATGAATAGTTGATTTATAGTCAACAATTCATATAATCAACATGGCACACACAGGGAAGTGGACTTCAATCCATAGTCAAAGTGGTTTTAAAGGCAATTTTTTTTTTACCTTAAAGCATTCCCTGCATTAGGGTAAACAAGGTTTTACATGTTGCTGCCCCCCCCCCCCTCCCTAAACAGTTACCTGAGTCTTCTGTCAATTCAGTGCTGTGCATGGCTGAATCTCTTCTCCCCTTTCTTCCTCTTTACACAGGGACTCGGGTAGCAGCAGGAGCCATTGGCTCCTGCTGCCGTCAATCAAATCAAATGCTGTGAGAAGGAAGCAGGGGGTGGGGCAAAGTCACTCTGTGTCTATAGAGCACAGCTTTGGTTGTACTTCTTTAACTTGCAATGATGCAAATGGGTCAATAACATTCCTCCCTGGCTGATTGACTCTGATCAATTTTGATCGAAACTGAGTTCAAATTGATTGGAAGAGGAATTATGGCTATTCGATTGTTTGTAGATTCGTCATTTGAATTTAATTGCGCAATGATTGGATAAAAAACAAAATCAATCATTATGTGTATATATATATATATATATATATATATATATATATATATATATATATATATATATATTATATATGCATACATATATGTATACGTATATATAAATCTCTCTCTCTATCTCTCTCTCTCTCCATAAATAACGCTCTCTCCCTCTCTCTCTAATATCTCTCTACACATATATAAATATCTCTCTCTCCCTCTCTCTCTAATATCTCTCTACACATATATAAATATCTCTCTCTCTCTCTCTCTCTCTCTCTCTCTCTCTTTCTCTCTCTCTCTCTCTCTCTCTCTCTCTCTCTCTCTCTCTCTCTCTATATATATATATATATATATATATATATATATATATATATATATATTACATATAAGCATGTAGCACCCTGGAGTATAGTCAGGGAGCTCCTGACAAATTTACTTGTCAGGAGCAGTTATCCTGGTTGATTAATAGAAATCTATTGATTTCTCCCTAAGTTAGGCCTTGTTGCACTTTTCTCTTCTAACACTAGGTGACCAGGTACTTGGTGGTACTAGATATGAGAAGGGCAACCCAAGGCCAGGTTATGGGTATGTGGGTATTTCAGCCAATGGGCAGGGGTTTTCTTGAATCCCTTGGCCTGCTGGGAGAACCTATATATTTGGGTGGAGTCAGGTGATCTATTTTCTGTGTCACCTGGATGTCTCTTTCTCTCTCTCTTTCTCTACATATATATAAATCTATCTATCTCTATATAAAAATCCCTCTGTATATCTCTCTAGCTCTACATATATAAAACTCTTTCTCTCTCTCTACATATATAAATCTCTTTCTCTCTCTCTACATATATAAATCTCTTTCTCTTTCTCTACATATATATAAATCTATCTATCTCTATATATAAATCTCTCTGTATCTCTCTCTGTCTCTGCAAATTAGGCCCAAAGTGTTAATATTTTGTGTGGCCACCATTATTTTACTGCACTGCCTTAACCCTTTGGGGCATGGAGTTCACCAGAGCTTCACAGTTTGCAACTGGCGTCCTCTTCCACACCTTCATGATGACATCATGAAGCTGGTGGCTGTTAGAGAGCTTGTGCTCCTCCATCTTTCGTTTGAGGATGCCCCACAGATGCTCAATAGGGTTTAGGTCTGGAGACATGCTTGGTCAGTCCATCACCTTTACCCTGAGCTTCTTTAGCAAGACAGTGATTGATTGTCTTGGAGGTGTGTTTGGGGTCATTATTGTTTTGGACCCGAGCCAAGTGCACGGAGTGTCTGATATCTGCTTCCTGAGCCAAATTAGATAAGAAGCGTTTGTACAAACTGAAGAACGTAAATAATCTACACTCAGACTTGTGTCTCAGGGTGAAGACCGTTACTTCTGCTTTTTTATTGCAAGCCGTGTGTTTTTATATGGATTACAAGTACATTCAAGAGCGCATGACCGAACACACGATCATGCTCATTAATATTCATTAATATTCAACATTCTCATTAATATGTAATATTATTCTTGTGACGTCCTGGCGTCTGGCATCTGTCTGGTTATGTGGTTCTTAGGGACTTTCAGCTGTCCTAAAATAGTTGTTTTTTGCAGACTGAGTTCCTGTTCTGATAAACCATGTGATGCATCTCTGAAATACAACATTATATTAGCAAAAGGGTAAATTATGCATTACGATTATATGTGATTATTCCTATAGCAATCAATAACCTATTTGCATACGTTATATATATATATATATGATCATATGTGATATAAAGCATGTGTTTGTGCATTGAAATAGGCATTTCATTATCTTAGTTTGACTATTTTTATCACATCCACTACAGCACCCCCCTTGAAATGTCTATTTTAATCTATTTTAATCTGTCCCTGTTTTAATCTAAGTTTCCCCACCCCAAGGCGCGCGGAGTCTAAGGTCCAGCAGGTTTTCCCCAGAGCCTCTAGTGGTGAGGATGGCTTTCGCTGCAGCTGGACCCAGGTCGCGGCCTCAAGGCTCCTACCCTATCTGTCCTTGTCATCCTGCCTATTCATGATGTGAGACTGGGAATGTCTGTAGTGGAATGTGCGGTTCTACGTACTCATCTTCCTCGAGCCCTATGTCTTGGTTCACGAACGTAGGGATTCCTTGTTCTACTGCTTTCTCTATACATTTCTTTAAACAAGGGAGTATGCAACAAATTATCAGAGCGAGGAGAAATAGAAAGATTAGTATGGTTACTCCTATTTGGGTTAAAATTCTCTGCCACCCGTTCATCCAACTGAAGTATTGGTCCCATGGATCTGTGATGCCTGAATTTTTCTTTAGTTCAACTGACAGATTCTTCAACTTTTTAAGGGCTACAGTGACTTGGCCATTCGGGCCGGTGTTGTCTGGAATATATGTACAGCAAGTGGTGCTGGTCATCTTGTCTATCACAGTACAAACCCCTCCTTTCTCTGCAAATATCATATCCAGAGCCATCCGGTTCTGGAAAGTCATTTGAGAGTCGGCCTCCAACTGTTCGGCTATTCCCTGGAATGCGTCTCTCGTGTAATTGACAAACCTTTGCTGATTGTAATATATATAATTTATCCAGTCTACATTTTTGCTAACAGTTATTATGGGGATTAGGGCCTCTAAACCTGCTTTTACCTGGTCTCGGGCCTTGAATTCATCAGGGACCCCCCTCGGAACTCCAATGGCATCTAAATACACATGAGGGTCAAAACTTCCCGGAAGGGCTTCCCTTTTTGTCCTCTTACCCTGTGTGTTGTGAATACCTTCCGTTAGGGTTAGGATGTGCAGAGGCATGATGGCCTTTGCAAGGGCACATTCTCCCCTCCATTGTCCTTCCAATCTGGACCTCACTTGCATGTCTCCACATATCCAATACACATCCCCCAAGGATTGACTTTGATTCTGTATTAAGTTGGCCGGGACATGACTGTAAGAAGCACAGTAACCTTTGGAGAAGTTACCTAGGTTTTTACCCCTCCCTTCATGGTGAGCATAACAAGTGTAGTTTCCAGGGTATAAGGTGATAGCTATCTTAGGTATTGAAGCACTGGTGTCTATGGGATATTCCTTTTTCCATTTTTCACATGTTAATTGGTTGGTGGAAATGTTAGCGTAGAGGCTTAGGAAGCACTCTTCCTCTTTTTTAGGTATAACTAATGGGACTGTACCCAAATGTGGCCTTGCACTACCACAGACATAGCAGTTGGTTTTATTATGTCTGCTGGCGCTATATCTCATCCATTCTAGCCAGAGATTGATTTCTGAAAGGCCGGTCTCAACCTCCATTGTATCCTTGAAGGTAGGATCTGCTATTGCAACCATGTTCTCCAGGGTCTGTACATGGGGCTTTAAGGGGTTTGGTGGGGGCGGCAGGTTCTTGATTGGCTGCCATTCATTGTTGTTGTACATATCTTCTAGGCGGAAAGACCCTCTATGACCCCAGTGACCACCTCCGAACCACCACCCCAACACATACTCTCCCTTATCGGATGGGCTCGGATTCCGTATGTTTAGGACAAGTGTCATACTGGGCCCTGGCTTGGTGAGGGTAAGACGGGTTAGCAAGGGCTCCCCCTGGCTGTCTTTACTGTCATAGGCTGGCAGAGGGTTATATCCCCAGGGTGTCCCTGTGTTCCAAGCTGCTGCTCCCCAACTGTCACAATTTTTTCCCCATGACCCTTTAGTGACACATATATATCCCTCTCCGTCACCTTTTTCATACCGTTCTGACCTGCTGTCATGCTCAGGACATGGGAGTATCTTACACGGGTGGAAGTCAAACGTGGCTATATGGGTATCAGATGAATTATACCAAAAAATGACCTTCCCATCTTTCTTAGTAATGGCTGCATGCTGTGCCCCAGTCAACCCACACAGACAAAGGATATATATGATCATGATTTATCTTTATCCGTTTCCTTGGGTATGGTGACCTTCTTGCAGTGGGAGGCGTGTATCCAGGTATTCTTCCCTGCAACTTTCACAGATGTAGCTGTTATTAGGAGGACCTGGAAGGGACCGTCATATCTTGGTTCAAGAGGGTGTTTTCGCACAAATTTCTTCACCAGAACCCAATCACCGGGGACCAGCTTGTGTGTTCCTGTATCTAACTCAGGATCTGGAATGGAAGAGAAAACCTTTGCATGGATTCGGGTTAATTCACGAGACAAAGCAGTCACATAATCAGTTAATACATCGGATTGTAACTGTAACTGTTGTGGATAATAACACCCTAATCTCGGGGCTGAACCAAACAGTATTTCATAAGGTGATAAACCATGGCTCTCTTTAGGAGTGTATCTCACACTGAACAGGGCGATGGGTAGACTATCTGGCCAGCTCATCCCTGTCTCCTGAGACATTTTCAACATTCGGGATTTTATTGTGCCATTCAATCTTTCTACCTTCCCACTGCTCTGAGGGTGATACGGGGTGTGGAAAGCAAGTGTGACCCCTAGGGCTGTCCATATTTCTTTGGTTAACGAGGCCGTGAAAGCCGGCCCCTGATCACTCTCTATGACCTCTGGGACACCATATCTGCACACTATTTCCGTTAGAAGCTTCTTGGCTGTGGTCTTCGCTGTCATGTTGGTCACAGGGAACGCTTCGGGCCAGGAACTGAACATATCAACGATTACTAGAGCGTATTCATAACGGCCACTCTTCGGCATCTGAATATGATCAATCTGTATTCGTTGAAAGGGATATTGAGCTTTAGCTAGATGTTTCATGGGTGTCTTTTCTGTTCTGCCTGGGTTGCACTTGGCACAAATGACGCATGACTTACAGAAGTTGTTGGTAAGTGGGGTAATTCCTGGGGCCAGGTAGTATTTATTGATCAAAGCATTCATCAAAGTCTTCGACAGGTGAGAAGCACCATGAGCCCACTGCACCGCAGCTGGGAACATGGACCGTGGTAAACATGGTCTCTTATTCACTTCCATGAGTCCATCCTTCAATATGGCTCCCTTCTTCGTCCATGTTCCTTTTTCCTCTTCACTTGCTGCCTCTTGCATTTCCTTCAAGCGTGCCCAATCCACAGGAGGGTTCTGCAAGATCATGGTGGCTTGTACTGTCTCTTGTGTTGGAATGTTTTGGACGTCCACTCTGCGTACAACTTCTCGCACACCTTTCGCGGCATGTTTTGCTGCAGTGTCCGCCAAGTGATTACCTTGTGCTTCTTGAGTGTTCAGTCTGCCATGTGCCTTTACCTTGAGAACTGCCACTTGGGTAGGAAGTAGCAGAGCATCAATCAGGTCCCTGACTGCTGCGCTGTGTTTTATAGGTGTACCCACTGCTGTCAGAAAACCCCTATTCTTCCACAGGACACCATAGTCACAGGCCACTCCAAGAGCGTATCTTGAGTCCGTATAAATGTTAGCCTTCTTCCCTTCCGCCAGCTTGCATGCCATGATTAGGGCCTGAAGTTCTGCTTCTTGTGCGGACTTAGAGGGGGGCAATGCAGAGGCATGGAGGATTGTGTCTCTGGTAGTGACAGCATATCTGGTGTGGTACCTCCCTTCATGATCTGCATATCTTGATCCATCAACATAGATAGTCAGGTCAGGGTCGTCCAGAGGCACTCTGCTAACTGTTGGCAGGTGTGTAGTTTCCATCTTCATGATTTCAAGACAGTCGTGAGAGATATCGTAAGGGTCGTATCCCCCCTCGAAAAGCGGGAGCAGAGTGGACGGGTTGAGGGTGTTACATCTGAGGAGGGATATATTGTCCGGGAGGAGCAAAGTGCATTGTAGTCTGAGATGTCTTGCTGCTGACATATGTTTTGGTTGTACTTGGTTTAGCACGGCTGATATGTCATGCGGAGCTAGAAGGATGAGGAAGTGGCCCAACACGAGATCTGCAGTTTTGTCCAGAAGGGCTTGGGCTGCGAAAACAGCTCTGAGGCAGGAGGGTGCCCCCCTAGCTACTGGATCCAATCGACAGGAATAGTACCCGATAGGTCTAAGTCTGTTGTCACAAGATTGGGCCAGTACTCCTGTGGCGTGTCCTTCTCTCTCTGAGACAAATAGCTTGAAGCTCTTTTCATAGTCTGGTATGCCAAGGGCAGGGGCCGACGACAGGATCTGTTTCAGAATTTCAAAGTTTGTAAGGGCCTCTGGTGGCAGAGTGAAAGGATCAGTCTTTAGAGCATCATAGAGTGGTTGCATTAGCAGAGATGCTTCTGGAATCCATGAACGACAATAAGATATTAGGCCCAGAAAAGCATGGAGAGACTTGTGGCCAACTGGCACCGGAATTGCTTTGATCACAGCTATTCGTTCTTGAGTAAGATGTCTTACGCCTTGTGAGATACAATGTCCAAGGAAGACCACTGTTTGCTTGCACCACTGGATCTTCTGTTTTGATGCTTTACAGCCTTGTTCAGCCAGGTAACAAAGAAGGTCTTCAGAGTGGGTGGCAGCCTCATTTTGGGTATCTGCGCAAAGCAAGAGGTCATCCACATATTCGAGAAGCACAACGTCTGGGTGGAGTTTGATCCATGTGTCCAGAATGAATTTCATTGCCTTGGAGAATTGGGACGGGGAGTTCTGGGCACCTTGCGGCATTACAGTCCAGGTGTAGCTTTTCCTTTCGTGGATGAAACTGAATAAGAATTGACAACGCGGGTCTAGGGGGACACTGAAGTAGGCGTTCGCTAGGTCCACCACAGTAAAGTACTTGGCCGTGGGTGGTATTCCTGCCAGCAAGGTGTGTGGGTTGGGTACGATGGGTGTCTCCAGTATGGTGGCTTCATTCACTGCTCGCAGGTCCTGCACCATGCGATATTTCACAGGTTCTCCTTTTGGGGTTTTCTTCTTGACTGGGAAGAGTGGGGTGTTGCAGGGGCTTGTGCAGGGTATAAGAGCCCCATTCTGGAGGAGGGCCTCTATCTGGCGAGTGATTGCTGCTAAAACGGAGGGCTTGAGGGGGTATTGGGGTTTTCTGGGGAAAGGGGCACCAGGCTTCATTCTGACTATGACAGGCGGGACTTTTAGATGACCGATGTCTTCTGGGCCTGTAGACCACAGGCAGGAAGGTATTCGGGTTAAAACCTCTTCCGGAATTCCAGTCTTGTCTTCTACGTTTAGGGACAGCAAGAGCGGAATGGAGCATAATGCTGACGTGTCTTCATCAGTCAGTGGTGAGGTTACTCGGATACCACCATCAGGTTGGAAGGAGATTGAGGCCTGGAGTCTGGATAAGACGTCAGCCCCTAGTAAGTTCAAGGGACAGGTGTCGGAAACCACAAATCTTGTTAGCAGGTCAGGGATGTTGCCAACTTGTAGGGGGCGGGTTAGAGGACTTTTTCGGGGTGTTCCATCCACTCCAACGCACGTGATGTCATTGTCAGATAGGAAGGAGATATCGGGTAATTCTTTCGTTCGAATAACAGACCGGGCAGCACCTGTGTCGCAAATGAACTGTGTGGGCCGGCCCTCGATGCTGAGTGTTATCTTGGCTAGAGGTCCCCCTGAATCTTTGTGTGTTGCGATCATGGTTGGAGTGTATGACACAGGCTTGCCGAATTCCTATGGATCCATATGGCCAAACAGAGGAGGAGGAGGCCAATCATTGGGTGCTGAGTTGGGATTCCCCTGGACGTTTTGTCCTTGGTGTTGAGCATCTCCTCTTCTTTGGTCCCCTTGATCGGGCTGTCTTCGATCGGATCTCCACGGGCTTCGGCATTGTCTCCGAAAATGTCCGGGCTTTCCACAGTTGTAACAGCAGGCTCGCGGGTTTCGTGTTTGTGGTGGCGGGTATGGTGTGTCAGAAGTCAACATGAGAGGGACTGCCTTCCTATTACCCTGTGAGGACTCTATGCCCTTTGCTACCAGTAGTAGAGTGTCAAGAGGTAACACTCTGTACTCTGGCCGAGATAGTAGCAGGCCTTTCCGGATTGTGTCCCTGAGGCCTGTTACAAATGCAGAGGATAGCATCTGCGTATGTGCCTTGTTTTGTGTGCTGAATCCCAAATCGGTGAACACCTGTAACATCCTAGTATGGAACTTCTCAACTGATTCAGCCTTATCTTGTGTAATGTCTTGGATGTTTGTTGCTTGGTCTGCCAGGCGGTCACGTGCCCACTGTTGTAACTGCGTCACAAACTCACATCCCGAACCATATGTATTGTCAGGGATGCCACTGTCCACTTTGAAACACCTTAGCATTACTGGCCAGTAAGCATCCCCTGCTTTGATTTCACAGAGACTTACCAGGTCCCGCCAGGCACAGGAGTATGCCTTCTGGATCTGGGCAACTCTTCTGTAAAATGGCATGGGCTGTTTTTCAGGATCTGGTAGACTGGTTACAAGGGATGATGCTTGTTGAGGGCTAAAGGTCACATACATCAGGGGTGCGTCTAGTGGTGCAGGCGGCATTTCCCCCCTTGGTATGTGAGGTTGTGACCCACTGGGTGGAAGTCTCCAGTAATTTCCCTGTTGTGGTGGTTGGAGAGGTAGTCCCCTGTTTTGTGGGGGGGGGCCATACTGTATGGTGTCATGTGAATCACCTGTGGGTCCTCCTGAGACATTCGCCGTGTCCTCAGAGAACGGTTGTGAATGAGGAGGGGAATACAATGGGAGTGAGAACCTAGCACCAACCCTGGTTGTTTGCGCTGCTCCCCACAGGCCTGCGGATGTAGGCCGTGCTGCTGTGGAAGTGGGATGGAGATGTGAGGATGTCACTCGGTCAGATTCCATACAGAATTCATGCAGCGCCCTGTGAGGTGACTGAAGGGGGGGGATGTACTGGTTCATGGCCCTGGTATGGAAGTGTAGTTGTCTTGGTGTTCACATCCGACAGGCCTCCAGACACTATAATCTGAGCTGGGCCCTGGTCTTCATGACTGGCTGAACTGGGAGTGGTACCAGTTGGAGCGACGCCCCCCTTGGTCACTGACACTTCTTGGTGCTCAGGTGAGTGGCAGTGACTATCAATGCTTTCCTCTGCCTCATCCTCATCATCTTCTAACATCATTAATGGGTTAACACCTTCCTTGTAATATGCTCCGGTCTGATCTAACACTGGGCATATAGGTATGGGTGTACCAATATGGCCGTCACAGGAAGCAGTCATGGGGAGTCTTCCTGTGTCACCAGTGTTGGGTGTTGCAAGATGGCCACTGCCCTTGGGAGGTGCCATGGGTGCTGAAGGAGGTGGTACCTTGGGACGGTGCCTGGTGGGAGGATCAAGTGAGGGGGCGGTTGCTGAGGGGCAGGGTTTCCTGTCCTGTGCTCGGACGCCATTATAGGGTGGTGGCCGTCCAGACTCAAATGTACATTCTGGTTTATGATACACATATACAATATATCCATGTTGGTTTGTCTCTTGCTCTGACCACCCCTCTACTTGGACAGCTTGCGATACTCTGTACCAGGCTTCAGCTGTAGCTAATAAGCCATGATCAGACAATAGACCTTTTTTCCGTTTTAACAACACCCTCCATTCTTCTGCCTGCAACCTCCCACCCATGTGCATGTTGATGTCACATACTTTTGCAAGTTCATTTATCCTCTTAACTGCTGTTTTTCCCTCCCTCTCTAAAACCAAGCTGTAAGCTAAGCTGCCTTCCCTCGGCTTTTCTAACTTCTGTCCCATTGCTATTTAATGGAGGGATACACGTTCAGATCTCTGGATTTTGTATTACAAGGCTGTCTAGGACACAAGTTTGAAGTTTTGGCTGCGTGCTCTTTTGAGATCTTTCTGCGCTGTCACTTCCTCTTTTTTAAAAGTACACTTTCTCCTTTTTTTTTTTTTTTTTTTAAATCGAAAGTGTCAGCCTGCTACAGACAGACAAGCTTAAACAATACAGCAGTTAAATACAGTGCGTTCCTTTAAATGTCATTTACGTCTCCCAGAGGCAAACCCAAACTTCTGACTCTGTCCTTTTCACCCTCCTCACACTTTTCTGGCTGTTCTGGCTGGAGTGGGCACCTAATAGGTAAGTATCCCCTCTCTCTAGCTTCACCTTCTATTGCTGGTAATGATGCACTGACTACAATTCTGACTGGGTAGTGCACGTTTAATCTGAACACCAACACATCTGGAAAATCTACCAACAAAGGTTTCAGGCCAAGAATTTCTTCCCTGTATCCTGGGGTTATCACTTTCACCAACCCCCAACCCTCTGAATGAATTCCTAACAGTAGCCCACAGACACATTCAGGACATGACATCCCTGGCTCATGTGATTAAAAGATGAGACCTCAGAACAACGTCACAGGATTTTCCCTGCACACCTTTGTGCACACCTGTGCAGTAGTACCTGATACCCTGAGCTGTGCGCACCTTCTCAGGTATACCTTACAACAACCCTGAGAGAAGTTTGACCACGTTATCACAGCCAGTTATCGCATCTGTGACTCTATTCCTTTCTGCCTGTCTCATCCAAACATCAGAGGCCAGCACATATAACAAAACACCAAGATATGTGACAACCGCAGTGAAATATAGGATTATTAGTCCTCACGGGATCCCCACGCAACTATGCGTTCTCCTGACGCCCCCTCCTGGTCATCCGTGCTTCACAGCACAATTATTTATTCCCCCAGGAGGAGTTTGACCACGTCAATTCTCATCCGTGATTATATAATTAATCCCCTTATTCCCAACAGCCGTCCCAAGCTTGACAGAACAAAACAAAAACAACAGGAAACAAAATACAGGCTGCAGATACCAATGCAGGTTCTTATAAATGACCCTCGGGCAAGCTATATTATCTGCCTGCTTTGCTGATCGAGGGCAAGCCGACACGGGAACAGGAACTAACCAACCACGGGCGGGATGAACAGTAGACAAATTAAAAGTGTCTTACCGTTCTCAGAGGTGATCAGTCTCTGCACCCGTCCGCATTGGTCTCCGTCCCAGTCCCCTCTCGATCGGCTTGGCCCGAATCAGGAAGCCCGAAGGCCCCACGTTGGGCGCCAATTGTTTTGGACCCGAGCCAAGTGCACGGAGTGTCTGATATCTGCTTCCTGAGCCAAATTAGATAAGAAGCGTTTGTACAAACTGAAGAACGTAAATAATCTACACTCAGACTTGTGTCTCAGGGTGAAGACCGTTACTTCTGCTTTTTTATTGCAAGCCGTGTGTTTTTATATGGATTACAAGTACATTCAAGAGCGCATGACCGAACACACGATCATGCTCATTAATATTCATTAATATTCAACATTCTCATTAATATGTAATATTATTCTTGTGACGTCCTGGCGTCTGGCATCTGTCTGGTTCTGTGGTTCTTAGGGACTTTCAGCTGTCCTAAAATAGTTGTTTTTTGCAGACTGAGTTCCTGTTCTGATAAACCATGTGATGCATCTCTGAAATACAACATTATATTAGCAAAAGGGTAAATTATGCATTACGATTATATGTGATTATTCCTATAGCAATCAATAACCTATTTGCATACGTTATATATATATATATATGATCATATGTGATATAAAGCATGTGTTTGGTGCATTGAAATAGGCATTTCATTATCTTAGTTTGACTATTTTTATCACATCCATGTTGGAATACTGCCCTGCGGCCCAGTCTCCAAAGGGAGGGGATCATGCTCTGCTTCAAGCGGAGGTTCACCCTCAAAATGAACTTTCCAGCATCCTTAACCTCCATCCCATTTAAGCATCATAGCGTTGAATTATTTTTTTCAATGGTCCCTTACCTGTAATCTGCTGTGCTTCCGGGTCTTCATCCCAGCGGGGAGTGGGCGTGTCGCTATTTTCCCAGACGGCGCTGTGCATTGTGGGCGCTGTTTGTTTGTGTCTTCATGCAGTGACGTGCGGGCCAATCATAGCACATCAACAGAACTAGCTGCACGTGTAGTCTCACGCTAGCTGTGCTGTCACGTGACGCTGCTCAGAGCGTTCTGAGCTGTGCTGGTAAAGAAGGACTAGTGTAACATCACAGCCGGGCGTGTCCTTTTCAGGACGATGCCAGCCGTTGTGATGGCAACTGTGCAGTGTTGACGGCGTGGCTCGCCGTCAACACTGCGCATGCGCTGGATTACGCGGTGAATGCTGGGACATCAGCATTCGCCGCATCCCGGAAGACATACAGGAGGGCTTCAGAATGCCCACAATAAAGATGGCAATGTCCATCACACAGCATGGTTCCCTCAATGAACTGTAGCTCCCCAGTGCCAGCAGCACTCATGCAGCCCCAGACCATGACACTCCCACTACCATGCTTGACTGTAGGCAAGACACTTGTCTTTGTACTCCTCACCTAGTTGTGCCACACATGCTCTGAACCAAATATGTTTATCTTGTTCTCATCAGACCACAGAACGTGGTTCCAGTAATCCATGTCTTTAGTCTAATTGTCTTCAGCAAACTGTTTGTGGGCTTCCTTGTGTATCATCTTTAGAAGAGGCTTCCTTCTGGGATGACAGCCATGCAGAGGCGTATCTAGTGAAAATGGTGCCTATGGCTAGCACTGAAACTGCGCCCCTGTCAAAACATTTGAAACCCATCTTTCAGATAACCAGGGACAGGGACAGGGAGGGATGCAGTGCGACGAGGACAGAGAGGGACACTGGGCACCACTGGCGGCTGGTGCTTTTTTTTGGGGGGGGGGGGGGGGCGCAAACAAACTGAAAAAAAAATCACATCAATTGCAGCCACTGTGCCCATCAAAAGCAGACACTGTGCCATCAATTGCGGCCACTGTGCCAATCAAACGCAGTCACTGTGCCCATCAAACGCAGTCACTGTGCCCAATCAAACGCAGACACTTTTTCAATCAAACACAGCCACTTTGCTCATCAAACGCAGCCACTGTGCCCATCAAATGCAGCTAATGTACCCATAAATAGCCCCTGCTCATTAAACAGTCCACATTCAGTGAAAGTTCATGCACTACAAAGTTTACAGTACATGAACTTTCACTGAATGTGAACTGTTTAATGAGCTTGTTGCACAAATCACTTTATTACACTTTATTACACTTTATTAATGATATCTATGGCTATGCATATTTATAATTTATTTAAACAATATTGAGCACTATATTTAATGCATGGTACACACGCACAATTGCACATGATGACTTAAACGTTTTCATCATCACAAATCACTTTATTACAGTTTATTTATGGCTATGCATATTTATTTAATCCACTGAGCATTATATTTTGCTGCTTGCTTCTGGTTGGCAGTTGGCACACATGAACATGATGACGAGGATCAATAAGTAGTACCTGGCTGCTACCCTTGGTGCTGCTGCTGGGGGTTCCCCATCACGCCGCTATACATTCCTTCTCCCGTCCTCTCTTCTCCTCCTCACCTCACATCACATTCCCCGCTCTGGGGATAAGATGATGCTGCGCAGAGAAGGGAAGGTGGAGCATTAGGCTCCGCCTCCGCCACTGTTACCCTACCCTAAGTGGATCCGGTCTGGTGGTCAGTCATCGGCCGTCATAGGGGCACCTGTCACTCCCCTCCCCAGGCCAAGTAGCAATATTAGCAATTGTTGTGCCGGCGCCATGCTTCAGTAGGCCGGCCGGGGAGCCGAAAGCTACATTCGTGTGGGAGGCGGCCGCGGGAGGACGGGTTGGTTTTTTTTCGTGTGGGGGGTGGCTTTTTGCCGCCCCCTTCCCCATGGTGCCCATGAAACTTGCCATAGCTGCCATACCCTAGCTATGCCACTGCAACCATGCAGACCAATTTGATGCAGTGTGTGGCGTATGGTCTAAGCACTGACAGGCTGACCCCCCACCCCTTCAACCTCTGCAGCAATGCTGTCAACACTCATACCTCTATTTCCCAAAGACAACCTCTGGATATGACGCTACGCACATTCACTCAACTTCTTTGGTTGACCATTGTGAGGCCTGTTCTGAGTGGAACCTGTCCTGTTACACCTCTGTATGGTCTTGACCACCGTGCTGCAGCTCAGTTTTAGTGTCTTATCAATCTTCTTATAACCTAGGCCATCTTTCTGTAGAGCAACAATTCTTTTTTTCAGATCCTCAGAGAGTTCTTTGCCATGAGGTCCCATGTTAAACTTCCAGTGACCAGTATGAAAGATTAAGAGCGATAACACCAAATTTAACACACCTGCTCCCCATTCACACATGAGATCTTTTAACACTAACGAGTCAAATGACACTGGGGAGGGAAAATGGCTAATTGTGCCCAATTTGGACATTTTCATTTAGGGGTGTACTCACTTTTGTTGCCAGCGGTTTAGACATTAATGGCTGTGTGTTGAGTTATTTTGAGGGCACACCAAATTTACACTGTTATACAAGCTGTGCACTCACTACTTTATAGCAAAGTGTCGTTTCTTCAGTGTTGTCACATAAAAAGAGATACAATTATATATTTACAAAAATGTGAGGGGTATACTCACTTTTGTGAGATACTGTAAATCTCCCTCTCTATATATATTTAAATCTCTCTCTCTCTCTCTCTCTGTCTATAAATATCTATCTCTATACGTATGTATATATATATATATATATATATATATATATATATATATATATATATAAACCTCTCTCTCTCTCTCTCTCTCTCTCTCTCTCTCTCTCTATATATATATGTCTCTCTCTCTCTATATATATACATATATGTATATATTAATCTCTCTCTCTCTCTCTCTCTCTCTCGCTCTCTATTAATCTATATCTTTCTCTCTTAATATCTCTCTCTCTCTATATATACAGTACAGACCAAAAGTTTGGACACACCTTCTCATTCAAAGAGTTTTCTTTATTTTCATGATGAAAATTGTAGATTCACACTGAAGGCATCAAAACTATGAATTAACACATGTGGAATTATACATAACAAAAAAGTGTGAAACAACTGAAAATATATTTCATATATATATATATATATTTCTCTCTCTCTCTGTTTCTCTCTCTATATAAATCTTTCTCTCGCTATATAAATCTTTCTCTCTTGCTCTCTCTATAAATATTTATCGCTCTCTAGAAATCTCTCTATATAAAAATCTCTCTCTCCCTCTCTCTCTAAATCTCTCTCTAAATCTCTCTCTAAATCTCTCTATAAATATCTCTCACTTTCTCTACATATAAATCTCTCTCTCTCTCTCTCTCTCTCTTTCTCTATATATAAATCTCTCTCTCTTTCTACACATATATATTGTATATAAATTGCTCTCTCTCTCTCTATACATCTCTCTCTCTCTCTCTCTCTCTCTCTCTCTCTCTATATATATAAATCTCTCGCTCTCTCTCTTATATATATTGTAAGCTCTAACGAGCAGAGCCCTCTGATCATTCCTGTATTAAATTGTATTGTAACCATAATGTCTTCCCTGATGTTGTAAAGCGCTGCGTAAACTGTTGGCGCTATATAAATCCTGTATAATAACAATAATATATATATATATATATATATATATATATATATATATATATATATATATATATATATATATATATATATATATATATATATATATCTGTCTCTATATATATCTGTCTATATATATGTATATATATCTCACTCTTTAATTATCTCTCTCTCCATATAAATATTTCCCTCTTTCTAGGTCCCTGTTCCAATTCCTAACCTTATTCTTCAAGGGGAAACCCTAACCCCTCTATAAAAATCTCTCTCTCTCTCTCTCTCTCTCTCTATATATATATACATATATATAAATCTCTCTCTCTCTCTCTCTCTTTCTATAAACCTCTCTCTCTCTCCATATATATATTGTATATAAATCACTCTTTCTCTATAAATATCTCTCTCTCTTTCTACATAAATCTCTCTCTATAGAAATATATCTATATTTCTTTCTTTCTCTCTCTCTCCCTATATATATATATATGTGTGGAAATCTCTACATATACGTATATATAAATCTCTCTCTGTCTCTACGTAAATATAAATCTCTCTCTCTCTCTCTCTCTCTCTCTCTCTCTCTCTCTCTCTCTCTCTCTTTCCTCTGTCTCTCTATACTGTAGCTCTCTCTTTCTTTCTCTCTATATCTGTCTGTCTCTCCCACTTCCATGCACACACGGCACACTGGGCATCTTCTGACTTTTGTCATCCGTCTGATTCAATATCTCTCACCCTCTATAGACGGTCCAGGGTGCTGTCAATCTGCTCGTTCCCTCGGCCAATGAGCGTGTCAGCTGTCAGCCTGTCCCCGCCCCGGGGAGGTGCCGCAGGCTGCAGGGGAGTGGTGAGAAGCAGCAGTAAGAGGAGGGGGAGTGGAAGGTCTAGCTGCAGCACATAGAGTTGAATGAGTGAACTTTCTTTGCTAGTTTGTGCGGCTCCTATGTCCCGATCCCAGTGATCTCAGCCAGGCTCCTCCATCCATCTCCTATACAAGATGCTGCAGAAGGATCGCAGGTCTCCTGTCACCATGTCCCTGTGGATTATATTACTGGGGGGCAGCCTGATTGCCGGCTACTTCCCTGCTGCTGCTTCTGCTGCCGGAGCTTCTCCTCGTAAGCAGGATGAGTCTTTCTCCACGATGAGTGTCTATAGAGCCAGATGTACGTCCAGGTGTCTGAGCCTGCACATCACTCGCATCTCTGCATTCTTCAAACACTTCCAGGTAGGACATCTATGACCCT
The DNA here is from genome assembly GCF_905171775.1 of Rana temporaria. Classification (NCBI taxonomy): domain Eukaryota; kingdom Metazoa; phylum Chordata; class Amphibia; order Anura; family Ranidae; genus Rana; species Rana temporaria. Next base: position 405,820,218 of record NC_053490.1, read on the forward strand.
ACTTCTCCAACTCTGATAGTATACTGCTGGGATCATCAGTCATAGACAATCCCATTCACAAAGCTATGCCACAACGATCTGTGTGTTAGCCATGGGACTCTTTTTTTATATGTCATTGGAGAAAAACTCACTTTAAAAAAATGAATCCTTGTCCTGAGAATTGTTTTCTGAATTGTGCCCATGGCAGGGTACCCTGGTATCTGAATATACATCAGTAGGAAGGCTTGCTGATCTATCTCCATGCAAGTCCTCTTCTACAAGTCATGATCTAGCAGAGGTTTGGGCTGACTCCAGAGTTTATCAGTCATAGACTGCTAATCATTTCCAAGGTTGGCTTTACATAGCCAGTAGTAGTTAGCCACATACAACTGGACTTGTTCTATAAGTCTAGAGATGTTCTACCACTAATCTGGATAGCTTCCTAAGCCCAGTTCCAACATTTATAGCCACACGGGTATCATCTTTACCATTACAGACCATGTCCAGTTGGAGGTTGCTTGCTGGTCTGATACATCTTCATACTCACGTTGACCCAGACTAGGTTTGGACTGACCCCAGAGTTTATCAGTTGTAGCACCATGACTGGTAATCATTTCCAAGGTTGACTTTACATAGCCAGTAGTAGATAGCCACATACAACTGGACTTGTTCTATAAGTCTAGAGAGGTTCTACCACTAATCTGGATAGCTTCCTAAGCCCAGTTCCAACATTTATAGCCACATGGGTATCATCTTTACCATTACAAACCATGTCCAGCTGGAGGTTGCTTGCTGATCATCTGATACATCTTCATACTCACCTTGACCTAGACTAGGTTTGGACCAACCTCAGAGTTTATCAGTTGTAGCACCATGACTGGTAATCTTTTCCAAGGTTGACTTTACATAGCCAGTAGTAGTTAGCCACATACAACTGGACTTGTTCTATAAGTCTAGAGAGGTTCTACCACTAATCTGGATAGCTTCCTAAGCCCAGTTCCAACATTTATAGCCACATGGGTATCATCTTTACCATTACAAACCATGTCCAGCTGGAGGTTGCTTGCTGATCATCTGATACATCTTCATACTCACCTTGACCTAGACTAGGTTTGGACCAACCTCAGAGTTTATCAGTTGTAGCACCATGACTGGTAATCTTTTCCAAGGTTGACTTTACATAGCCAGTAGTAGTTAGCCACATACAACTGGACTTGTTCTATAAGTCTAGAGATGTTCTACCACTAATCTGGATAGCTTCCTAAGCCCAGTCCCAACATTTATAGCCACACGGGTATCATCTTTACCATTACAGACCATGTCCAGTTGGAGGTTGTTTGCTGATCTGATACATCTTCATACTCACCTTGACATAGCAGAGGTTTGGACCAACTCCAAAGTTTATCAGTTGTAGCACCATGTCTGGTAATCATTTCCAAGTTTGGCTTTACATAGCTAGTAGTAGTTATTCACTGGACTTGTTTTATAATGCTAACAATGTTCTACCACTAATCTAAGTAGCTTCCTGAGCCCAGTTCCAACATTTATAGCCAAATGGGTAAAATCTTTACCGTTACAGACCAAGTCCAGTGAAACGGGACTTGCTGATTTGATACATCTTCATACCCACCTCTTCTGCAAGCCTTGACCTAGCAGAGGTTTGGTTTGACTCCATAGATTATCAGCCATAGTTCTTCCCATAGCTAGTACTAGTTGGTCACATACATACAACAGGACCTCTTCTACAAAGCTGAAGCTGTGTTGCCGCTAATCCAAGTCTTGAACCCAGATGTGTGTCAGGAGCATACCCAACATGTAGAGCTGCAGATGTCTTCAACATTACCAAGTCCAGGTTAATGTGACCTGCTGAAATGATACATCTTTATACTAACCTCTTTTGCAAGTCTTGATCTGGAATAGGTTTGTGCTGACTCCAGAGTTTATCAGTCATAGATTCATCCAAGTCATAATTATTTCCATAGTTGACTTCAAATAGCTAGTACTAGTTAGTTAGTCGGACTAGATATCTGCCATATTCTATTGTTCCGTGTTTTCTCCTGGGATACATGTTTCATTCAAAGTCCCACCCTTGTCTTTTTCTGTTAAGCCTTGTACACACGACCGAGAAACTCGACGGGCGAAACACATCGTTTTCCTCGTCGAGTTCCTTGTCAGGCTGTCGAGGAACTCGACAAGCCAATTTTCTCCATTCCCGTCAAGGAAATAGAGAACATGCTCTCTTTTGGCTCGTTGAGTTTCTCGACAGTTTCCTCGACGAAAATGTACACACGACCGGTTTCCTCGGCAAAAAAATATCTCCCAGCAAGTTTCTTGCTGGTTTTTGCCGAGAAACTCGCACACACGAGGCCTTAAAGTTGCCGGGGATGGATGTGCTCGGCTAATGCCCGACGCCTCATATAAAGTCCCAACCTTTTTAGTTTTCCATATTCAGTTAGTTACATACAACTGGACATCTTTTATAGTGCTGAATATGTTTTGGCACTAATTCAAGTAGCTTCCTGATCCCAGATAAGTGTCAGGAACACACTCAACATTTAAAGTCACTTGACAGTCAACAGACAGTGTCCAGTTGAATGTGACTTGCACGTTCTCATACTAACCTCTTCTGCAAGCCTTGACCCAGCAGAGGTTTCTGCTGATTTCAAAGTTTATCAGTCACAGATTTCCAAGGTTGGCTTCACATAGCTAACACTAGTTAGTCATAAATAATTGGACTTCTTTTCTAGTGCTGAAGATGTTTTGACACTAATCTAAATAGTTTCATGAGCCCAGATGAGTGTCAAGAACATGCCCAGCATTTATAGCAACATGAGTAACATCTTTAACATTACAGACCAGGTCCAAGTAGAATGTGACCTGCTGATATGATACATCTTGATACTAATCTCTTTTGCAAGCCCTGGTCTAGCAGAGGTTGTGCTGACTCCATGGTTCATCAGCTGTAAAAACCATCCAACTGATAATCATTTCCAACGTTATCTTTAAAGAGCTACTTACACTTGGGTTCCTAGCTACTTATTGGAGCTAAGGAAGCTACTTGGATGAATGGTAAAATGTCTTCAACATTACAGACCAAATCCAGGTAAATGTGGCTTGATAATACAGCTATTCTCAACCAGGGTTCCAGAGAACCCCAAGATTCCTCCAGTGATGGCTAGGGGTTCCTTGAGTTCTGGCTAACTGACCTCCCATCCTATGGTGCCTTCCTAGTTCTAGGTCAAACACTACTTGGAAGAGGCAGAGAGAAAGACTGCAAGGGTGTCATTCTGGCCAACCTGTAAGGGGGCATTCTTCCAAGCACAAGTATAGGAGGTATTTTCCCGATGACCACAATGAGCTAATCTTACCAGGGGTTCGCTGAGACCTGGAAACTTTTTTGTGGGTTCCTTTGGGGTAAATAGATTGAGATAATTGTGCTAATATGATACATCTTCATAATAACCTCTTCTGCCAGTCCTGATCTGGCAGAGGTTTGTGCTAACTTTATAGTTTATCAATCATAGATTTACCAAGGTTGGCGTCACCTATCTAGTAGTAGTAAGTGAGTCACATACAACTGAACTTGTTCTATAGTGCTGAAAATGTTTTGTCACTAATCCAAGTAGGTTCCACAGCCTAGAAGAGTATTATGATGTAGCAGAGGTTTGCACTGACTCCAGAGTTAATCAGTCATAGGTCCATCCAAGCGATAATCATTGTTTGAGGTTGGCTTCACATAGCTAGTGGTAGTAAGTCAAATACAACTGAACTTGTTCTATAGTGCTGAATATGTTTTTCAACTAATCCAAGTAGCTTCCTCAGCCTAGAAGAGTATCATAATCTAGCAGAGGTTTGTGCTGACTCCAGAGTCTATAAGTCATAGATCCATTCGAGTGATAATCATTTCCAAGATTGTCTGTACATAGTTCCTGAAACTCATCTGAGCTGAATAAGCTACTTGGATGAGTGATGAAATGTCTTTAACATCACAGATCAGTTCCAGTTGAATGTGACTTGCTGATCTATCTTCATACCAATCACGTCTGCAAACCTTGCTTTAGAAGGAGTTTGCACCAACTTCAGAGTTTACCAGTCAAAGATCCATCTAAGTGATAATAATTTTTTAAGGTTAGCTTCACAGAGCTAGTAGTAGTTAGTCATATACAATTGGACTTGTTTTAGTGCTGAAGATGTTTTTCCACTAACCTACGTAGATTCCTCAGTCCAGATGAGCATAAGCAGGAATACACCCAACCACAGGGGTTACCATATTTAACATTAGAAGACCAAGTCTAGTTGAATGTGACTTGCTGATGTGATACATCCTCATAATAACCTTTTTCTGTAAACCTTGATCTAGCAGAGGTCTTTGCTGAGTCCAGAGTTTATCAGTCACAGATCAATTGTAGTGATAATCATTTCAAGGTTGTCTTCACATCTAGTAATTGTAAAGCCAGCCATACATGGATTGAATTTGGCCAGTTTAGCAGGGACCTGCAAAATTTTGATCCACGTATTAAGAGGCTGATTGTACCCAAGTCGATCCATTGATTGACTTGGGTACAACCAGCCTGTTAGATTTTTCTACATACAGCTATAGCCGCTGGCAGTAACCATTGAATTCTGCTGGCCAGGAATTCTCCCTGTGCCCCCTGCTGGCAGAATTTAATAGCACAGCAGGAAGCATCCCTCCATCAACACTGACTGTGTTGATGGGGGAATTGAGCGATTTTCTTTCCTTTCACATGTGGTAGAAGGAAAGAAAATCGGATCATCTTTGGCCTGCTTTAGTCACATACAAGTAGTCTTGTCTGTAATGCTGAAGATGTTTTGCCACTACTGCAAGTAGCTTCCTGAGTCCCTATGAGTGGCAGGAACACACCTAACATTTATACCACATGTGTAAAGCTGGCCATAGATGGAAAATCTTTTGAAAATACATGTAAATTTGATAAAGATCTGTTGAACGTGCATGCAATAACACCATTGTATCAACATTTTTACCCAGTTGACATATTATCGATCATAAACAACATAAATGGTAAAACATAAATTGTCCAATTTGCAAACTGTATGTGTTTCTTGTGCTTTTGGTGTTTACAATTTAATATGCACATGTTTTGTATGTTTTTGCAAACTGTTTCCGATCAATTCCACTACCAGCATTTAAAAAATTGTTTGTTTATGCAACAAATTTCCGAAATAATGGTTTGTTTGTTGGCCATAAAACTGTGCATTTCGAGAATCGAGTAGAGCCCACTAATATTTAGAAAGTCAAACAATCAGGCTTTACAAATGTTTTTTTTAATGATTTTCTAACCATCTATTGCGGCTTTTACCAATAACATGGTAACTGGGTTAAGGCGACTGAGTTATCTGTTTAGTTGTAAACACCGGGGAAAGGTTCCTAAAACTCATCCTTGAGGGGATGAATGGCGAAACACCATCAACATTACATAACAGGTCCAGTTAAAGGTGACTAACTAATACCATATGATATCATCATAATCCATATAAATGAGAACCTTCACAGACATGGTAAGGTCTCATGTTTGGTTAACTGGGTAAACTGTTAGGCTGATGTCAGATGGGCGATTTTGCCGCTAGGGACAAATCGCCAGCCATGCAATCCCTAAAGAGGCTGTTAGTAAGATGTTGCTCTGCTGTTATCCCAAAAGCTTCTGAATCTTCATTGCTGCCTCAGCTACAGAGGGGTTAATTCATTAGGGACAAACATAAAGTCTCCTAAATTGTTTCTTATTGTGTTTTTTTTTTTGCCTCCTTGTAACATCCTCCATGAGCTCCTGGACCTCTTCTTTTCCCCTTCACTTCCTTTTGTTTGTAATGAGCAGTGCACGTTAGTTGCAGTCATGTGCACTGCTCTGTGCACACTACACATCCCCATAGTCCATAGTTCATCTCGGGAGCAGGGCTGGACTGGGACAAAAATTTGGCCCTGGACTTCATCTAGGCTAGCCCACTTTGACAGGTCTCTCCCAATGGCGGCCGGACACCTCCCGCACCCCACCCCCAGCCACCCAAGCATCCTCTTCCCCTTCACTAGCCACTAGCCATTCTACTTTTTTAGAGCAGAACGGCTGGTACTGGTACTCTTATAGGCAGTACTAGTGGGGAAGCTAGACATTATTTCACCCGGGGCAAAGAATCAGTTCAGTGCCCCCCTTATGGGACAAGATTAGGCAGAAGGGATAAGCTCCCAGGCCATAGCTGTTGAGTCAGCTGTCTGTCCCCTCCCCCATGCTCCTGTTGTCCCCCCTGCTCCTCTGGCCCTCCCCATGCTTCTTTGTTCCCCCCAGGTGTGCGGGAAGGGAGAGACAGAGGAGCGGAGAGGGGTGGCGGTTCACTGTCACTGAAGCCGGCCCACTGAGCCATCGGCCCACCGGGAAACTCCCTGTAGTCCCAATGGCCAGTCCATCCCCGCTCGGGAGTGAACAAGAGAAGGTGGCTACATTCCTACACACAGCTGGAGGGGCTGGAGGAGACCCTATCTTTTGATTTCAGCATAGGTGTCACTTCTACGAGAAACCACAAAGTCGGAGACACAGTAACACTACCTGTGATTAGAGTTGCCTTAAAAAGTCCCCACTACAGTTCTCAGATCAGCAGATGACCTTGATCAAGAGCACCTAAGTTGGCTGATCCCAACTCCCCACCAGCACTGCCACTGATCCCAAATCCCCACCAGCACTGCCACTGATTCCAACTCCCCGCCAGCACTGCCACTGATCCCATATTGCCCACCAGGGAGTAAGAGAAGGAATAAAAATAGAGAATACATGGAAGGGAGAGGAAAAGTGGGGGAGGACCAAAAAAAAGGGAGAGAAAGAATAAGAGAAAGAACAAGAAAGACGGCTAGAGAGGGATGGTGAAAACAAACAAGAAATTAGGACAGAGAGAGATAAAAGGGAAAGAAAGGAGAAAAAAATAAAAAGAGTGGTACATCCTAAAATGTACTTTAAGGGGTTTTAATATTGTACGAGTGGAAGGGACTCAGGGAGTGCTAAATGTCCGTGGGTTAGGGGCGCAAATTACTTGTGCCGACAACCCACGATAGGAAAATAATTTTACCGTTAGGGGTCCCCACAACTTGGGAAATTTTATCAAGGGGTCACGGCACTAGAAAGGTTGAGAACCACTGTGTTAGAGGGACCTTCCATGGGCGGGAACCAAGCTGATGCCTTTTTAATATAACTGTGATTGCCAATGTGTCTGGACAGAGTGCGACTGGACACCATTTTCTTGTAGACCTGATCGAGCCTGTGCATATGCTGACCAGCACCCGGAAGCAGTGCAGAAAGCCGGCTAGAGCAATCTATTGGGACATTTAAGCGGGACCTTTTGAGTTTGTCCTCTGCACTTTGTGTCGTTTATTTACATTTTACTATCCAGTAAATTAAAATGGAGCAACATGCAGCACATGTCAGCACATGCTAACACTGCACATGCTAACGCATGCATTATCTCTTCCTAAACCTTGGTCTTTCATAGCTAGTCTGTCCAGTGTAAAGTTTTCTTCTTTAGCATTCGCCTTTTTATCACCTGGTGGAAATTGTTATTTCTTCCATGTATAAGTTTATACAACATGTGTTATTTATTGTAGTGTTACCCAAATCGTATGTCTCTGTGAAGCCCGTAGAGGCCTGTATGGTAATTGTCTACGCTGTGCTACGTATTTTTTTAGTTTGTCTGCTGAAGAGTTTTAGCCAGCGATCGTCCTGTGGAAGTGGCTGGCACCTGTTGGGCATTAGAGTGACAAACGCCACCTCGGTGAGGTCTGTCACAGCATGCTGAAGTAATAAAAAAGCGAGAGGGCTTCAGAAATGATAATCTGGTCCCTTTTGCTTGGCTTTCCGCCTCAGGCTCCTGGTTGATAAGTCTTCCACTTAAAGGCAGAGTTTTTTTTTTTATCCCAAACAAGAAAAGAAAATCCCCGCTCACCTATTAACCTATGAAATCCACATCGTTATTAGCTGACCTTCTGGGGGCAAAAAGCTGAAATGGAAAAAGCCGGGAGAGGGTTTGGTGGAAGGAGACATCCATGTGGGATACATTTATGTGAGAAGATGGCTCGCTGTGGGGTAGCATATCAGGAACCACACACACCATAAACATTGTCCTTTAATGAGGGGAACATTGAACTCAGATTATTTTACGGCTGGGATGACATGCAGAAAATATGACATACTCTGAGGTATTTTCATGTAACACTAGACTGGATGTAGGGAGGGCCGCTCACTTGTTTACAATTATCCTGTGTTTCTAGTCACAGACCTTTTTTTAATTTACCTCATGAATGTTTGCCTTGTGTGTGTGTGGGAGTTTTTTTTGTTTTTAGCAATAGTTGCAGTTCTGTACTTGCCTTATTCCTGTCAGCAGAAGTGTGAATTGCTTGTTTTTGTTCTTTTTTACACAAGGACAGAGTAAAAAAAAAAAAAAAAGCCATCTTTTCATTTAAATAAAAACAATCAACAGATAAATATTATCACTGGAATACAAAATCCTTGCTACAATGTATTCTTTATATTGTAATGTAACTTTGGCCAGAAAACCATCAGGGATAACTATAATATATATCTATAGGAACGTTTTGGAATATTAATTTCAAAGTATAGGACTCAAATCAGTGAATTCTTGTTGTTATGGGTTATGATGCATTTTACGTATATCTTGTTGGCTTATGAACTAGGCCCACAGGACTTGTGCCTGGCTCTTCATTTTGGTATATACAGTAAAGTGGAGTGAAGGGAACTGTCAGAAGTGACACCAGTTAGTCTGTCTGATCAGTCCTGACATTTGTGTCCTTTCTAACGAAAACACACAAATAACGCAATAAACACAAACCTGTTATTTTTGGTGCCTCAGCAGAGCCATTGCCCATAAAACATGACAAAACATTGTTTTGTGGTCAGTGGTTTGGTAAGAAAGGAAAGCAAAACATCCATGGACCATTTCACCACAAATTGATTGAGAAACCCAAAAAGACTTGAATGTACAACTGTAGATGTGTAGAAGTATAGTTGCTAGAGATTATAAAATATGAGACATACTACTCATAAATGTAATATAATACTGTATAACTGAGCCTTCTGGTGTGGGAAAGTGGTTAGACCATCACTCCCAAACTGAAGGGGCACGGCACTCCTGAGCTGACTATGTGACAATTACTGGTTTAGACAGAAGAGGGAGCTACAACGTTATTGTACACTGCTGCAGAAAGATAGATAGATACAATAGATAGATACGATAGATAGATAGATAGATAGATAGATAGATAGATAGATAGATAGATAGATAGATAGATAGATAGATAGAAAGATAGATAGAAAGGTTAGAGCGAGAAATAATTAGTTAGACAAACAAATTAGGTGTGTAAAGGCATCTATCTATCTATCTATCTATCTATCTATCTATCTATCTATCTATCTATCTATCTATCTGTCTATCTATCTTGGATCAATACAGCTTGATGTATTGAGTTGTTTAATATAGATAGATAGATAGATAGATAGATAGATAGATAGATAGATAGATAGATAGATGGATAGATAGATATATAGATGCCTTTATCCACCTAATTTGTTTATCTATCTATTTCTATCTGTCATTCCAATTCTTTCTCTCTCTAACCTTTCTATTTCTATCTATCTATCTATCTATCTATCTATCTATCTATCTATCTATCTATCTATCTATCTATCTATCTATATATGTGTCTTAGTTCAATACATGCTGATATATTGAGTTCTTTAATATAGATAGATGGTAGATAGATAGAAAGAAAGATAGAAAGATAGATAGATAGATAGATAGATAGATAGATAGATAGATAGATACAAATAGAAAGGTTAGAGAGAGAGAGAAAGAATTAGAATGACAGATAGAAATAGATAGGTGGTAAATTAGGTGGATAAAGGCATCTATCTATCTATCTATCCATCTATCTATCTATCTATCTATCTATCTATCTATCTATCTATCTATCTATCTATCTATCTATCTTTCTTAGATCAATACAGATTAATATGTTGTGTTGTTTAAGATAGATAGATAGATAGATAGATAGATAGATAGATAGATAGATAGATAGATAGATAGATAGATAGATAGATAGATACAGTTAGAATAAGAGAGGGTCAGAGAGAGATCAATTGATTGATTGATCAATTAGGTGGATGCAGGTAGATTAGAGATAGATAGATAGATAGATAGACAGACAGACAGATAGATAGATAGATAGATAGATAGACAAATTAGAAGGATAAAGACATCTAACTATCTATCTTAAATACATACAAACTAATATACAGATAGAGTGGTTCAAGATAGATAGATAGATAGATAGATAGATAGATAGATAGATAGATAGATAGATAGATAGATAGATAGATTGTTGAATACATAAATAAGTGTTGAACTGCCTTGATTCAACAAGGTGTTGGAAACATTCCTCAGAGATTTTGTTCCATATTGATATGATAGTATCACGCAGTAGCTGCACATCCATGATGGGAATCTCCCAATGTTTGCTTGTTTCTATTAATTCGGGAGTCGGGACACAGTCCCGCCTCTGACAATGTGTGAATTGAGAGGCGGCTGCCTGCTGATGCTGAGACTTAGCTGCTTGCTGCAGAGAGAAGAGAGTAGGAACACCAGTGGCCAGGCGCCCTAGGCAGCAGGGCGCCCTAGGCGGCTTCCTAGTTTGCCTAGTGGTAGTACGGGCCCTTTATATATACGTCCTTCTGCGTGCCCGCGCCATTCTGCAGACATATATCTGCGTGCGCTGGGCGGCAAGCAGTTAATTGAACAAGATGTGGTTAGAAGCTCATTGGTTTCTATGCAGAAGTGAGCCTGATTTTGCACTTTCCAGCTTTAGTAAATAAACCCCACTGTGTACTTAAAAGTGGGATATTCCTGTATATCTTATGCTGATAGAGTAGATAGAGTATGCAGAAAATGATAATTAAGTGACTGATAGAATAAAAGTGGTAAAGGTCAGTAGATAAAATAGTAATGTATACTGACGTATGGTCAGTCTCTAAATGGTATATTATTTCCTTACGTTTTCTTTTGATAACTTTGTAAAGGTTCTGTCCTGCAGAGGTAATGAGAGCTGTGTTTTGTGATGCAACGCATGGACAATACATCTGGGCTAGTGGTCACTGCGCACAAATGTCGTCTGTGGTCACCATTGTGACTTGGCTTTCAAGTGACAGGAAGTGAAATACGGGTTGACATTTTCCCTCAGGCCATTTGCTTACGACCATTTGTGAAGCACCAAACTGCTCAAGTGCAGATCATTTTCGTTTAAGAAACTGTTTAACTGAAATGACCTTTATCTCATGTTTCTAATACTTGGCAATAACTCAAGCAGACAGTTTTCTGTGAATCATAGGTAAGATTTATGGGGGATTTGCATGTTCCTTAGGAAGAAGACACTATTTTCCAGGGAAGCGGACACCTGTGCTGTATTTTGGAAAGTGTTGAGCTGATCAAGTGTAAACTCAGAACGTCCCTTAGGGTAGCATTGAACCCATGACCCCGTGTATTTATAAGTTTGGTCCGATTTAAATAATTGTGGACTGCTTTGTTCAGAAGCAGGAGATCAATATGTGACTTTAATAGCTGATGTAATGGGCTCATTTATTCTCTTGTGTATTACATAGGATGACATATGAGAGCCGGGGTAGATATCGCTAATGCATGGATTGGAACTGGAACTAAAAAGTATCCCTGGATTTACCTACATTGCCAACAAATGGCAAAAACAGTGGACTAATAATATTGATGTACTTGGAACAAGGCAGGGGTATTGTGAGGTCCAAGTATAGAATGTGTGTAGCATACCTCCCAACTAGCTGAAATGATAAAGAGGGACACCTATTAGCCAAAAGTACCGTACATAGGCAAAAGACACATCCCTATAATGACGTCAGGTACACAAGCCACAAACATCTGAGGCCTCGTACACACGACCGAGGAACCCGTCGTAATTGAAACAACGTTTTCCTCGACGAGTTCCTTGTCAGGCTTGTCGAGAAACTTGACAAGCTTGCTTTGCGTACACACGGTCAAGACCAAATCTCCTCAAACGCGGTGACGTACAACACATACAATGGCAGGGGGCTCCACTGGCACAACCCTTGGGGCTGCTTTTGCTAATCTCATGTTACTGCGTGTTAAGTAAAAGTAAAAGTTTGGTAAGAGACGATTCGCGCTTTTCAGACTGTTACAGCGTGACAAATGTGTTATCTCCATTACAAACGCTACTTTTACCGAAGGTGCGCTCCCATCTCATACTTTATTCTGAACATGCGCGGGTTTCTTAGCATACACACGAACGTGTTTCTCGTCGAAAACCAGCCCAACGAGGAACACGACGAGGAGATTGAGACTCCCGTCGAGGAACTTGTTCTCTTTTTTTCTCGTCGAGTTCCTCGACAGTTTCTTCGATGAAAAACATACATACGACCGTTTTCCTCTGCAAAAAAGCTCTGCCACCAAGTTTCTTGATGGATTCTGTGGAGGAAAACGGTCGTGTGTACGAGGCCTCATATGCAAAAAATTATTGGCTAACCCACACACGTCCTTTTTTACCTCTATTTTTCCTTTTATATTGGTTTTCCAAAATAACAAATATAGTAATTAAGAGATCGGCTAAAAAGTTGAGTGCAGCATAGCACATTTGGTAGCAAAAATAGTACATTTTGTATAGCAATGAACACATGAGCCCAAACGGGGGACAAGTTGAAGCTTCACAAAGGACAGATGGGTTTGGTGTCCAAAGAGGGCAGTTTCTCCAAATGAGGGACAGTGTAGGCTACAATAAAATATTGTGTTTTATTGAATCAGTGCTATTTGAAGCTGGCAGGAACTCACTTATAGGAACCAAACATGTATTAACTGAATTCTTTGACTAGGCCAAGTATCGTGCAATTATCAGAGCAACCACCACCACCATCGTCGCCATTAACGGTGGAGTACAGAATGAACAGCTTGGTGATTCCATAGCTCCCAACTGTCCCTGATTTCGAGGGACTGTCCCTGATTTGGAGCAATGTCCCTCTGTCCCCCATTCCTCCTCATTAGTCCCTCATTTGGTCTGATCTATAATAGCTGTATATAAAATGCATTTTTTATCTATCAAAAAGTGTTTTCCAGCGCTAAACCTCTGATTCCTAAATTGCTGCATTTTTAAATTCCAGAAGCCAATATAAAAGGAATAGTAGTGGTAAAAAAAAGCACTTGTGGGTTAAACCAATCTTGTTGTTTTGTTCAATTCTCCTTTAAGGGGCGTGGCAAGGGGTGTGTCCTATGCCTGCATGCTTTTGCTGATAGGTGTCCCTCATTCCCATCTCTAAAAGTTGGGAGGTATGTGATTCGTGGAGAAACGTGTCCACTTCCTTGTGGGACTGGCCCTGACAATGTAGTGATTAGTATATGGCAGTATACTAAAGTAGCTCATACATGATTATTTTTTTTAATTCAAACAGCATGTTGAACCAAAAACCCCCCAGAAATTACTACATTCCTCCATCTACACACTTGAGGTAGAAGGGGGAATCACTGCCGCTGAGGTATTGTATTCTGACAGCGGGGAGACTTCCCCATGGTCAGAATACACTCATCAGCACTGCTGGCAATATCCAGAGGTGCTGTTCGTGTGGAAAATTTCCAACAGGTTGCATGTACAGAAGTCGATTGGTCCTACAGAAGTCGATCACTTACAGTCTGAGTGTTAACCTCTTCACACCAGCACCTCCTGTCCCTTTAAGGTGGGGCGGGGCTTAGCTCTCTGCCTCCTCTCTACTCAGGAGTTAAAGGTGCTCTCTTCCTCCTGTAGTACAGGAGCTAGCAGAGGAACGCTCAGATCAGGCTGTTGCCACGGCACCCCTGAGGACTCCTCATGACACCCCAAAGTGCCGGGGCACCCAGGTTGAGAAACACTGCTATAGACTATGGGACCATCTTTGATCCTCTCTGGCATCGGTAGGCTGCCCCATAAAAGTTTATGGGGCACTAATACAGGACAATGAATAGTTGCATCACTGGATGCAAACAAAGTGCAAACCCACGGCTGTCCAAAAGAGATAAGTATGGATCTATGGAGGGATCAGGTAAGGGGAGGGGGGCAAAAAGGATAAATTCACTTTGTTTTAATTGAACTTATCTTTTAAAGTAGAGCTTTAGGCAAAACATTTTTAATCCATTTCGGATAGAGTAAGGGAGGGTTATAACCCCCCTGTAAGGTTTATTTTTGCCATCTGTATCCCATTGGGAAAAACAATTTCTGCACTTCCTGTTCCTTAGCCAATACAGGAAGTGAGAGGAAATCTCTGCAAATTAAGGGAATCTCTTGGAGAACCTCAGGTCACCAATACCAGGGTACCCGTTTCAATATTTCCTGTTTATTACTTTTCTGTGGACAACCCCAAATGTTGGATTTTCTTTTACTCTCAGGCCTCGTACACACGACCGAGTTTCTCGGCAAAAACCAGCAACAAACTTGCTGGGAGATATTTTTTTGCCGAGGAAACCGGTGGTGTGTACATTTTCGTCGAGGAAACTGTCGAGAAACTCGACGAGACAAAAAGAGAGCATGTTCTCTATTTCCTTGATAGGAATGGAGAAAATTGGCTTGTCGAGTTCCTCGACAGCCTCACAAGGAACTCGACGAGGAAAACGATGTGTTTCGCCTGTCGAGTTCCTCTGTTGTGTGTACGAGGCTTCACTTGTAAACAGTGTCAATGGTAAACAGCACAAATAATGTGACAGGCGTCCTAATCCATCCCTTCTATCCAAAAGTAAGAAAAACGTTTTACTTTTATATATACTTTAATTTAACTTACAACCTTTTTTTTGTTTTCTTTTTTTTTTTATTAAATAACTTAAATAACTGATTTATACTGTCTTAATACCAATGTGCAAATCGCATCACATCATATAAATATGTGTGCTGTAAGAGAAAAGCGGATTTTCACAAAAGAATTAACAGACATGTAGTATTTGCTTTACTTCTGTTGACATTTACTGACCTACAGTATTTACTGACGTGGTATTTTCTGACTATTCACATTTAGTGATCTGTTCAGATTAGGCATTTTCAGAAACATGACATTTTCTGGCTACTGTCATTTTACTGACCGCAGGCTTACCTGCAGAATAGGTTAATTTGTAGAGCAAGTTCAACATTCATTTTAAACCACAAATGTCTGAACACAAGTGAGGCCTCGTACACACGACCGGTTTCCTCGGCAGAATCCATCAAGAAACTTGGTGGGAGATTTTTTTTGCCAAGGAAACCGGTCGTGTGCATATTTTTCAGCGAGGAAACTGTTGAGGAACTCGACGAGCCAAAAAGAGAGCAAGTTCTCTTTTTCCTCGACGGGTATGGAGAAAATTGGCTTGTCGAATTCCTCGACAAGCCTAACAAGAACTCGACGAGGAAAATGATGTGTTTCACCCGCCGAGTTCCTCGGTCGTGTGTACGAGGCCTGAGACAAGCGTTTTGTGAGCTGAAGCAGTACAAAGCCTGAGTTCATTGAGAAAAAACAATATCCCCTAATTCATCTCATTTATTTTATATATGCCATTAATTCTCGGAGATTGGAAATAGATTTACCACTCTTAAGCCCCGTACATGTGGCCGAAATAGGCTGGTACAGTATAAACTGGCTGATCTCACGACTGTTGATGAGCATGCTCAAAGACCATCAGTTGATTGGCTTTCAGCAAATGGTTGCATGGTTGCAAGCACTGACCAGTGTGTTCTGGTGTTCTGGAGGGTGGACGGAGGGATGTTCCTGTCAGCGGAGAGACTGCTGTACTAACAATGCATAGTTAATACAACAAGCTCCTCGCAAGCTCTTCCCCGCTGGGTTAAATGAAAAGAAAACTTACTGTGTATACAGGCATTATGCTGAAAGCCCCCATTAGTCCCTCCATGTTCTTTGCCCCCGCATATTTGACACTGAGAGCAGTTGTTTTTTGTAACATTCCCCTGCTCTATAGGGTGAAAATTGTAGTGCCCTTTACATTTGTGATCAGTGGAATATGGCTTTCTTACATGGGTGTAGCATAAGGGGTTGCAGGAGTTACAATCGCAACCCCACCCCTAACCCCAGGGGGCCCCTGCAGCCTCCCTGTCATATTATCATATCCTCCACAAAGTCCAGTTCCGATCTGCCCTAGGGCCCCACAGCCACACTCCGATACTGGGCTTCCACTTTGCCCTCCACAGTCCACACCCCTCTGTTCTCATTGGCTGGGGAGAAACTGTGAGCCATTTTCTGAATGGAAAGGAGCATGGGGTGAGAACAGCCCAGGATGGGGAAGTGTTTGTGCTGTGTGGTGGCAACATGGAATGGTAACCGAGCTCAGCGAGTTAAGAGGAGGAGAGTGCCGTCCTGTAGCCACGATGGGACCGATGTCACTCTACCAGAGACACAGTGAGAGGAAATCTTTACAAGGTGAAGGGAATTTCCCTGTTTGATAGCTACCGCCATTACAGGTGACCCTAATGGAAGATTGGTCTTCTTTTCTCCTAGTGAAAAGTGTAAAATTTGAGATTTTCCTTCACTTTTAGGCTTTGTTTACAGTAGCCAATGAAGAAATCTGCAATGGATTGTTTTTCAGAGCATGCCACTGGCATATGCCTGTTTTTTTATTTCTCTTTGTTTTGGAATAATGGGCATAACTGCAAGCCAAGCATATTGGCATGCCGTTGCAGCCCAGTCCCTATGCCTTAAATGGGTGAGTTTGGTAGGCCTGTCCTCTTGGGATGCCTTATTAAATTTGTCCTGGGTGCATCACAAAACATTACGGCCCTGACATATAAACAGCTTGGCCTGGCAGTTGTTTAGCCTTTGCGTGAGCAGCCTGGGGTAATCATAGCCTGTTTTTACTGACCCCTGTGTAAAAGAGGCCTTAGGCTTCATTCAAACATTACGTTCCAAATTGCGTGGCGATCACTACACAACATGCAACGTGCGTTTGGGTGCCATTATTCCTTAATGGAACCCCAAATGCGTTGAAATTCTGCTGCCATTGTGGCGCGACAGGATTGCTTGGCCATCGCAGCAAACCAGGCCTTTCAAAATCGTGTGAAGCTTGTCGTCCCCGAAAAGGTGCAATCGCTTATTTTCGGGCGGCAAAGGGCATTCAAGTTAATGGGCTGTTTTTACTGACCCCTGTGTGAAAGAGGCCTTGCCTCCATTCACACTTTACGTTCCAAATCACGTGGCGATCACTACACAACATGCAACACCCGTTTGGGTGCCATTATTCCTTAATGGTACCCCAAACACAATGCAATTCTGCCATCATTGTCTGACGATGGGATTGCTTGGCCATCGTGGCAAACCATGTTTTTTCAAAATCGTGTGAAGCTTGTCGCTCCCCAAAAAGGTGCAGGAGCTTCTTTTCGGGCGGCAAAGGGTATTCAAGTGAATGGGCTTGCCCTAGGCGACAAGCAAAATCACATGCAATTCGCTCAACAAAATCGTAAGCGGGACCGCAAAAGTGTAAATGGAGCCCTGTGCCGCGTACACACGATCAGAAATTCCGACAACAAAACCGTGGATTTTTTTTCTGACGGAATGTTGGCTCAAACTTGTCTTGCATACACACGTTGTTGTTGGAAATTCTGAACGTCAAGAATGCGGTCACGCTCAACACTACTATGAGCCGAGAAAAAATAAGTTCAATGATTCCATCAAATTAATTCCAAGCATGCGTAGGATTTTTGTATGTCAGAATTGGCTACAGACGATTGGAAGTTCCGTCAAGAACTTTTGTTGTCGGAAAATTTGAGAACCAGCTCTCAAATTTTTGTTGTCGGAAATTCCGACAGCAAATGTCCGATGGAGCTTACACACGGTCGGAATTTTTCCAATCGTGTGTACGTGACATTAGTACTCATGAGAGTGGTCACCAGGACAAATACAAAGGCTAAACCTACAGTACCAAACGAGGACACAGATGTGAACAATAAAATCTTAGCAGATGGTCTTATCCTCCTTTACTCTAGGAAAAAAGAGTTTTGGCTATACGTAGTGTTTAAACTGGGTGTGTACAGTGGTCACGCTGTAGCAATTTTTATATACAAAATATTTCCCGACATATAGTAGTTTACTGAGAAATGGATCATTTTCTGCATTTTTGCAACAACCTGGATTACAGTTTTGTCTCAAAACAAATCAAACTGAAACCACAAGTATAACAAACGCCACCTTTTTACATACCGGCGATGAATCATTTACCTTGACACTAATTTAATGTACTGCCTGGGCCGTAGCGTTTGTGATAATCTGTACACAAAACCAATTTCCTGCACTTCACAAAGTAAATTATGACCTTGCTTCATCCAGCAAATTAGAACTTGGGTGAAGATGAAATCAATATTACACATTTTCGCAATGATATATTCTGTAAGTCATTTTTCATTTGGGGTCTGAATGTCAGCGCACTGCTATATACGTATACACACACTATGTTGGCACAGCACAAAATAGAAGTCATTATTACAAAGAACAGCCAACGGGTGTTCATTTATTATCCAGATGTTTTATTGTATTGGAACTCAATTTGGAAGCATGTATAATATCATTCTTGTCTAAAAACTGTATGAGATATTTTCTTTGCGTGCATATTAATTTCATCATATTCATTATGTCAAAAATTTATACTTTATGATCTTGATTTAGAACTTGTGTTTGCCTATATAAATATATATATGTTTATTTTGAGTGCAAAGAAGAACAATTTTAACAAAAGTCCTAGAGACAAAGGCCCAGATTTTTTAAAAAAGTGTCTATCTTTAGGCGGGCGTAGCGTATCTCAGATACACTACGCCACCGTAACTTAGAGCGGCAGGTCCAGTATTCAGAAATATCGTCCGTTCTATATTAGGGCGGCGTAGTTTATCTGATACGGAGTAAGCCCGCCTAATTCAAACTAGGCTGGTAGGGGGCGTGTTGTATGTAAATGTTTTGTGACCCCACGTAAATTACGATTTTATCGAACGGCGCATGCGCGCGCATGCTCAGTATCAGGTCGAATTTTCAAATTAAATTACGCCCGCTCAATGCCTAGTCGACGTGAACGTAACTTACGTCCAGCCCCATTCACTGACGACTTACGCGAACAATGTAAAACACGACACTGATTCGACGTTTCCGACGTCCATACCTAACATGACTTACCCCTGCTTTATGAGGGGTAACTTTACGCCGGCGTATGTCTTACGTAAACGAGGTATCTCGATACGCTGGGTGCACGTACGTTTGTGAATCGGCGTATCTAGCTCATTAGCATATTCGCTGAGGAAATCTACGGAAGCGCCACCTAGCGGCCAGCGTAAATATGCACCCTAAGATACGACGATGTAAGAGACTTACGCCGCTCGTATCTTAGCCGAATTTATGCGTAACTGATTCTAAGAATCAGCCGCATAGATACGACGGCTCTCATTCAGACTTACGACAGCATACATGGCGCTACGCCGTCATAAGTCCTTTGAGAATCTGGGCCATAATAAGCAACCATGGAAGCTAATAGCTTCTTATTGATAAACCCAAAGAGGACAAGGCCGGATTTGCTCTCCCTGCCACCCCAAGGTCAGGTTCCTCAATGCACCACCTCCCCGCCAACCGAACCCTCCCCCCCCCCCCCCCCAAAAAAAAAAACAGAGAATGGCAACCGGATGGCAGGGGTGGCTTGGTTAGTTCAAATATTTTTTGTTTCTTTTTTTTTTACTTTTTTATCACTTTCTTTTATTTATTTGCAGCTTGCCTTTTACTTTTTTTTTTTGTAAAATTTTCTTATTATTATTTTTCTTATTCTTTAACTACTTTTTTATTTTATTAATTTAATTATTATTTCTTATTATGTTTTTTATCATTTATTTTTTCACTTAACTTTATTGCTATCACACAGGAGAAAACAATTCCTTGTGTGATAGCATTTGGAGGTGACAGGTTCTCTTTATTGACCCTGTCACCTCCAAAACAGGAGTCCTAGCACTGTGCTAGAACTCCTGTCACAGCTGAGATGGGAAGAGCACAGCTCACCCCTCTCACTGTGTACATCGGCGGCAGGGACAAGAGACAGAGTCGGTGGCCGGGGGGAGGACAGAGTCCTGAAGACAGACCCAGCATAGAGAGGAGGGAGAGAGGAGGTCGGACGGAAGCACACATTTTACAAGTGATTTCGGTGACATCACTGCACTCACTTGTTAACGAGCGAGCAGATTCTCCCACACTACATTTGGTCCTACTAGAAAGCAACTTACGCCCTTAACTGTATGTTTTGGGCTTTTTTGGGACTCCATGCAGCTGCCGCCCCAAATCCTGGCCTTGGTGGCCTTGTGGGAAATCCCACAAGGAAAGTGGATTTCCCTTTTCCCGATAATAAACCTGAAAACACCAATGTAATCTTAGCTTGGAAATTACCTGACTATTTCCTGAATCGTCTGTCCATTCTTATAGGGTTGGAACCTCCCACCAGTAGTTCAGACTCCTGTGCAGACTCACGGTGAGGATGAATGGGGAGATGCTGATGTAAACAATGTCTCCCCGCCTGGCCCGTCGCTACAGGACAGGCAAAACAAACAATTGCTTGGGGCCCCCGAGCTGACCTGGGGCCCCCAACTTCCCCTTCCCAGGATGTAGCAGGAGCTCCTCTTCCTTCCACCTGGAGTCCTGTCAGTCCGGCCGGTACCGCGCATGGTATAGGAGATTCAGTTTCCTGTTCCCGGCCAGACTGACAGGAAGTGCACTATCTGTTAGGGGACTGGGGAAGAGGCAGGGGGAAGAGGAGCTTGGCCACACTACAGCGGCAGCCTACAGGGAAGAAGGGGAGGTAAGAATAGGAAAAAAAAATTGTGTAGCGCTAACCTAGGCTTTGCATGTGGGGGAGGGGGTGCTTGGGGGCCCCCATTTTGCTTGGGGCCCCCAAATTCCTTCAAACGGCCCTGCTCCCCCATCTGCCTAGTGACAATGACACTAATCACTGCTTCCTGTAATCAAAAGCGGTGATCACTGTCTTGTCACACACAGCCCATCCCCCCTACAGTAAGAATTACTCACTAGGGCACACTTAACCCCTACAGTGCCACCTAGTGGTTAACCTCTTCACTGCCATGGTAATTTTCACAGTAATCGGTGCATTTTTATAGCACTGATCGTTGTAAAAATGCCATCGCTAGTAAAAAAAAAAAAATTAATAAAAATGCCATAAAACAATCCCCTATTTTGTAGACGCTAAAACTTTTGCGCAAACCGATCAATAAACGCTTATTGCAAATTTTTTAGCAAAAATATGTAGAAGAATACCTATCGGCCTAAACTGAGGAAATTATTATTTTTATATATTTTTTGGGGATATTTATTATAGCAAAAAGTAAAAAAAAGTTAATTTTTTTCAAAATTGTCGCTCTATTTTTGTTTATAGCGCAAAAACTAAAAACCGCAGAGGTGATCAAATACTACTTCTGTTTGTTGGAAAAAAAAGACGTCAATTTTGTTTGGGAGCCACGTCGCACGACCGCGCAATTGTCAGTTAAAGCAACGCAGTGCCCAGCAAAATGGTCTGGGACTTAAGTGGTTAAAAAAGAACAGTAAAGTTAGCCCAATTTTTTTGTATAATGTGAAAGACGATGTTACGCCACAAGAATCTTGATCTTCATTCTAAGCATAAAAATTGTCATTCTTATTTTTCCCAGAATCGTGCAGCTGTACATGGACGTTAGTAGAGCTTCTCCTCATTTACTAAGCTCTGGAGCAACTGCACTTGCACGGTGCTTTTAGTAAATTTTTGGTGGCATTGTGGAAGTAGTAAGGACATTCCAATTATCTTTTCATGAAAGAGTCAGTCTACTCAAAACTTACTGTATATTCTCGAGTATAAGCCAAGTTTTTCAGCACATTTTTTGGTGCTGAAAATGCCCCCCTCGGCTTATACTCAAGTCACCATTTTGCGCCTGATCTCCTGGTTTTGGGGACCTAGTACCATCCGGCCGTAGGTCCCCTGGACCCCAATCTTGACACACATATAGTCCCACTCTTCCTCTACAAGTGTACAAAGTTTGTTGTCCGGGAGATTTTTCAAAGTCGGGCACCCCTTCCATAGACTCCCATGTTAAACGGTAATTTCTCCACTAACTTTGGGGACATGGTACCGGCTGGCCGTAGAACCCCTGGACCCGAAACAGTTGTAGTGGACAGTTCTCCACTACAAGTTAGCAAAGTTTGCTGTCTAGGGGACCTACGGCCGGGGAGCACCAATTTTTCAAAGCCGGGCACCCCTTGTATATACTCCCATGATAAACGTAAGTCTAGTCATGGACACAGTGAGGCATGGGCACAGTGAGGCATGGACACAGTGAGGCACAGTGAGGCATGGACACAGTGAGGCATGGGCACAGTGAGGCATGGGCACAGTGAGGCATGGACACAGTGAGGCATGGGCACAGGGAGGCATGGGCACAGTGAGGCATGGTCAAAGTGAGGCATGGGCACAGAGAGGCATGGGCACAGTGAGGCATGGACACAGTGAGGCATGGACACAGTGAGGCATGGGCACAGGGAGGCATGGGCACAGTGAGGCATGGTCAAAGTGAGGCATGGGCACAGTGAGGCATGGGCACAGTGAGGCATGCACATGGACACAGTGAGGCAAAGTGAGGCATGCAGGTGGACACCCTAGCTCGAGTCAAAAGTTTTAAAATTAGGTGCCTCGGATTATATTCGGGTCGGCTTATACTCGAGTATTTACGGTATATTTCGGTTTTTGGTAGATGCTAGGAGAGCCAAATAATTTTTCATGGATTTCTCAGTGACTTTGCCCATCGGGGTCCATTCAGAACTTTAACATCACTTTTGAATAGGCTGACCCTTTAAAAATATAATTACATTTATTTTAAGCCCAAGTAACGAAACTTGCCCTTTTAATAACTCTAGCAAAACACCGACTGAGATTAAAATGCATGAAGTGGCCAGGGGCAGAGATTGTGTGTGAAAGTCAGCATGATGTTAACATCTAGTTTATTGTGCTTTACAATCTCCCCCATGGTTTTAGTACATATTATTGGCAGGAAGCATTTCTTCCTTTCATGTAGAAATACATGAAGTGTATTTAATAATGCACAACACAATCAGCTGCCTCAGAACCTATTCTCAGCTGAAAACATGAACATAAAAGCATCATCCAAAAAAGCCCTCCGTTGGTTTGTCATCACTAAGCTATGTTAGGCCTGCAAGACGAATTTTTGAATAACTGCAAAATAATTCTTATTGCCTTAAGGTGACCGGTGCGGCATTGATGCTGGGTGGCTTACATTTTACTTAAAGGGGTGTTCCAGTAATTTTTTATGTTTATTAAAAGTCAGCAGCTACAAAAAGTATAGCTGCTGGCTTTTAATAAACTTTCACTTACCTGCTCCACGTTCCAGCGACACGCCGGCCGGGGCTCCGCTCCTCTCCCCCCCTCTCCGGCCGGCGTCTTCATTCCAAGTGTGGGCACCCGGCCGTGACAGCTTTCGGCTTCACGGCCAGGCACCCACTGCTCATGCGCGAGCGTAACTGCGCATGCACGAGCGGCGCTGCGCCATCCAATTGGACAGGCGATCGCCTGGGACCTGTCACATGTCCCAGGCGATCGCCTACAGGGAGGGACTGCAGAAAGGCGATTAGGCTATTCGCCTTAGCAGCCACTCGGCGGAAGGAGGAAGTGGGACAGGAAGTCCCACTCCTCCTGAAGCCTCCACTCCCCCCCCAAAAAATGACATGCCAAATGTGGCATGTAAGGAGGCGAGGAGTGGATTAAGCGGAAGTTCCACTTTTGGGTGGAACTCCGCTTTAAAGAGGAACGTTATATATACTGTAATTCTGTACTTGCTAAATATTCTGCAGAAATCGCCCTCCACTCAGTCTGGGTACAGCCATTTTAACTGTGGGCATCTGAAGCTGCTTCCTGTTCACTTCCTGGATTTACACAGACACACACCTCCAGCTCTGCAGCTCTCATTGGCCCTCTTATGACTCACCCCCCCCTCTTCCTGGCAAACTCTCACGAGATTGGGAGAGAGAGCTGTGCATGATGTCATAAGCCTAGGATTTTTACCAGACAAGAAAGGGCGTAAGGGCGCGCAATTCAAATGGATGTGATGGGGGTGTGTTTTATGTTAATACGTCTTGACCCAACGTAAATTACGTTTTTTTTTAACAGTGCATGCGTCGTCCGTGGGGGTATCCCAGTGCGCATGCTCGAAATTAACCCGCAACAAGCCAATGCTTACGACGTGAACGTCATTCTACGCAAAGCCCTATTCGCGAATGACTTACGCAAACAACGTAAAATTTTCAAAATTCGACACGGGAACGACGTCCATACTTAACATAGGATACGCCTCATATAGCAGGGGTAACTATACGCCGGAAAAAGCCTTTACGGAAACTACGTAAAAAAATTCGCCGGCCGGACGTACGTTTGTGGATTCGCGTATCTAGCTAATTTGCATACTCGACGCGGAAATCGACGGAAACGCCACCTAGCGGCCAGCGTAAATATGCACCTTAGATCTGATGGCGTATTAAGACGTACGCCAGTCGGATCTAGCCCAGCTTCAGGCGTATCTTGTTTTGTGGATACAAAACAAAGATACGCCGGAGCAAACTAGAAGTTACGCGGCGTATAGATATGCCAGCGTAACTTCTTTGAGGATCTGGCCCACAATATATACACAATAACACATTTTTGAAAACAAATTTAACATTGATCAGTATTCTCGTGGATCTCTACTGATTTTATGTCATAGTATGGCAATATTTCATATACGCATGTTTACCACCCAGTAAAATAATTAGGGAACATTTCCGAAGCACAATACTGTTATCTGTTTTCCATCCTCAAAGCAGGAAACCTGGTGGTCCACATTATCGTTTTTTAGAATTTCTGAAATAACAGAAGGCACTGAAGATTAATTTCTCATTTACAGGACATAGTGGCACCTGAATCAGCAGACATAACACCTGTCTGTTTAAAAGGCCAGCAGAGGTTATAGCTTCCATATGCCCCGTAGTTCCCGTGACTGATCTGTTTTTCCAGTAATTACTGCCACTGTACTATAATGGAGCATGTGGACGCACAAAGCAAGATGACATTGTTCATTTTTCACCTATAAGCCTCAGATCACCTAGTCAGTATCTATCAGGAACTTATGCTCATTATTTTATATCTGTGCCTCTTCTGGAGAGTTTATACCTTGTTAGGACAAGCAGAGCATGAACCTTCTTTAAAGCATAATGTCACAAAATGTGAAATACCGCTCATTCTCTCTCTCCCTCCCAACCGAGTTGCAGGTCTTTGGTTGGGGGGTTTTGTCGATAACTGATCTCACTTCCTAAATCTTTGCCTAGGCAAGGATAATATTACTCGTTCTCAACAACCCCTCCCTGAATCAGCTGCAGCCAGGGGCGGACTGACCATTCGGGCACTCGGGCAATGCCCCGAGGGCCCCATGCCACTAGGGGGCCCCATCAGGGTTGCCAGCTTCAGTAAAACCAGAGACAGTGTGTAACGGCTACCCACTGGTAGTGAGGGGTATCGGCCGTTGGAGACGTCCTTTTCCCTGGCAAGCTGCGATATGCAGGTACCGCCGGTATATCCCATCGAACGCCCTTCCAAGAAACGAGACGTGCTACGTTTGAAGGGTCAAGCAGACTGACTTTATTTGGCATATTTCACCTGCTTATATCTGGTTACAACTGTTACAAGAACAATGACAGTTTCCGCCCTCCCCTTTTCCCAGTAGGGGGCTTCAACACAGACCCCCTGAAACAATGACATCTCCTTGAATTAATCACTTGGCCAGTTTCTAGACTCTTCGGCACCTCACCCCACTTAACATTTCCTGGCCAGGCACATAGAATTCAATTAACCTTTAAAACAATTATCACTCACACATAATCCCCATCAGCATACACCTCACAGGGGGGCTGTTTACCTGCACACAAAAGAGGGTTCATTAGCATTCCAGCAATGAAAGAGACTTGTCCAGTTAACCCTTTGAGCTCAGAATACAATCTGGTACCTTCACTTGTGACAAGCCATGCAGTTCCTTGTAGTCCCCCTGCACGAAGATTATAACTGTCTCGGCAGCATGCCTGTGTCCGTTACACTACTCCCCCTTTGTGGAACACTCCGGCAGACCCGGATTGATCCTTTTCGGATCAACTTGGGGATGTCCGGTCTGCTGTTAGGGTAAAAGTTCCGTTTGCCTGGACAGTCCGTCGGCCTTCCCATTGGCTTACCATGTCGGTAGCTGATGGTGACGGTGAAGAATAGAATTCAATTCTGGAACAGTCACTTGCTTTGCTCTCTCAATGGCTCCCAAAACCTGTTGCTGATGCTCTTGGGACAGATACGGCACCACCTGGATGCAAATCCCATTTAATCTTTTGACAATTTCCGCCTGTTTGTGCATTTCAATGTTCAAGCCACGGGACATCTCATAATACGTGACATAGTGTCGTTGCATCTCTGATTTCTCACTGGCCAACTTGTCACATTCCCATTTTAGACTGTGATATTGTGCCGGATCTACAGTACAGGTCGGGGAAGGTAGTCTTACCCGGTTCTCAGCAGCAAGCGGGTTGATTCCAGCAACGCGGGTGGTCACGGGACAAGCAGCAGCAGGTGTAGGTAAATAAGCCGAAGTCAGAGGGCCAATGTCGTTGCCCAGCACCACCTCGGCAGGTAGGTTGTCCATGATACCAACTGTGGTCTTTCCTGACCCGGCTCCCCAGTCTAAGTGCACCCGGGTGGTGGGTACGTGAAATACAGCACCCCCTGCGACCCGGACGGCAACTGTGCGAGTGGACACGTTCTCTGGCTTTACCAGATGTTTTTGAATCAGAGTGATAGTAGTCCCGGAATCTCTTAAGCCTTGTGCTACTTGTCCATTCACTCGTACCTCCTGACGGTGATGCTGACGGTTATCCGGAGAGGCCGCTTGTATTGGGTCTGCCTCATACCAAATTCCCAGACATTCCTCAGGGCCCCCCTCGGTCTCCAGGCAGTGGGCCGCAGAGGGACGTGATGGAGTGACCTCTGTGTTAGGTTCTGTGCGTCTCCAATTGTTATTTGTAGCTCTCAAAGGGCAATAACGAGCAATATGTCCCGTGTCGCTGCAGTGATGGCACGTCACCCTAGGCGAATCCCGGGGGTAGTTGCTAGGCCCCTGAGGACGTGGTGGGACCGGAGCCCGAAACTCTGGGCGTGGGGTGACGGTTGGAGTACGCGGTTCTACCTTATGAGCCAGCCGCGTTGTACCCTGGCTTACTTTCCTTGTCTCCGCGTACTCATCTGCTAGCCGGGCCGCCTCGTTTAAGTTAGCGGGCCGGCGATCTCGTACCCAGTCTTGTATGTCTGCGGCCAGGTCTTGGAAGAAATGTTCCATTAGGAACAGCTGCAATACTTCCTCCCCGGTGTTGGCCTTGCACCCTTGGACCCAAAGCGATGCCACCCTTTGTAACTGGTTGGCCCATTCCATGTGGGAGTCCACAGCCATCTTCTTGGACTCCCGGAAGCGCCGGCGGTAGGCTTCTGGCGTTACGGCATATCGGGTTAGCAGCGCCTTTTTAACTTGCTGGTATTGTAAAATATCCTCTGGAGTGAGAGCCCGAAAGGCTTCATTGGCTTTGCCCGACAATTTCCCCGACAAAATAGTGACCCATTGGTCTGGTGGGACCTGGTGTAGTGAGCACTGCCTCTCAAAGTCCGCCAAATATCCATCGATTTCCTCCTCACTTTCTACAAAAGCTTTGAATGCAGTGAACGGTATTTTCTTTCCTGTAGCAGCAGGTGGGGGGGTAGGAACTGCAGGTGTAATGGGCTGTCTCGCTCTTACCAGTTCCAGTTCTTGTCCCCTCTTCGTTTGTATTTCTTCCCTTGCTTCCCGGAAGAGCTGGTTGATTAGTTCCACGGACGTTTCTGGATACAAGGATAATCTCCGCTGTACAATCCCAGTAATTACATCTTCTTTGCTGACCGGTGCAAGGGGCTCCGTTCCTTCCATGGATCCATCCATTTCGTCCAGCTCCAGCAGTTCAGCTATCAGCTCCCTCCGTGGTCTGTTGCTGGTGCTCCTACCACGAATCTCCAATAGATCTTTCAGTGTGGATCTTTTCAGCCTGGCGTACTGCGACTCCATTCAGCACTTGCTCTTTGGATAAAAGGACCATCCCACTGCTGCCACCAATGTAACGGCTACCCACTGGTAGTGAGGGGTATCGGCCGTTGGAGACGTCCTTTTCCCTGGCAAGCTGCGATATGCAGGTACCGCCGGTATATCCCATCGAACGCCCTTCCAAGAAACGAGACGTGCTACGTTTGAAGGGTCAAGCAGACTGACTTTATTTGGCATATTTCACCTGCTTATATCTGGTTACAACTGTTACAAGAACAATGACAGTTTCCGCCCTCCCCTTTTCCCAGTAGGGGGCTTCAACACAGACCCCCTGAAACAATGACATCTCCTTGAATTAATCACTTGGCCAGTTTCTAGACTCTTCGGCACCTCACCCCACTTAACATTTCCTGGCCAGGCACATAGAATTCAATTAACCTTTAAAACAATTATCACTCACACATAATCCCCATCAGCATACACCTCACAGGGGGGCTGTTTACCTGCACACAAAAGAGGGTTCATTAGCATTCCAGCAATGAAAGAGACTTGTCCAGTTAACCCTTTGAGCTCAGAATACAATCTGGTACCTTCACTTGTGACAAGCCATGCAGTTCCTTGTAGTCCCCCTGCACGAAGATTATAACTGTCTCGGCAGCATGCCTGTGTCCGTTACACAGTGTTTTTAAAAAAAAATACCAAGATTATAGCTGCCCCGCCTCTCAAGTACCTTTTCAGTGTGTGTATGTGTATTCTGTGTGTATGTATACTGTATGTGTGTGTGTAAACTGTGTGGCTCCATAATCTATTGCCTGGGCGCCCTATAATCTCCTATTGCCCGGAGGCCCCAGTATCTCCTTTTGGGCGGGGACCCCATGAGTTGTCAGTCCGCCCCTGGTTGCAGCTACTGATTGTCCAAAAATATGTCCCTTAATCAGAAATTAGTTAACCACTTCAGCCCCGGAAGGATTTACCCACTTCCTGACAGGCCATTTTTTGCGATACAACTGCGTCGCTTTAACTGACAATTGTGCGGCCGTGTGATGTTGTACCCCAACAAAATTGATGTCCTTTTTCTTCCCACAAATAGAGATGTCTTTTGGTGGCATTTGATCACCTCTGCATTTCTTTTTGTGTTATAAACAAAAAAAGAGCGAAAATTTTTGCTATTATAAATGTAATATGTAAAAAAATGTATAAAAATTCTTTCTCAGTTTAGGCCAATATGTATTCTTCTACATATTTTTGGTAAAAAAATTCCAATTAGCGTATAATGATTGGTTTGGGCAAAAGTTATTGGGCCAGATTCATAAAGAAGATACGACGGCGTATCTCCTGATACGCCGTCGTATCTTTGAATCCGGCCAGTCGTATCTATGCGCCTGATTCATAGAATCAGGTTACGCATAGATCTCCCTAAGATCCGACAGATGTCACTGATCGTCTGTTCCCTGATATAGGGAAAGGCGATCAGTGATGTCACACGTCCTGCCCGCCCCCTACAGTTAGAAACACATATGAGGTCACACATAACCCCTACAGCGCCCCCTAGTGGTTAACTCCTAAACTGCAATTGTCATTTTCACAGTAAACAATGCATTTTTATAGCAATTTTTGCTGTGAAAATGACAATGGTCCCAAAAATGTGTCAAAATTGTCTGATGTGTCCGCCATAATGCTGCAGTCACAAAAAAATTTGATGATCGCCGCCATTAGTAGTAAAAAAAAAAAATATTAATAAAAATGCCATAAAACTATCCCCTATTTTGTAAACGCTATAAATTTTGCGCAAACCAATCGTTAAACGCTTTTTGCGATTTTTTTTTACCAAAAATATGTACAAGAATACGTATCGGCCTAAACTGAGGGAAAATTTTTTTTTTTTTACATCTTTTTTGGGGGATATTTATTATAGCAAAAAGTAAAAAATATAGATTTTTTTCAAAATTGTCGCTCTATTTTTGTTTATAGTGCAAAAAATAAAAAACGCAGAGTTGATCAAATACCACCAAAAGAAAGCTCTATTTGTGGGAAAAAAAGGACCCAATTTTGTTTGGGAGCCACATCGCACGACCGCGCAATTGTCAGTTAAAGCGACGCAGTGCCGAATCGCAAAACTGGCCAGGTCCTTTACCTGCGTAATGGTCTTAAGTGGCTAATGGAACCTATTTAGAAAATAAAAAACGAACCTTTACAACGTCTTTAAACACTAGACCACTGTACGGTCCTTTAAGCGATCTGTCTTGGGTTTTTATAGTATAAAAACACTTTGATGATAATTTCGAGGTGAAAATCTAACTGGTGTTCTCAAACATAACATGCTTCATTGACAAGTATTCTATGCAGTTTACATATGACATTTAAGATCTCCAAATACTGAGCGTCCAGTTTAAATAGTGTGAAAGATTCACAGACATAGAATAAAGAAGTGGACAGCTGGACTACCATCTCAGATTACAGGTAGCATCTTTTTCGGGTGGTCACAAGGGGTTACTATTCTTTTACAATTACTATATTATCATCTGCTGGAAGAATGGAATGTTCATTGGAATATGATTCAGTAATGCTTGGTCGTTTACAGCTATTTTGGGATATTATTTTAGGACATATCAATGCTGATATAGTGTGCATTTGTGGTTGCATAGGCTAACCTTTTGTCTGGGCCCAAATGAATACTTAACACCTTGTAAAATATGACAGTTTTAAGTTTGTGTTACAAAGGGGAGTTAGAGAAAGCTGTCAAAGCATTTTATGTGTGGCTGAGTTATTTCATTAAAGATATACCTAATTATATTTTAATAAAAGAGAATTATAACAGCTTGGAAAAATGAACTGATATGACTGTAAAATAGGTTATGTAAAAGTATTAATGTGTGGCCTTTAGCAGAAGATATTCTTGTGCGTTTTTTTGTTTTTCATAAGTATATAGGGCCAGATTCACATATAAGTGCGGCGGCGTAACGTATCGTCTATACGTTCCACCGCCGCAAGTTTTCAGAGCAAGTGCCTGATTCACCAAGCACTTGCGTGTAAACTTACGGCGGTGTAACGTAAAGGCGTCCAGCGCAAGCCCGCCTAATTCAAATGGGGCGTGTACCATTTAAATTAGGCGCACTCCCGCGCCGGACGTACCGAGCATGCTCCGTTTTGAAATTCCCGCCGTGCTTTGCGCAAAGTGACGTCATTTTTTTGAACCGCGACGTGCGTAACGTACTTTCGTATTCCCGGACGTCTTACGCAAAAAAAAAGAAAAATTAGAAATTAGACCCGGGAACGACGGCCATACTTTAACATGGCTCATCTAAAGTTAAGCCATGTTAAAGCAGGCTTAACTTTGCGACGGGAAAAAACGACTAGCGACGACAAAACGAACGCGAAAACCGTCGTGGATCGCCGTAAAAGCTCATTTGCATACCCGACGCTGGAAAACAACGCGAACTCCACCCAGCGGCGGCCGAAGTATTGTATCCTAAGATCCGACGGTGTAAGTCAATTACACCTGTCGGATCTTAGGGCCATCTATGCGTAACTGATTCTATGAATCAGCCGCATAGATACTCTCAGAGATACGATGGCGTATCAGGAGATACGCCGTCGTATCTCTTCTGTGAATCTGGCCCCTAGTGTGCAGTTTAGTATACTCTGTATTGGTTAGGCTGGACGTTGTAATCGAAAATAGTAATAGAGACAACTAAAATACTTTACACTTTTATGAAGGGGTGTCAACACTCAAGTGGTTGTAAACTCAGTTACACCACTTTTACCTACAGCTACCACTTTTACCTACAAGGCTTACCTGTAGGTACCTTGAATATCTCCTAAACTTGTTTGGCCAGATTCACGTAGATGCGCGTATATTTATGCCGGCGTAGCGCATTCCCATTTGCACTACGCGACGTAACATAGTAAGGCAAGTACTGTATTCACAAAGCACTTGCCTCCTAAGTTACGTCGGCGTAGCGCAAATGGCCCGGCGTAACCCTGCCTAATTCAAAATAGGCAGGTAGGGGGCATGCTCCATGTAAATTACCCGTGACCCCATGTAAATGAGGGCCGTTGGTATGGCGCATGCGCGCGCATGCTCAGAATCACGTTGCAAATACTCCTTGCTTTCGATGTGAACGTAACCTACGCCCAGCCCCATTCACGTACGCTTACGCAAACGACGTAAAATTTTACGGCACTTCCGACGTCCATACCTTGCATGGGCTGCGCCATCTTTTTGGTGGTTTATCTTTACGCCTGAAAAACAGCGTATCGTTCGTGAATAGGCGTATATTACTCATTTACATATTCTAGGCGTAAATCAACGTACACGCCCCTAGCGGCCAGCGTAAATATGCAGCTAAGATACGACGGCGTAGGAGACTTACGCTGGTCGTATCTTAGCAACAGAGAAGCGTATCTCAGTTTGAGAATACGCTTAAAGATACGACGGCGCGCATTCGGACTTACGACGGCGTATCTACTGATACGCCGTCGTAAGTCTTTCTGAATCTGGCTAGTTCAGTTTAGGAGATATTCAGTATATGTGCTGCTGCCAACATCATCGACGCATGCACACTGAAGAAACGGGCCGCTTTGCCGTATGTGTGGGAGTGTCACCAATCACAGCGCCGGAGCCGCAAGCCCAGAAGTAACTTCGGTGGAAGATGTCTGCGCTGTACTCGGAGGGCCAACGCTGATCCAGGGCATCGTTCTAAGGTAAGTATTTCATAATGCCTTTGTCTTGCAGGGTTTGTTTTTTTGTTTTCTTTCGAGGTTTACAACCTCTTTAACACTCAATTTTATAACTGCCAGACCCTGAAACACATTCACACACCACTACACCTCCACCCACAAGCGCCTATAGTCCACTCCAACATGCCACAAAACAGAACTAAAATTAAGAACCCAGACAAAGCAATAAATCATATTTTACATTTTAATATTATAAAATTAAAACATTTTGCCTGAATTTATGCCTCAAATTTGTCCACTTTGTGGGAAATTTCTATAAAAATTGGGTAAATTCCAAAATGGTGCGATTGTCAGTATATGCCTTGGATCTGTTTGCAAATATTCAGGCAAGTTGCAGATTATTTTAGTTTGATCACCACTACTGACAAGCTACACTGCACCCATAATGTACATTATTCAGTGCACAATGGATATTCTTACTACCAGGGATCATACAGCTCTAGTCCCCAGGGTCCAGTACTTAGTAGCAGAAAATCTGAGAACTGGCTTCTACTTCTACATTTTCCCCAAGGGGATCCTAAAAAAACTCCTACTTCTGCCTTTTATTTTCCTGTGCTTTGAAATTTGTCACCACAAGCCCTAGCTAAGGTAAACATTGCTCTGGTTACATTTAGCTTGTCTGTAGCCTGCACTGTAACTGCAGTTAAAGAGGACCTGAACTATGGAAGCTGTGCCCGAAAAAGCAAAGCAGAGCGCAAACATTCCCTTAGATTTCCCCATTAATAACTGATTATACCTTGTTTTGCACTGTGCCTGGGTATGGAGGCAGCCATATTGGTAGAGGCAGGATTTTGCTTATTATGTCAGAGATGTCTCCATGATAACTCGTGATCAGATAACTGATGAAGTCATATTCAAGAAGAGGTGGATGAAGGGATGAAGGGATGAAGCAGAAGAAGGGAGATTCTTGCACTGCAAGTCCTCAGGTGCAGCTATCTCTCCAGCATTGAGAACTTTGACCAGCACCTTGGTGACATCACCTAATCTCATTCCAAATCTCTGTCAGAGGAAACAATGCTTTACATGACCCTACACTTAAAGCGGAGCTCCACCCTAAAGTGGAACTTCCGCTCATCAGAACAGTACCCCCCTCCCGTGTGACATTTGACACCTTTCAGAGGGAGGGGGTGCAGATACCTGTCTAAGACAGGTATTTTTACCCACTTCTGGCCACACAGTCTGCGGGTAGACTGCAGGCAGAAGGTCAGATCCCATCCCCCCCTTGTGTTCTGGGAAACACACGTCTCCCAGAACACAGCGGGGACCAGTGAGCATGGTGCAGCATGACTCTGTAGGGAACCGGGCAGTAAAGCAATGCTTCACTTCCTGGTTCCCTCACTGAGGATGGCGGTGGTGGCAGCAGAGTGACGAGCGATTGCTCGTCTTCTGCTGCCGATGTCGCTGATCTCCAGGACAGTTTAGTGTCCTAATATTAAAAGTCAGCAGCTGCAGTATTTGTAGCTGCTGGCTTTTAATATTTTTTGTACGGCAAAGATCCACTTTAAAATATTGAGGTTAAAAGAAATATTATTATGAAGCAATAATAGCAAGTAATATTTTTCAGGAGGAGTTCAAGACTAAATTTAAATCTTTCAGGGTACCACATAGGCACCTAGAACATTTGTTGATGTTCTTATAATAGAGAAAGCATTCACTTTTTGAGATCAGGACCACCTTAAAGAGTGAGGCCTCGTACACACGACTGAGGAACTCGACGGGCGAAACACATCGTTTTCCTCGTCGAGTTCCTTGTTAGGCTTGTAAAAGAACTCGACAAGCTTGCTTTGCATACACACTGTCAAGACAAAATCTCCTCGTTCTCAAACGCGGTGACGTACAACACATACAACAGCAGGGGAAGTTCGATTCCACTGGCTAAACTCTTGGGGCTGGTTTTGCTAATCTCATGTGTTTGTGTGTTAAGTAAAAGTTTGTTAAGAGACGATTTGCACTTTTCAGTTACAGCTTGAAAGATGTGTTATCTCCATTACAAATGCATTACAAATGCTACTTTTACTCCCGTCTCATACTTTATTCTGAGCAAGCGCGGGTTTCTTAGCATACACACTCTCGAGTTTCTCGAAAGGAAACCAGCCTGACCAGGAACTTGACGAGCCAATTTGAGATTCCTGTCGAGGAAATAGAGAATTTGCTCTCTTTTTGACTCGTCGAGTTTCTCAACAGTTTCCTCGACGAAAATGTACACACAACCGGTTTCCTCTGCAAAAAAAATATCTCCCAGCAGGTTTCTTGATGGATTATGCCTAGGAAACCGGTCGTGTGTACGAGGCCTCAGAATAACCTGATTATTTGGTATGCTTATTGGAAGGTGCCATTATGATCATTTCTATTACTGGAGATCCCAAAATGCTTAAAATAGGCACATATGGCTTGAGGTTAGATACAAAAATCTGGTGCAGCTGTGCATATTAATTAATCAGCTTCTAGGTGTTATAGTCAAAGCTTAACCAAACAAGCTGAAGGTAGAAGCTGATTGGTTACTATGTACAGCTGCACTAGATTACGTGTGCACCAGTTTTAGTAAATATCAATATTCCAGACCAGGACTGAAAACGGGACCAGAAATACCTTGAGATTTGCTTTGCATGATTTGCTGTCTGGAATTACTAGTAATGGGGCATGTTTAATTAAACTCTTTGCACATTGTTCATATATACAAGTATGCTCCCACGAGTGATTTTTATTTGTAAGGGACCACACAGTAAATGCATACTGGATTTTGGAACTTTACAGATTTGTTATTATTATATTCCTAGGCTAGTTGATATATTGTTTAAAGTCAAACAATAATTTTCAGGTTATATTACATTACACTTTTGATTTCTCAATAATTCCCTATATTGTTTTTTATTAAACATTGGCATTTTATAACATTTCCATCAGTTACCTTGATTTCAATTCCATACCACCATTGTATTCAGGTCTCGTAGTTCCATACTCTTTCAGAGTACATATTTTTACCAAAATGTTAAAGCCAGGTGGTATCCGTTTAACAGGTTTTGGAATATAAACATAAACTGCTACTTTGTGCATGATTACAGTAGGTGTTACTCAATATTGCTGTAGTCAGTTGTTGCCAGTTTTCCTCCATGTTCCTTGCTGAACGTCTGTTAATGGGTTCCAGGAATCGCTATTTTATGGGTGTTTCCTTTCAGCCAAACACGTTCTTGGTAAGTACCTGATATGCAGTTCCTAAAAAGTATATTTCATTTGGATACCTCTGATGTTACAAAAATATTATATGTTCAGCAGGAATTTTCCAAGAGAAAAGAGAAAAAAGTGATTGACACCTTTCCTGTGAAGTACTTTACGAACAGCTGTTGTGATGAATTTCGTTTTTATAAAGAAATGCTGAAATGGCAACTAAAAGACATAGAAGAACATAGTACGTTGTAATGTAGTGCTAAGGATTATGCAGCCATGGTGTTTTCAGTCCAGATAATATGTAGCAGAATTATGAGAAAGGTATAGAGAAACTTCTGAAAAACATGAAAACTCGTTCACTCAAACATTGGATTGAAGCAACATTTTGCTTTGACAAGCATGTCTGCCCAACTACTTATCATTATATAATCTATAGGCAAAAACTTCACTCCATTCTTTCCCCAGAGACCCAGTTATCCTCCCATTAGGCTCCACCACCTTGCATCTTGCACAGCATAGAGAAGATTATACTAGGCTGTCAACCCAAGCCCATGTGTGAAGCCTTGTACACACGACCGAGGAACTCGACGGGCGAAACACATGGTTTTCCTCGTCGAGTTCCTTGTTAGGCTGTTGAGGAACTCGACAAGCCAATTTTCTCCATTCCCGTCAAGGAAATAGAGAACATGCTCTCTTTTTGGCTCGTCGAGTTTCTCGACAGTTTCCTTGACAAAAATGTAC
Organism: Rana temporaria; assembly: GCF_905171775.1. NCBI lineage: Eukaryota > Metazoa > Chordata > Amphibia > Anura > Ranidae > Rana > Rana temporaria. The sequence continues at coordinate 405,857,047 of NC_053490.1, forward strand.
ACACGACCGGTTTCCTCGGCAAAAAAATATCCCCCAGCAAGTTTCTTGCTGGTTTTTGCCGAGAAACTCGGTCGTGTGTACGAGGCCTCAGAGACACCTCTACATCTTTGGGACAAGGATGGACCTCTGCGTCTTCGGGACAAGGATGGACCTCTGCATCTTCGGGACAAGGATGGACCTCTGCGTCTTCGGGACAAGGATGGACCTCTGCTTCTTCGGGACAAGGATGGACCTCTTCTTCGGGACAAGGATGGACCTCTACTTCTTTGAGACAAGGACAACTACTCACTGCATTTGATAGTGGCTGGAGGGAGGGGAGAGCTGGTTAGTGATGAACATGAGTGCTTAGTGGTTGACTTTTGCTAAAAAGTCAGAACTTGCACATCTGTGTCTTTGCTGTTAGTACATTTAAGCTGCATGTTTAAAAAGAGCAGCTGTAGCACTTCTGCCTTCTAGCACTAGGATTCACCAGTTCAAATCCCGACAAAGACACTACCTGCATGGAGTTGCATGTTTCCTCTGTGTTTGTATGAATTTTCACTCACACTCCAAAGAAATCCTGGTAGGTTATCTGGTTTCGATGGAACTACTCCGATGGGGCATACACACGGTCGGAATTTCCGATGGAAAAAGTCTGTCTGACTTTTTCCATCGGAAATTCTGATTGTGTGTACGGGGCATTAGTGTCAGATTTGTCTGTCGCAATGTCGGAGTCCCGCTAGAAATTCCTGATCACCGCCACTACTAGTAAAAAAAAAAATAGATGTCCCAAAGTTTGAAGACGTGATACATTTATTGCAAACCAATCGATATACACTTATTGGGACTTTTTTTTTAACCAAAAACATGTAGCAGAAAACATATTGGCCTAAATTGATGAAGGATTTTTTTTTCTTTTTATTGGATATGTTTTATAGCTTAAAGTAAAACATATTGTTGTTGTTTTCAAAATTGTTGGCCTTTCTTGTTTATAGTGCAAAAAATAAAAACAGAGGCGATCAATTATCACCAAAAGAAAGCTCTAATTGTGGGGGGAAAAGGACATCAATTTTGTTTGAGTACAGTGTTGCGTGAACATGCAAATACCAGTTAAAGTAGCGCAGTGCCGAATTGCAAAAAATGCTCTGTTCAGAAAGGGGGTGAAACCTTCTGGGGCCAAAGTGGTTAAAGGAATCACTTTAAGATGTCTGGTAATAACACATAAGGTATTATTGTCTGAAAGCTAGTGAGCATCGATAGTCATTTCTAAAAGCTTGGAATTTTTCAGGCATTTTGTTAGAATCTTCATCCTGGTGTGTTAAGGCAGTTTCATTTCCTGTGAAATTGCTTAGAACAAGTGTTTCTGAACATATTGCAAGCATTTTATGAGCAATTCTATGATATATAATGGGAGATGACATTATGTTGTGAATGTTGCATGCAGAATTTTATCAATATTCCTCAGTCTTCATCATCATATAACCTTTGTGTGAATCATTTTGAGTTGCCAGTGCAGAGAAAAGCAGCAAAATGCTGAGAATTTTTTGTATTGTGAACAAGCCTAGAATGGACAGAGTATTTCTGCAGTGCAGGGGAATGTGATAGGTTGGTATTGAATCTATCAAAGCCTTTTTAATATGTCATCAATTCCAATGACAGTGTATGTGCCAGGGGCGGTCCATCCATTTCAGGGCACACAGGCTCCCCCCCACCGTTCATCACCGCCTCCCCTATCCATGCATCCGGCCCCTTCCATGGCATGGATTCTAATGCAGAGGGGCTGTTTTTTTGAAGCACTAATTAGAGCCAAAGGCTCTAATAGGCGTCAATATAGGGTGGGCTTGGGTCGCAGAGAGTGCGCTCCGAGGCCAACCCAAGTGTGTTACAACAGTGAATCAATATTCGCTGTTGTAACACTGATCCTTCTCCAATCAGGAAGCAGATTTTGACACCGGTTACCCGATTGGCTGAAAAGATAGGTGATCCTTTTGGATGCCTAGGAGGAGGAGGGGAGGCGCTGGTAGCCACCATCGAGCAGAGGACTTGGAGCCGAGCTGCTGCGCCACGCTGCCTGCCACCCACCCGCCATAATGGGGTAAGTGCTGGACTGAATGGCAAACAGTGAGGGCGTGCCACTTGGGGGGGTGGTTTGCCGCCCCACCCCCCAAAAAAAGAACACCTGCCGCCACTGGTTTGTGCAATTGACTTCTCCGTTCTGATCATCTACCGTCACCCCTTATTCTACCTTTTAAAAATTCCTCCATGTGCAGCAAGAGGAGTTGGAGAGATAAGATAGGGAGGGGTTGGAGTTAGCAATCCTTGCAGAGGGGATTGCCCCCGAGGTATACAACAGGTAAGGGAATCCTATAAGTGATCCAGCTCTCCTACAGAAACCCCAAACTAAAATACCAGTTGTAAGAGGACTTTGGGTGGAATTCTATCTACTCTTACTTCAAATGATAAATGACCTCATGTGTGACTTGCATGTGCATGTTCCCCATTTAATCCATCAAAAAGTTGTTTGTATCTAGAGAGTATAAGTGCACTTACAACATCTCTCTCCCGGACTTCTGTAAAATATTCTTCAAGCACCTCAGTCTATCTTTTAAAATAGGACCCACAGCCTCATTAGACCTGTTTTATTTCAATACCAGGAAATGTCTTTAGGCAGAGCCACTAATTGGCTTGTTAGGGAGACAGTCATGACCTCCAGTAGGCCCAGCAGTTAGATAAATATATGAATCATTTTAGTTGCCAAGAATGTGTTAGCACGGGTCTGTGTGTGTGCGGGGGGGGGGGGGGGGAATGCATGTTAAAATCCTATGTCTTGCTGGAAGTCTAGGTTTGCAACATTTGTTCCAATGATCAAATGATGAAAGTTCTGGACACCCCTAGTATCCATTGTAATTTATGTTTCAGCTGTCCGGAATATGGGATGCAGAGAGGTGCACTGGGGTCTAAGTGCAGTTTAGTGTCTATTACTCAGCATAGGCCACATTTGGTTTGCAGCATATTTTGCATCAGGGCCCAGTTTTTCTCTAGAAAAGCACCTGGTTGCTGTCATTCCTAACCTTCTGCTTTTCCCATTATCAGAGGTGAGAAGAACTTGGCAGCCAGTAGCCTCACAGTTCATTAGCTGGTTAATGTGAACAAGGTTGCGTGAGCAGAGATGAAGGCAGACTAATGGAAGACCACTGAGGCATCAAATGCACTTCTATGTGAAAACCAGTTAATATGTTTTATTTATCAGGCTAATTGCACATCTCAGCATTTTAGTAGTAGGCATTGTAATCATTAGCTACTTTACACAGCAAATCTAGACAATAAGCCAAATGAATCAGTTATATGGTAAAGTAATATAGTCCACTTAGTTTACTTTTTAAAGTGGCATTAAAGTGGTTGTAAACCTCAGGCCTCGTACACACAACCGTTTTCCTCGACAGAATCCATCAATAAACTTGGTGGCAGAGCTTTTTTGGAAAACGGTCGTGTGTATGTTTTTCATCGAGGAAACTGTCGAGGAACTCGACGAGAAAAAAAGAGAACAAGTTCTCTTTTTCCTCGATGGGAGTCTCAATTTCCTCGTCGTGTTCCTCATCGGGCTGGTTTTCGATGAGAAACACGTTCGTGTGTATGCTAAGAAACCCGCGCATGCTCAGAATAAAGTATGAGACGGGAGCGCACCTTTCGGTAAAAGTAGCGTTTGTAATGGAGGTAGCACATTTTTTCACGCTGTAACAGACTGAAAAGTGCAAATCGTCTCTTACCAAACTTTTACTTAACACGCAGTAACATGAGATTACCAAAAGCAGCCCCAAGGGTTGTGCCAGTGGAATCGAACTTCCCCTGCCGTCGTACGTGTTGTACGTCACCGCGTTTGAGAACGGGGAGATTTGGTCTTGACAGTGTGTACACAAAGAAAGCTTGTCAAGTTTCTCGACAAGCCTAACAAGGAACTCGTCAAGAAAAACTATGTGTCTTTTCCGACAAGTTCCTCGGTCGTGTGTACGAGGCCTCAGACATGAAATATGAACAAAACATATCCCTCTACAGTGTGTCAAAAAGCAAGGGAAGAGGCGCCTCTAAGTGTAGATGTTTTAAGTAATTTAATATATAAATAAGTACAGGCAACTCACATTTTTGAAGTTCAAAATAGGCATATGTACATAAATTCTTTAAAAGTGGTCATCAGCTCTGTCATTTGTGGTCCTTCTTCTGCTGGGCGCTGTGCTGTGGGAAGCTGTTCTTCACCGCTGTAAGGTGTTGAGGCCGGCGGCGGTGGGAAAGAAAGCTTGCAAGCCAGGCAATAGTATGGAGATATTTCAGCAGAATGGCGCTGGTGACTTCACTGGAATGCAACGTGTTTCCTGAGCATACGAACTGCGATGGCATGGCAGTCGCGCTCCTTTATCACACTGCAAATAAACAGGTACAACTTATTTAGGATGATTTGATTCATCTCTGTGTATCAGCTGAGTCCAGTCACTTCATTGGGTAACTGTAAGGGTTTACAACCACTTTAAAAGTTAAAGTGGTTGTAAAGCAACTTGTAATGCTACTGCAATCCACTCTCACGTGACTGGCCACCTCTCTCCCCTCTGACAGCTTCAGTGGTAGGGGCCGAAAACTCCCACTGATGTCAGTCGAGAGGAGATAAGGAGAGAGATGGCCAGTCACGTGACCGACAGGAGATGCTCTGAAATAAGGTAGATCTCTGCTTTTTTTTAGTGGACATACAGTGGGGCAAATATTGTTACCTAACAGAGCAGATTGTAGTAACATTAAATTGTCATGAAAGCAGCAGGAGGGGAGGATCAGGAAGCGGACAGATCTGACAGGCAGGGAGGGGAGGGGGAGAGGACAGAGGAGAGCTGTGGTTGATGGAGGCACATAAACTGACCAGGGTGTTAGGGCACAGCAGCCGTGATAAACAGTGATCAATTTACAGGGAAAAGTGCAGAACCAGGCAAGATCAGACAGGTATTTCAGGTGATACAGGGGGCCAAATTACACAGCACAAGCACTGTGCTGTATAACATGCTTTAAAGGACAGGATCCATTTTTATTTTTTTGGGTTACAAACACTTTAACACATGATTCAGAAGCTCTGGCTCCCCTGTGTAAGAGACCACTTGACAGTGGTTATGAGTTCCTGGATCCGTGACATCACCCATAAGTTCTGTGGCTCATTTGTTGTCAGCCTTCCCGCCACTCCGATTCAGCAGCAGATCATTGACACAGGGAGGGTCAGAGCTGCTGGATCACATGACCAGACTGCACCAGATTAAAAATAGGCATGTACACAGATCTTTTTTATACATGGTATGCAAGATAGGTAGGAGAAGGAGGAAGGGAATGATTCTAAAAATAGTAAAGAGTTAGGCCTCGTACACACGACCGAGGAACTCGTCAGAAAAGACACATCATTTTCCTCAACGAGTTCCTTGTTAGGCTTGTCGAGGAACTCGACAAGCTTGCTTTGCGTACACACAGTCAAGACAAAATCTCCTCGTTCTCAAACTTGTTCTCTTTTTTTCCTCGTCGAGTTCCTCAACAGTTTCCTCGATGGAAAACGTACACACAACCATTTTCCTCGGCAAAAAAGCTCTCCCACCAAGTTTCTTGATGGATTCTATTGAGGAAAATGGTCGTGTGTACGAGGCCTCAGATTGTTCTTCCACTTAACGAAACGCGTTAAGCAAAGAATGTAGACTGCCTTTGTTGAGCTTTCCTACTGGAAATCCTGCTTGGGCAGCTATCATAATGATCCACTAGCACTAGGGTTGATATACTAAAGGTAAATAAACTTTGCACTTTGCAAGTGTAGTTGCACTAATTTTTCCCAGAGCTTAAAGGGGTTGTAAAGACAAAAATATTTTCCTCTTAAATCAAAGTCTGACAGTAGCTGATAAAGTAAAAAGTAATGTTTTGCATTATAACTAGTTTGATGCCTGTTGAAATCGAGCTGTTTTATTCACCTCCGTCACTCCTGAATCGTTATTCTCACTGACTTCCTGGTTTGCGGTGCACATTCATTCTTGCTACATCACGGCCTAATGGGAACTACAGTTCCCATTAGGCTTCGCCTCCATGCCTGTGAGGGATAAGAGAGCATCTTCACGCAGGGCTGTAGTCACAGGGAGGGGGTGAGCACATTCTGCTTTCCACCATGCAAAACGGCTCAGATGCTGGTGGAAAGCAAGAAGAGGAGTGACAGGAAATGGCATTTTCAAACCTGATTACTGTATTTTGGAGGTCAAAAGGAAAAACGAGGTAAGTGATATTTAAATGCTCTAGCTTACAGCAATCAATTGATCTAATAAAAAACGAACCTTTAGTGTTCCTTTAAGGAATGTGGTGAAGCTTCACATTGTAAAGAATACCCAATTGGGAAGATAAAAAAGATAAATTTTTGCTTGCACATGATTGATAGAAATTAGCAAAACTGTGCAACGTTCACTAAACTCTTGGGAAAATGAATGCAACAACACTTGCAAAGTGCACAATCTACTTGCCTTTAGTAAATCCACCCCTTTGAGTCACTGACCAAGAACACTAGGTAAATAAGGAGTACTGACCTTGCTCTGATTTTACTGGCTGCTTGTTCCAGGTCAATGACTCAAAAAAGCATTGAAATCACAGACAGCCAAACAATTAGCAAAAGCAATTTTCTGTAAGCTCAGCTATGGCAGCTACATAAGCTTGCCAACAAAGATTTTCATAATACAAGCTATAATAAATGTTCTTAGAAACCTTAAATGACTGCTGTGTAGCAATGGAGCCTCACGACTCTGTGTTGCTCAGTGCCTTACATAGCAAACTTCAAGGGGTAGGTACAGGCCCGGACTGGGACAAAAAATAGGCCCGGGCATTTTTGATTGAGCAGCCCATGACATGCTAACCGGCACCTCCGGCTGAGAACATGCGGGGAGGTGGAGAGCACTGGTGGGTGGTTGAGAGCACTGGGAGCTGGCAGAGAGCATGGAGGGAGTTGGAGAGCACTGGGGGGGGGGGGGGTGGCAGAGAGCATGGGGGTGGTGGAGAACACTGGAGGGGGTGGCAAAGAGCACTAGGGGGTGGCAGAGAGCATGGGGGAGGTGGAGAGCACTAGGGGGTGACAGGGAGCACTAGGGGGTGGCAGAGAGCCCTGGGGGGTGGCAGAGAGCACTGGGGGGTGGCAGAGAGCACTGGTAAGGAGGTTGAAAGCACTGGGGGTGTGGCAGAGAGCCCTGGGGGGTGGCAGAGAGCACTGGGGGGTGGCGTGGCAGAGAGCACTGGGGGAGGCGGAGATCACTGGGGGGAAGGTTGAGAGCACTGGAGGGGAGGTTGAGAGCACTGGAGGGGGGGGTGGCAAAGAGCACTGGGGGGGTGGCAAAGAGCACTGGGGGAGGCGGAGAGCACTGGGGGGTGGCAGAGAGCACTGGGGGGTGGCAGAGAGCACTGGGGGGGTGGCAGAGAGCACTGGGGGGGTGGCAGAGAGCACTGGGGGGAGGTGGAGAGCACTGGGGGGTGGCATGGGGGTGGTGGATAACACTGGAGGGGGGTGGCAAAGAGCACTAGGGGGTGGCAGAGAGCATGGGGGGTGGCAGAGAGCACTGGGGGGGGGTGGCAGAAAAGAGCCCTAGGGGGTGGCAAAGAGCCCTGGGGGGAGGTTGAGAGCACTGGGGGTGGCAGAGAGCACTGGGGGGTGGCAGAGAGCCCTGGGGGGTGGCAGAGAGCAATGGGGAGTGGCGGAGAGCCCTGGGGGGTGGCGGAGAGCCCTAGGGGTTGGCGGAGAGCCCTGGGGGAGGTTGAGAGCCCTGGGGGGTGGCAGAGAGCACTGGGGGGTGGCAAAGAGAACTGGAGGGTAGCAGAGAGCACTGGGGGGGGTAGAAGAGAGCACTGGGGGGGGGAGTTGAGAGCACTGGAGGGGAGGTTGAGAGCACTGGAGGATGGCAGAGAGCCCTGGGGGGTGGAAGAGAGCACTGAGGGGGGTGGCAGAGAGCACTGGGGGGTGGCGGAGAGCACTGGGGGTGGCAGAGAGCACTTGGGTGGTAGCGGAGAGCATGGAGGGAGGTGTAGAGCACTGGGGGGTGGCAGAGAGCACTGGGGGGGGTGGCAGAGAGCACTGGGGGGTGGCAGAGAGCACTGGGGGGAGGTGGAGAGCACTGGGGGGTGGCAGAGAGCATGGAGGAAGTTGGAGAGCACTGGGGGGGTGGCATGGGGGTGGTGGATAACACTGGAGGGGGTGGCAAAGAGCACTAGGGGGTGGCAGAGAGCACTGGGGGGTGGCGGAAAAGAGCCCTAGGGGGTGGCAAAGAGCCCTGGGGGGAGGTTGAGAGAACTGAGGGTGGCAGAGAGCACTGGGGGGTGGCGGAAAAGAGCCCTAGGGGGTGGAAAAGAGCCCTGGGGGGAGGTTGAGAGCCCTGGGGGGTGGCAAAGAGAACTGGAGGGTAGCAGAGAGCACTGGGGGGGGGTAGAAGAGAGCACTGGGGGGGAAGTTGAGAGCACTGGAGGGGAGGTTGAGAGCACTGGAGGATGGCAGAGAGCCCTGGGGGGTGGCAGAGAGCACTGTGGGGGGTGGCAGAGAGCACTGGGGGGTGGCGGAGAGCACTGGGGTGGTAGCGGAGAGCATGGAGGGAGGTGTAGAGCACTGGGGGGGTGGCAGAGAGCAATGGGGGGGGGGGGTGGCAGAAAGCAATGGGGGGGTGGCAGAGAGCACTGCGGGGGGTGGCAGAGAGCACTGCGGGGGGTGGCAGAGAGCACTGGGGGGTGGCGGAAAGCACTGGGGGGTGGTGGAGAGCACTGGGGTGGTAGCAGAGAGCATGGAGGGAGGTGTAGAGCACTGGGGGGTGGCAGAGAGCCCTGGAGGGTGGCAGAGAGCACTGGGGGGGTGGCGGAGAGAACTGCGGGGGGTGGCAGAGAGCACTGGGGGGGTGTGGCAGAGAGCACTGGGGGGTGGCAGAGAGCATGGAGGGAGGTGGAGAGCACTGGGGGGTGGCAGAGAGCACTGGGGGGAGGTTGAGAGCACTGGGGGAGGTGGAGAACCCTGGGGGGTGGCAGAGAGCCCTGGGGGGTGGCAGAGAGCATGGAGGGAAGTGGAGAGCACTGGGGGGTGACAGAGAGCCCTGGGGGGAGGTTGAGAGCACTGGGGAGAGGTGGAGAACCCTGGGGGGTGGCAGAGAGCCCTGGGGGAGTGGCAGAGAGCACTGGGGGAGTCGGAGAGCACTGGGGGGAGGTTGAGAGCACTGGAGGGGAGGTTGAGAGCACTGGAGGGTGGCAGAGAGCACTGGGGGGTGGCAGAGAGCACTACGGGGGAAGGCAGAGAGCACTGGGGGGTGGCGGAGAGCCCTGGGGGTGGTGGAGAGCCCTGGGGGAGGTTGAGAGCACTGAGGGGTGGCAGAGAGCACTGGGGGGGTAGCAGAGAGCATCGAAGGAGGTGGAGAGCACTGGGGGGGAGGTTGAGAGCCATGGGGGGTGGCAGAGAGCACTGGGGGGTGGCAAAGAGAACTGGGGGTGGCAGAGAGCATGGAGGGAGGTGGAGAGCACTGGGGGGTGACGGAGAGCTCTGGGGGGTGGCAGAGAGCCCTGAAGGAGGGTGAGAACACTGGGGGAGGGTGAGAGCACTGGGGGTGGCAGAGAGTCCTGGGGGGAGCTGGAGAGCCCTGGGGGGTGGGGTGGCAGAGAGCCCTGGGGGGAGGGTGAGAGCACTGGGGGGGGGGGGGTCTTGGAGAGCCCTGGGGGGGGGTGGCAGAGAGCCCTGGGGGGAGGGGGAGAGCACTGGGGGGGGGTCTTGGAGAGCCCTGGGGGGGGGTGGCAGAGAGCCCTGGGGGGAGGGTGAGAGCACTGGGGGGGGGGGGTCTTGGAGAGCCCTGGGGGGGGGTGGCAGAGAGCCCTGGGGGGAGGGTGAGAGCACTGGGGGGGGGTCTTGGAGAGCCCTGGGGGGGGGTGGCAGAGAGCCCTGGGGGGAAGGTGGAGATCACGAGGAGGCAAAGTGTATGGAAGGTGGAGGAGGAGCAGTGCCCCCGGCTGCATATAAAAATCTTTTTCTCTATCGTCTCCCTTCTGCTGTATTGGAATGCCTGCTGCTTTTACTGTACCTCTCGCAGCCTCAGGCATTCCAATACAGCAGAAGGGAGATGGAGAAAAAGATTTTTTATATGCAGCCGCCCCCACCGCTCCTCCTATCCAGGTTACAAGGGGGGGGGGGGCTGCACTCACGTTTTCTTGAATCCGGTCCGGTGTTGTAGCAGCAGCCAGCAGGTGTCGGCTCTGGCTCCTCCCCCTCGCAGTGACACCAACCGGCCGTGGAGAGGCCGAAGGCTTCTCATCTAGCTCCTCCCCCTCGGTGTTTACTTCCACCCGGGCGGCCGCGGAGAGGCTAGATGAGCGGCGCGGCTTGTGCCTCGCGGCTTGCAGCCTGGCGGCCTCTCGGTGGCCGCGGCCCACCGGGCGTATGCCCGGTTTGCCCGATGGCCAGTCCGGGCCTGGGTAGGTATATATTGTTTTGGCATCCTTACAGTAGGAGAGAGCAGGCAGGTGACCTCTTCAGTGTGCTCCTGCTACTTCATTGTCCAGTCACAAGCTTGGGTGGTTCCTGGACCAGACTGTATTACAGAAGTACACTGCAGTCTGGAAAGAGGTCCGGGACCTGGTGCTTTCTTATGAGGATATTATTATCACAAGACTAACAAAATAGAACCAAATATTTTAGCACGTAAAACTGCTTACATATATGTATTTTAAAAATTCAGAATTTTCTAAGTTGTCTGCTTATCGTATTTTAACCACTTCAGCCCCGGACCATTTCGCTTGTCAAAGACCAGGCCACTTTTTGCGATTCGGCACTGCATCGCTTTAACTCACAATTGTGCGGCCGTGCAACGTGGCTCCCAAACAAAATTGACGTTCTTTTTTTTCCCACAAATGGAGCTTTCTTTTGGTGGTATTTGATCACCTCTGCGGTTTTTATTTTTTGCGCTATAAACAAAAATAGAGTGCCAATTTTGAAAAAAAATCTATATTTTTGAATTTTTGCTATAATAAATATCCCCCAAAAATATATCAAATTTTTTTTCCCTCAGTTTAGACCGATACGTATTCTTCTACATATTTTGGATAAAAAAATCGCAATAAGCGCTTATTGATTGGTTTGCGCAAAAGTTATAGCGTCTACAAAATAGGGGATAGTTTTATGGCATTTTTATAAAAAAAAATTGTACTAGTAATGGCGGCGATCAGCGATTTTTATCGTGACTGCGACATAATGGCGGACACTTCAGACACTTTTGACACCATTTTGGGACCATTGTCATTTTTACAGCGACCAGTGCTATAAAAATGCACTGATTACTGTGAAAATTACACTAGCAGTGAAGGGGTTAACCACTAGGTGGTGCTGTAGGGGTTAAGTGTGACCTGTGGATTGATTCTTACTATAGGGGGGATGGGCTGTGTGTGAAATGACACTGATCTCCGCTCCGATTACACGGTCCGTGAGACGATCGCGGGTATCCCTGTGGCGATCGAGTCCGCAGGACCCACGGTTGGACTCACAGAGCTCGCGGCAGGGTACGCGGCAGGGTACGCGGCAGGGTACGCAAGTGCGCCTCCAGCATCACGAGTGCGACCACACAACGGCATCTAAAAGGGAACGTACCTGTACGCCCATATGCCTGTCCGTGCCATTCTGCTAACTTAAATAGGCGTGCGGCGGTCCTTAACTGCTTGTCGACCAGCCGCCGTATAACTGTTATACGGCGGCAGATCGGCTCTGCTGGGTGAGAGCATGTAGCTATACGTCATCCCTCCCACCAACCAATAGGGGCGCGCGCGCGCCGCAGGAGGCGTGCACGTGTGCCCCCCGCTCGCTCCTGACTCCCGCGCGCGTGCCCAGCGGTCGCGATCACCGCCGGGCACCCGCGATCGCTCGTTACAGAGCGAGAAACGGGAGCTGTGTGTGTAAACACACAGCTCCCGGTCCTGTCAGGGGAGAAATGCCTGAACGTCTGTTCAGACAATGTATGAACAGCGATCAGTCATTTCCCCTAGTAAGTCCACCCCCCTACAGTTAGAACACACCCAGGGAACATACTTAACCCCTTGTTGCTCTATTTTTGATTATAGCGCAAAAACTAAAAACCGCAGAGGTGATCAAATACCACCAAAAGAAAGCTCTATTTGTGGGAAAAAAAGGATGCCAATTTTGTTTAGGAGCCACGTCGCACGACCGCGCAATTGTCAGTTAAAGCGACGCAGTGCCGAATCGCAAAAAGTGCTCTGGTCTTCGACCAGCAATAAGTGTTTAAGTGTTTAAGCGGTTAAAAAAAATAGTTATAACATGAATTACAATATAAAGAATAACATTGTAAACACAGCTTGCATATACACGTGATAATCTACAATATTTTATTGTTAATTGACACACACTTTATATGTATTCATATCAGGCCACTATGAGAGCTTTATGGCTACGGGATGGAGTCTGTAATTTACCAGAAGCCGTCTGATTTATCACCGTGTAGCAATGTCATAAAAACTCTGAGAAGACTATAACTAGTGGCTGCAAATCATTGTAATAGAAGAGCCGCTAGCTGTGTATTTTGTAGGGTATAATTAGTGGTCAGAGTAACTAGAAGAAAACAGGTGTCAACAACTTCCTTGTTTTGAATTCCACTTGTCAAAGAGTACCAATCATTTAGTGATTATCCGCTCTATTATCTGCTGTGTATTTATAATCACATAGCACATTTGGTATATACATCTCAATGAGGACCATATAACCTATGCAGGATTATTCAGCACAAGGAGCAAAGTGCAGTATTCATAGGGAACTATCAAAATCCAGTAGGCACTGGTCTGACCCATCAAACGTGAATTGTGATTGATTACTGTGGGTCATTGCGCTTTGTATTCATCTCCTTGTATTGCTTATGGAATTAGCTTGATATAATAAAGGAGTAGAGACTGTTCAATGAGCAAAGTAGATATTCACGTAGTTTAGATAAAGCTGGCCATAGATGGGTTGAATCAGGGACCGGCTGACATTGGATCTATATATGACCAGGCTGGTTAAACTGAAGTTGATCCATCAATCAACTTCAGTACAACAAACCTGTCGGATTTTTTATGCAATCACTACCGACAACTATAGTCACCAGCAGTGATAATTGTATTTTGCTGTCAGGGGACGTTCCCCGCCGGCAGAACACAATAGCGCTGTAGCAATGTGACTGACTGTGTTGATCAGGAATCAAACAATTTTCTTTCCTTCTGCGCATGCATAATCTATACTGAGGGATTTCACTACTCTATGTCCCCCTGTGTTTTTTTTTTTTTTCAGTCTGTCTTTGCCTTAAATCCTGAATTAGCATACTCACCAGTGGCCGTTGGTGCTCCAAACAAGCCCCCCCAACTCCACATTTACCCCATCCAGGTCGCTTCTACGGCTTCCATGGCTTCTTCTCCCGGCCAATCCGGTCTCAGATTGGCCGGGAGGAGAAGCAGAAAGACAATAGCGAATGTTGATTCGCTATTGCCACAAGTGGGTGGGCTCAGGGCGCAGTGCTCTGCACCCTGAGCCCAACCTCCGGGTCTAATCATGTGCTTCACAAAAGAAAACCCCGTAGAACTCTATGCGTCCGACACCCCCATGGAGATTAGGGGCCAGCACATAGAGATTAAGGGGGTGGCGCCCTTATGGACGGGGCTGCCACTGACACTCTCCCACCCAGCCAACAGCGAATCCAGTGTTGATCTTCTTCACTCCCCTTATCTGCTGCCACAGGCCACAGGCCAAGTTCTGCATTGCCATCTTCCTTTCTGATGTAATTGGGAGCTGGTTATCCCTTCCGGGTCCATGCAGCTGCCCCAATGACACGCCATCAGGTCTGCTTTGCAACACTATGTGTCCCTACTCCTGGGATATATGAGGGGGATATCCAAGGAGGCTGCAAGATCAGGTAAACATTGCTGGTCATTGGATTATTAAAGTGAACCTATTTACTAAGTTCATTGAATATTCACTTTGCTCACGGAAAAGTCACTACTTCTTTACTAAATCAAACCCAACATCTCTAATGTGTAATTAAGATTTAGAAAATGATAGATAGTTTATGGATTACTTTTTCTGCAAAGGCAAGTTAATGTAAGTGGTAAATAATTGGGCCAATTTTTCTATATGATTTATGTAATTCTGTTAAAAAAAGGCAAATTTATACAATTTATTCATCCAAGTAAAAAAGCCGCGGGTTCCATTAAAATGTAATGATGCATAAAGCTCTATTAATTTTACCAGCTGAAAATGAAAAAAGACATGTTTGGTAAAGAAAATGTATGTTATAATTATTAATTTAAAGGGCTTTTCCACTTTATGTGAAAAGTATATCCCTGCTCCTTACCTGTTTAAGCAGCACAGTTCATGCAGTATAAATGTTCTACCAGCAACCTAACTAATTAGATGTATTATGTTATCATTGATGTAGTTCTGAATAAATGAACGCATGCAGTTAGAATACCTTTCTTTTTGGACATTTCATTTTATAACGTTAGCAAAATTTCATGGATGAGTTCCTCAAACTTCCTGTACAAGTATGCAGAGGGCGGATGAGAAATAAAGTGTGTGTTCTTTGGCTCAAACACAACTTGGCTAATGAAGTACACATTTGAATGTATCGTTACATTTTAAGGGGAGTTCCATGATGTTTTATAGCAAAGGTTCTTAAAGTGGAACTGAAATAAAAAATCAAAGGTTTGCTATGTCTTAGGGAAACATAAGATGTGTTAATTGTGCCTAAGTAGTGCCCTGAAAATGTATCTTTTGTCCTGAATTTCACCTGGAAAAAAGCAGTGCATCCTTGGTACTGTATATGAGGGTGTCTAGGCAATCCTGTACCTGTAGACTCATAGCTGTATATCTGCAGTGTGCATTGCTGGCTATGTCTGCTAGTCTCAGGCCTCGTACACACGACCGTTTCCTCTGCAGAATCCATCAAGAAACTTGGTGGGAGAGATTTTTTGCCGAGGAAACCGGTCGTGTGTACATTTTTCATCGAGGAAACTGTCGAGGAACTCGTCGAGCCAAAAAGAGAGCATGTTCTCTTTTTCCTTGACGGGAATGGAGAAAATTTACTCGTCGAGTTCCTCGACAAGCCTAACAAGAACGCGACGAGGAAAACAATGTGTTTCGCCGATATTTGGTGATGTCACTACTGTGCTGCTCACTGTTCTCCTTTCTGGGGTTCTGATATGAGGGGGAAAAGCCCTGTCTATACCAATAAAAACAAGGCATGGTAAGTCAGTAATGGGACAAGATCAGCTACAGGCAACATTGGTGACAAACCTTTTCATTTTATTTACAGCTTCCAAAGTTCAGGTTTTCATTAACTGAAGTTACAGTACAGACTGCAGACAAGCCAAATGTAAACAGAGCGATGTGTACATTAGCATGGACTGTCAAAAAAACATTTCTAAAAATACAGGAAAATAAGGGAAGAGGTAGGAGAATTTTTTTAGGCACAGTTTCCAAAAAACGGTTGAGACTTGTTCATGGTAAAATTGGAGGAAAAGGAAGCTATGCGTTAATAGCAGTAACCAATCAAATTTCATCTTTATTTTTTATTTTTTTTTAAAGCAATCTATGCTTACAGTATCTCACAAAAGTGAGTAGACCCCTTACATTTTTGTAAATATTTTATTATATCTTTCCATGTGACAACTCTGAAGAAAAGACACTTTTCTTCAATGTAAAAGTAGTATGTGTACAGCTTGTATAACAATGTAAATTTGCTGTCCCCTCACAGCCATTAATGTCTAAACCGCTGGCAACAAAAGTGAGTACAGCCATTTTCCCTCCCCAGTGTCATGTGACTAGTTAGTGTTACAAGGTCTCATGTGTGAATGGGGAGCAGGTGTGTTAAATTTGGTGTTATCGCTCTCACTCTCTCATACTGGTCACTGGAAGTTCAACATGGCACCTCATGGCAAAGAACTCTCTGAGGATCTGAAAAAAAAATGTTGCTCTACATAAAGCTGGCCTATCCTATAAGAAGATTTCCAAGATCCTGAAACTGAGCTTCAACACGGTGGCCAAGATCATACAGCTATTTAACAAGACAGGTTCCACTCAGAACAGGCCTCCCCATGGTCAACCAAAGATTTGCAAAAAGTGGCAAAAACAAATGAAAGGGAATCCGTTCCCCTCTGTCTGCCTAGATCGGATTGGAGCATAGTCTGGTGTAAATGGACAGCAGCTTCATTTATATCTGACTGCCAATAGAGCAGAGCAGGCTGTGTCCATTCTGCATAAGTGAAGCAAACACAGACCTGTCACCCACCTACTCTGTTCAGCTCAGCAAAGAAAGGGGCCCTAAACTAAAGAACACCCTTTGCTCTCATTATCTCCAAAACATCTGAAGTCTACCAAGGGAAAACTCAGGCAGGACTAATAGCACTGACTGGTATTTTACTGCAGCAGAAACAGAGTTGTCAGCCCAATTAGGAAGTTTGCATTAAATTACCTACAAAGTCGAATTCTTTAATTCATTAACTGAGCTGAAGGGAAACAAGATGGCTCCATTTGTGTTTTTTTGCAGAGTGTAGTTGGGGTAGTTTTATTTCTTGTATTTAGTGTTCTTTGTGTTTTTTTTCTTTCATTTAGGCCATATTTGTGTACTTCAATTGTTTTTAGTTCACCTTTTGCAGATTTTTATTCTTTGATAAAAGTGTAAAACAATGATGTAACTGATAGACTGTTTTTTGGCATGAGAACAGAGCCAGGGTAGTTGAACTGAGCTTCCGTCAATCTCGGATGCTATTAAAAACCTATTGCGCCCTTATAAATCATCAAAACAAAATAATGTTGCTTTTCATATTCAACCCTGCGACATACAACACAGCAATGCACAGAGCAGTGGAATTTATTACAGTAGTTTACAATTTAAGAATACCCTTAAAGCTTAAACTGATAGGTTTACAGGTAAAGACAATAAAAAGGTCAGACAGGACATGAATTATTACTAAGAATGATGGCTTTAAATTATTGCAGTATAGAAAAACAGCTCAAGGTCTTCTTTTAGGTGGGAGGTCTGTGCAGAAGTGTGCATTAAATATAGCCTATTGGCCTAGGATTAAGAAAGGCACAAAAGAGGTATTTAAAGTATTTACTAGGATAACATGCTTTTCTTCTTTAATTTCTACAAACATACGTTTTTCTGAGCATTATGTGCCTCATAATGCAAACATACATCACACAATAGTGAAACTGCCTTTGGTAGTATCCTTTGGCAAAATAATATCTTTGCTTTGAAACTAAAAGGGGAAATATAATTCTTTGAGCAATTCCAAATATTGCATTGTAATTGCTTATTCACAAATGATATGATCTTTGTACTCTAAATTGATATTTTGGTTAGGGTCGAATGCTTGAAAAGAAAATAGCTGGATAGCCGCACTCCAAATATTCACCTATATTCAAAAGTATAAAATCAAGGCATCAAGGGTAGGTACAGACAGGGGCGGACTGACCATTTGGGCACTCGGGCACTGCCCGAGGGCCTCATGCCACTAGGGGGCCCCATCAGGGTTGCCAGCCTTGGTAAAACCAGGGACAGTATGTAAAAATCAGTTTTTTTTTAAATCACAAGATTATAGCTGCCCCTCCTCTCCAGTACCTTTTCAGTGTGAGTATGTATATTCTGTGTGTATGTATACTGTGTGTGTGTATATTGTGTGTCTGTGTGTGTATACTGTATGTGTGTGTGTGTATGTATACTGTGTGGCCCCATAATCTCCTATTGCCCGGGGCCCCATAATCTCCTTTAGCCCGGGGGCCCCATGATTTGTCAGTCCACCCCTGGGTACAGACTAACTGCACTGCCACTGACATGTCTCACACCAGACACGGTGCTTAGTCATAGCTAAGACTATTGTTGCAAACAGAGCCAGCACCCTGCTTCATTAAAGACAGAGACAGCTGACCTCAGGAGGGGTAATTATCCTGTAGCGGTGTATTCTCACATAGGGTTGAATGCTTGCAGGACAAAATACATGTATCATTTATTTCAGAATCTACATTGATGAGATCTGCTGCCAGTACTCCCCATAAAAAGCATGGAGTCCCACCTCTACTGCTGTGATGAGGGTTGGCTGTTCCAATTAAATTACCTTTATTATGAACTACTAAGGAATAAAGGAAATTAGAGTTGTAGGTCGTTGGCTGAATGTATTAAGCAGACCTTGAATTGCGTACAAGGTCCATTGTGACAGATTTGCTTTTCAGGAGGGACCATAAGCAGCCAGTATTTGCCTCCCCTGTGCACTCCTCGTGGTACGGTTGCCACCTTTTGTGGGAGAAAACACTACTTTTTCTTCCCTTCAACACACAGCACCTGATTCTGGTAGTTCGGATACCAGTTGCTAAACTATGGGAATGCAAAGAAATTGTCCTGTTTCCAGATTTCTAGAAGGCTTGGGCGATTCTCCGACAGTTTGGCAGCAGAGTGAGGCAGATATTTAAATGGCCCTCCTTACTACTAAGCAAACTTTGTCCTAATATTGGCAAAGTACAAGTTTGCTTTAAATCCAGAGATCTTAAAGCCACTCTTCAACTAATAAAAGATGCCAGTGGGAATTGAACCTGTAAGCATCTGCCAAAACACTGAAATAATATTTATTGGGTTGACTGATCCTGTAAAGTATAAGTATAAGTGTAGGTTTAGGGAACCTACCCACATTGTCCTCTTAGTTTTATCAAGCATTTTCCGCAGATGATATACATACCTACAAAATCAATGTCCCAAGATGTTATCTATACAGCCTCCCCCACAATGCATTTTCAGGAACTTTGCAAGCTACATTTGCCCAGTCACACTTTAACTTTTCACTACAACATATCCTGCCTGTCTAAACTCTGGTTTTGACTGGTGTTAAAGCTTAGACAGGGGTATGACATGATGACACCTTCAACGTCCAGTCCCCCGAACCCAACCATCCAAACACACATCAGTGTTTGGGCCTGGGGATTGACCACTTATGCTCGAACACTGACACATAGGGAAGGTCACATGCTCCCCATACCCTAAAGTCTCACTCCAGTAGTGAAGGCTCTGGCAGTACTGGGAGCCAATGATGGAGTATAGCTGGGGAAGTTAATATCTCTAGGGGGTTGGGCAGATGGTGTCACCTGAATGGGCAAAGTTACAGTATCTCTGTAAAGTTCAAAAAAGGGAAAGCTTTTGTAAATGTCAAGTTGTCTTTTGAAGTGCTATTGAGGTGTGTATTGAAAATATATGATGACAGGATAGCTTTGAAACTGTTTTGTTTTATAGTTGCTTTGTAAATTGCATCCATTCCTGAAGATGAATAACCTCACCATTAAAATTAAGAGATGTCAGAAACACATTATTTCTGATTCTCTGCACTGACGGAATGAGTTTGTATCTTATCCCAAACTGTGCAAAAACAGAATTGGGGCGAGACTCACTTTGATTTATGGAATCAGACAAGTAAGTGCTGGAATTGTGAATCATGCACTCTCAGACTAGTGGATAGTGTAGCATCCCTTCTAAAATAATTTTGATTCCGTTTATCTTTTAATAGTGTACATGCATTAGGCAAGTGTTAGACAATGTGTTGATGTCCTGTTGAATGTTTCCATGAGAATATCATTAGATAGGAATGTACTCTTAAAATAAGCATTTACTTGTTGCAGTAAAATCTGCCATGGAGGTACATCCTAATGATATTCTGTATAGCTAAGACATATGACTTTCAATAGCCAACATATATACTGTACTGTATACAATGACAACATAATTTTAATCATCTTTTATGTGGTTAAACAGGCATATACAAGTACTAGTTACCATTTCATACAGTAGAGTATCAGGAATGCTACATTTCTTTTTGCTCTTTATAAATATTAACATTGTTGTATTGAAAGTAATCTTGGCACAATTTGTGTGGCTTAAAAAAAATTCCATTTGGAACAGATAATAATGGAGTTAATCACAATTTCCAGTGATGCTGAGATTTAATGCAATCTATGTATTGACATCCTGAGCACGTGCATCTTTGAAATAAACTGCAACTCCTGTATTCATTTTTTTAAATAGTGAAAGGTAGTAGTACCATCATAGTCTGCAGTGTGGTAGTAGTAAAATGTTCCAGTTCAGTCAGTAGAGATGACACTCATAAAGCATTAATGGTCCTTTAAAATGAAAGACTTTTCATTACTCTCAGTGACAGTAAAAATAACAAAAGACAGGAGTCAACTACACACAATTGTCATTAAATTCATCTGCTTGGTCCCCTTGCTGTTGCCACTGAAATTAAACTTCAGGAAATCAGCTAGCTATATGGATAAAATAAATACATTGGTGCTGGTTACCTGTAAAAGGGGCTGTATTTCTGTCCATTCAATCCTGAGATTTACATAGTCCTGCCACACAGCACAGTCTGGAGCCTTGTTTTTTTTCTGTTGCATTTGAATAACACCGGCATGTGATTGGATTGTGAAGAATGAGCAACAGACTAATGAGGTCATCCTCTGTGCTCGCCCTTTCTGTCAGAATATTCTTTGCGATAACATGTGAATGCAGAACACCTGATTGAGTCAGACTGCTGACTCTTATGCCGCGTACACACGATCGGATTTTCCGCTCAAGCTTGGCTTGCATACACACAGTCACACAAAAGTTCTCTGAACTTTCGGCCGTCAAGAAGGCGGTGACCTACAACACTCCGACGAGCCAAGAAAATTAAGTTCAATACTTCCAAGCATGCGTCAAATTGTTTCTGAGCATGTGTCGGAATTTTGCGCGTCGGAATTGCTACAGACAATCAGATTTTCCAATAGGATTTTTTTCCGTTGGAAAATTTGAGAACCAGCTCTCAATCTTTTGTTGGCGGAAATTCCGACAGCAAAAGTCCGATGGAGCCTACACACGGTTGGAATTTCCATTCAAGAGCTCACATTGGACTTTTGCTGGTGGAATTTCAGATCTTGTGTATGGGGCATAACACTTTGTTTCCAAGTGCTGCTGTAAAAGTAATTATAAGAGGCTGAAATTAAGTCAAATTTGAGTATCTATTCTATCTGCATTTAAAGTGTATCTTAATCAAAACTTTTTTTAATTTGTAAATGGTGAAGAACAGGCATTTATTGCTGCTTGTGTACTTGTTGGTGAGATACACCCTCTGTCCCCAGAAGAGAAAGGGAAAATCCAAAATGTTTAATTGTAATAGGAGCAGAAATAGAGAGTAAGTATGCCAATGGGAAATTATGTGACAGCTGTCTAATAGGGCATCTTCATCTTCATGGGGTTATCAAGTTATTATTACTTGATTATACTATTTTCCCCTTATTTATTAAGTTTATTTAAAATTAATGAACCAAATGGACGGTGTGCATACAACTTATGGCTGAACCAACGATGTCCGGAGCAGCGCTGTGTTTATGTCTTGTAATTTGTCCCGTCTGTTAATTTTGTCCATGGCCATTCATGTGCTTTTAAATTATTCTATATTGTTCTATCAAATTTGAGATAACTGTACTTTTTATACACACAATTTTGATACTGGAATTAAAAATTTTAATTGTATCATACATTTTTGTGAAGATCATCACTTGTTGCTATAGGTAACCTCTTTATAAATAGCCTTCTCTTAGGCTATTTTCCTTTCCCGTTCCTTTCCCTCCTTTTTAGAATTATGTCTATCAGTTACAGTAACAAAACCCAACAGGGTACATGATCAACTCTAGGTATTTATATTGATAACCTATATATCAGTGACTAATTGCATTCCCCTCTCCCCATTTTCCCTTTAGTTTCTATACATCTTCATGTTGGGTCTGTGGCAGTGATTGATTCTCAACTCTGTCTTTAGGACCAACAGGCCAGATTTTAAGTATTACCTTGGGAATATGCAGACTAGAATACTGCAATTACTGAGCAGTGTGATGTATTTCAGTTGTCTTGTAAACCTGGCCTGCTAGTGGGTCCTGAGAACAGGAGTTGAGAACCACTGGGCTATGTGATCAGAAGAAGAGAGAAATCTCCCAAATGGCACACAAACAGAAAAATAAAAAAATCTGAAAGTAGTTTAACCCCTCCCTACTATATCTAAACCTAAACAATGGCTTTAGGTATACTTTACTTTTAGATATACTTTACTACATGTAACAGCAGCCGACCCAACTCAATTGCCTCTGCTTTACTGCTAGTTCCTCTGTTAGGCAGGGCAGGATGTTGACTCCATCAGCAGAGAGATACATATCTAGGGAATGGACTGCCATTTTCAATGACAAACTAACCTTTCACTTGAGATCTTCTTTATGTTTTTCCATTTCAAAAGTCCTCTGCCAGAGCAATGGATACATGGTCTGTCCTTTAGGCTATGTTTAGAGGTACTAATAAGGATCACCCAACCTTTGCTTGATTATGGTTGCACTCAGCATTGCTTGTAGGTATGCCAATTGCTACTATCTATTGCTTGCATCTGAATTTGACATATTTGAGTACAACACTAGTCTGGTACCTTGGAGAATGATATAACAGCATAGCATAACCTATTTTCACATAGCAGTTGCATCATCCTTATGTATTGTAGCTACCAATTATGGGCTCTATTAGTTACCACTTAAATAGTTTTATCAGTTTAAGTAAGCTTATTACATAGCATAAGCCATTTTGCTGACTTATTTTTGTGACATCATTTATCAGCATTAGTTTGGACAAATTAAAAGTCAAACTGTTGGCTTTGTCCTGACCTTTACGACTTAAAAGGAATTGCAGTTTATCATATGTCCTCCTAATGATTAGTAATTAGGTGCAACTATCAATCAACCTGTCAAAAAAGCCACCTGGTAAAGGAAATGCTTGCATAGTCAGAAGATAAGAAACATGGGATGTTTTGTGTAGTCTCGATATATCTCAAGTCTCCTGTAGCAGTGATGTCAGAATATAACTTTAGCCAATAAGGCAGCTGTATTATGATGCCAGTCTGTTATCAGAGTGGACTGAGAATTCCTATGTGTAGTTGCTGTCTCTATCTTTATCTTGGAGATCAGTTAAAGGACATCTGCCATAGAAGACCAAAAAACTACCATCTGCTGTACAATGAAAAACTACTGCTACTACTACTAGCCAAAAGATGAAATTAAATGTATAGAAGTGTTAAATATGTGGAGGAGTTTGGACATTTGAGAACTGAGCCTTGAATGTTACATTATTTCAGTGTAAGTTGCAGAATGACAATGAACTGGTTGACCAGTTGACACTGAACACAATTATTATTATTATTATTATACAGGATTTATATAGCGCTAGCAATTACAACATTGGGGCAAACAGTAGAGGTACAATACAATGCAATACAGAAGGAATCAGAGAGTCCTGCTCGTTAGAGCTCACAATCTAGAAGGGAGGATCAAGTGATCCAAAAGGTGATAACTGTGGAAGATGAGCTGATGAAAGTACAGTTGTTAGGTGGAGGAGGGATAGGCTTCTCGGGAAAAAAAAAGCTTTCAGGAATTGCCTAAAAGTGGACATATTGGGACAGATTGGGGTAGGGAATTCCAAAGGATAGGAGAGGCTCGGGAGAAGACCTGGAGGTGAATATGGAAGGAGCTAGAGAGCAGGCACTCTTGAGAGGAATGAAGAGGATGGTTTTGTTTGGTACTTTGAGACTAGGTTAGTGATGTAGCTAGGGGCAGAGTTGTGGATAACTTCATAAGTTATTGTTAATATTTTGAATTTAATTGATTGGGTGAGTGAGTGGCAGCCAATAGAGGGATTGGCAGAGAGGAGTAGCGGATGCTAAGAGGTTTGTAAGGTGGATGAGTCTGGCAGCAGCATTCATGAGGGACTGAAGGGGGAATAACTTATTTAAAGGTAAGCCAACGAGGAGGGAGTTACAGTAGTCTAGGTGAGAAATACCATATTTATCAGTGTATAATACACACACAGGTGTATAACACACACCCTAACTTTAACCTCCCTGGCGGTATGATTCTGTCTGAAAAAACATGCTGAAAGCGGTACAATTATTTGCAAGGAAATTTGGTGTTTTATACTGTAGGCCTGTGATCTTTAGGAATAACTCACTTAAATCTGACCAAACAAGAATCTAATAGGCATCCCGGGTATGACATTTTTTTAAAAACAAAATTTTAAATTATAATATAATAAATAATTATAAATAATTATAGCAAGTAATAATATAATTGAAATAAAAATTATTCAATAATGTAATCAAATCAAAATCACTGAAATTTGCTCAGTTGCAGAATTGTTGCTGTCATTATTTTTTTTTATGACGAATTTCCCCGCAAATCGCTATCGCACAATTCTGCAAGTGATTATAATTTATTATCGCTGTTTTCTAGCTGATCTAAAACCATTTTTGACATAAAAAGACACTTTTGGTTGCTATGGACAATCTACAGTTTTCAGGCAGAAAGAAAGGTTTTTATTATATAAAATGACATGTAGAACACTGGGCAGACCACTAGGGACAAGGGGGGTGTGTTTTTTTTACATACAGTACTGTAATCTATAAGATTACAGTATACTGTATGTATAGTGTTTGTTTATTTTTTTGAATTTGGCGCCGGTCTCCGCTCCCGTGCGTCATAACGTCGCAGGGAACGGAGATCGGCGGCACAGGAGGACGCTGTGTGAATCGAGCGAGGTCTCGCTCGCTCACACAGCGCGGTGACATCGCTGGATCCAGGACAAGGTAAGCCAGCGCACGCTGCAGGCTCTGCACAGCTACCCCGAGCGTGACTCGGGGTTACCGATCGTAACATGAAAAACCCACCCCGAGTCACGCTTGGGAATACCGCCAGGGGGGTTAAGAGGGAAGTTTCAGGAAAAAAACTTTCCACAGCCCCCT
This sequence comes from Rana temporaria, assembly GCF_905171775.1. Classification (NCBI taxonomy): domain Eukaryota; kingdom Metazoa; phylum Chordata; class Amphibia; order Anura; family Ranidae; genus Rana; species Rana temporaria. The sequence continues at coordinate 405,881,899 of NC_053490.1, forward strand.
GCGTATAACACGCAGGCACAGTTTATCCCCTATTTTCAGGGTAAAAAAGTGAGTGTTATACGCCAATAAATACAGTAACTAGGTGAGTGAATTAGGAGCTTTGTGGTTTCATTGTTTAGGAAGGGACTAAACCTTCCTAAGCAATAAACCTGCTTAAGTTTTTGCTGCCTATGGTTAAGAGTTATAAGCGCCACCATGTCTACACACACAAAAAACAAACACGTTATATGTATGTAGAGAGAAAGAGAAGTTATATTCACAGAGGTTCACTATGGTTAAGTCCAGTTGGTAGACAGATGCAGTAATATGCTTTGTCTCAGCTGGTGCTCAGACCACAGGATTAGCAGCTTTCATTTGCTCCTTATTAATAACATACAGTGTGGAGTATCTCTAGTAAAACAAACATGGGCATCTAATCTGACAGACTGACACAAATTCCAAAATTTCCTGCTGCTTTTGGGAGGTCTTGTTATAATAGGCAATGCACAAGGTTTAGAGAACAAGATTGTGGTAATGCACTATTTTTATAAGATGTGCTGTCCTACGTTTCTCCCCTACAGAGGAGTGGTTAAGAGTCTAATTCTTTCATGATATATATTTTCCTGCCATAAAGGTCAGCATTCCATTCACAAAAACTTTTTTTTTTTTTACATTATACTAATGATTTTTAAACCAGCAATGCAATCCACGTGGAGTGTTATAGTAAGGAGCACTGCAATTATGTACATGCTTTTTAGCAATTGCGCACATATCAATTAAAACAAATAAATAGTTGAATAACACATTTACAGATATATCTGGCATAGTGTAACCTCTTGTAAAGATGGCTCTAGACATGAAATGTCATATCACTAGAGCATGCATGTCACTTTGATCGATCAATTGATTTTTAAAAGGCTAGTTTTCTACCTCAGATATTCCTACAATAATGATTTATTAGGACTGTTTGCTGGTACCTACAAATTAAACTAACTTGTTTGATTTGTCTGCCATCAGTTGAATTGAGCAATATTAATCCTATGTCTGTGTACCTGCATCAATATTTGACTTGTGACCAGTGCCGGGACAAGGTAATCTAGAGCCCAGGGCGAACATGCCAAATTGCTCCCCCCCCCCCCGGTTGTATAATCATGCATCAGCAAAAATCACCCCCCCCCCCAAAAAAAAAAAAATTGAGCACCAATCTGTATACTCCCCCCCTAAAAATATATATCCCCTTCCTCCCAGTACAAATCCACCCCCCTGCTGAAATACCCCTTCCTGGCGCAAATATTTGCCCCACCCCCCTCTTCCCAGCTCAAATCCTCTCTCTCTTCATATGCCCCCAGCATAAAGCCACCCCCCCCCAAAGAAAAAACTTCCCCTCCTAGCACATATCCTCTACCCCTCAAATGTCCCCTTTAAGCACATATCCTCTCCCCCCCCAACTCCAAATCTCCCTCCTAGCACAAATTCCCCCCAGATCTTCCCTACTAGCATAATCATCCCCCAAGATACATTTGTAATCTTGCCACAAATCCCCCCCTTCCCCACCATGTTACCACAAACCCCCCAAATCCCCCCTCCCCAACACAAATTCCCCAAATCACTACTTTACTTCTAGCACACCTCCCGAAATGTTCCCTCCTAGAATTATTCTTACCCCCCCCCTCCCCAGTTCGTACTCCCAACATAAATTTCCTTCCCTCAATCCCCTCTTGGTGCCCCCCACCTCACATGATACCACAGTGCCCAGGGCAGCCGTCCCTCCTGCCCACCCCTTGTCCCGGCCATGCTTGTGACTAATAGAAATGTCCAAAATGATTTGCACAATTTAGAACTTCTAGCTGACAACACAAATTTAGAGGAGCTAGATGATCCACACTTAATGTGGATCAAGCTGCTCCTCAAACTGCTAAGGTGGTCAAAAGAACATACATTCATCAAGACCACTACAGAGTGCATGGGGGAGAACAAATACATATAGGTGGCTAAAAAAGGCTAGAATAGACAGATATGCTTTGAACAGATATGTTTTGAATTGATATGCTTTCTACCTGCTCTATCACAATCCATGAACACAGCTATTAAATACATACCAGATGGTATATGACCCCATTTAAAATCCACACTTTCCATCCAAATGTTCCCCTGAATTGCTTTTGTTTGTGTCCGGATCATGGTTTATTCATTCATATTTTTTGGAGTTGTAAAGCACTCTGCCCACTGTGGCAGCAAGCTGCAATTAGAGTTGCCCTAATAGCTGTCCCCAGTCTATCCTTAACCAATGTGCCTTTTGCTCCAATCATCGAGGTATGCAGCTCATGTGAGAGATTGTTGCACACAATGGATGATAGCACTTAATTGACACCTTGGTCCCAAGTACTGTCTAGGATGGAGACGATTAAACAAATGGACCATATATGTCATATACATTCTATGCCACCTTTTCTGAAAAATTGGATTATTGGGATGCCTATCTGGTCTGATTTTTTTTCTATTACTGTAGGTTTCATTTGGTCTTCTTTCCTACATTTGATATTTCACGCACGATCCTTATATTATACTGTCTGACCTTCATGCCAGTTTCATGCTTTTAGGCATTATATAATGTATGTAAAAGCTTTCTATTCTATGTTTCAATTTCTTCTATAATTATGTATTAGCATTGCATTTGTACTTACCTGTCCACACTCTACATCCTGCACCACTGCCTTCCTCTGCTAGAAATGTACTGCGCATGGTGGGCAGGAGAAACTTTGCCATAAAGAACAACAAAATAGCCAAAACTAGGTGCAAAAATTAGCATTCCAGCACCAGAGCTTGCAGCTGGACACAGCCCGGATGCGAGGGATGCAAGCATTTTGGTAAATTCCTTGGATAGTCTTGTGGAATCGGTGACTGTTTGGAATTGTGCACTGATGTCCAGGATGAGGCTACAGGAGAGCATAGGGGTGCACATACAATATGGAAAAAAATACAATGACAGGTATAAGGAAGGGGTCAGGGATACTAGTGGGGGTCTATCACTCACATCACACTCCTGTATAGAGAGGTACAGGCGAGGTAATGGTAAAGAGACAGGGAAAATAGTGGGGAGCTGAAGGTCCAGGTAAAGGTATGGGAGAAGAAGGATAAGTGATAATAGCGGATGACTCTTAATCATATGTTGAGATGTACAAAAGTTCAAAGTTTCACCTGTAGCAGATGTCCAGGTCATAGATGCAGCTGCAGTAGAACCTTACATGCATACGCCATGGCAGACCCAAGAAGATCTTGTCACAAAATGGGGGATGGTTGACAGCTTTGCTGCGCTTGTTTAAGGAAAGTGGGTACTTCCATGTTTTTGGTTGGCCCAGCAAAGGAGTTGAAGTGCAGCCCACCAGGTACAGCTAGCACCTGGCCAGCAGGATGCTGGGAATTTGTTCTGCAAGACAGTTCAGCAGAATCTAATCTTAATAATAATCTAGGAAAGTTGATTATGCATTCTGAGATATAATAACACATAACAAGGTAGTTGCAAACATATTTTCTTTTACACCTTTTGAAAAAATATGCACAGCCTCATTATTAAATATTCCTATGAGGTAATGAAGTGCTAATTTCTGTTACTGGAAGCTTAACACAGCATTTTTTTTGTATGTTTTTAAATTAGAGATGCCATGATGTTACTGTTACTATTTAAATTTAAATCAAAGCATTAACATTGATATTGGTAGAGGTTCATGGCTTTTTTTGCCTTGAATAATTTGAATCTATTCCAGCAAAAACATTTAGCCGAGTTTTGGTTTGGCAATTATTGACCACAGAACAGGGCCAGCAACTTAACTACTACAATAATCTCTTCTTAACTTTTGGGCTGTTGGCCTATGACTGTCTTACTCTGCCAAGTCTTCAGTGAGTCTATCATACTGCTTAGTTACAAGATCTTATTGCAGATGTTGAGTTGACTTTTAAGTGCCTTGTATAATGAAACGATTGCTAACTAATTCCTACAAAGGACTATGGGCTGGTTGTTTACATATACACATAGCACTGGTAAATCTCTATAATCTAATTGAATGTGTATCACAGAATAATGATATTATTGAATTGTTTTTGGCTGTTATATCATTTTGCTTTGGACTTTTATGTTCCCATATGCTAAGAATATGTAACATGGCACTACTTTGATAAGACTGATGACCACATATTATCTATAATCTATAATCTATAATCTAATTGAATGTGTATCACAGAATAATGATATTATTGAATTGTTTTTGGCTGTTATATCATTTTGCTTTGGACTTTTATGTTCCCATATGCTAAGAATATGTAATATGGCACTACTTTGATAAGACTGATGACCACATATTGTTTTTTTTAGTGGATTGAGAAAGGCTTTGAATATAACTATGAACTCTTTTTTTATACATTTATCTAAAAGATGCTTAAAATCATTTCATATTCTCCTGGAACATTAGATGGCTATGTATTAATGTTCACCATGACAACAAAGTGACATACTCTTGTCTTTCCCCTTAGAGCAGGATTTCTCAACCAGGGTTCCATGAAACTATAGGGTTCCTCCAGAGGTTGCTAGGGGTTCCTTGAGCAATGAGCAACTTCTGCTTCTCAGTTTCTTGCTGGGAGATATTTTTTTGTCGAGGAACTCGGTCGTGTGTACATTTTCGTAGAGGAAACTGTTGAGAAACTCGACGAGCCAAAAAGAGAGCATGTTCTCTATTTCCTTGACGGGAATGAAGAAAATTGGCTTGTCGAGTTTCTAGACAGCCTAACAAGGAACTCGACTAGGAAAACGGTGTGTTTCGCCCGTCGAGTTCCTCGGTCGTGTGTACGAGGCTTCAGATAAGTTCCCAGTGACATTATTGTTATTTTTAGCTTTCTGTAATGGGCTAATTCTTTCCAATGACCACAAGTGTAAGGAGAATTCTTCCCAAAGACCATCACATTAATATATCATGAGATATAATTACTAATCCCTGAGCCTGGAAAGGTATTGCAAGGGTTCCTCTGTTCTGAAAAGGTTCAGAAAGGCTGCCTAATGCCTAGTACACACAATCGGTTTTCCTGATGGTCAAAAGACCACCGGGAAACCCGAGAAACGGCTCTGTCCCTTTTCCACTGTACACACGACAGGAAAACTGCCAGGAGAACTTTGGTCAGGAAAACCGGCCATGTGTATGCTCCCTCGCAGTGTTTCCCACAGGAAAACTGCAGGAACAAAACATGTTGGGAAAACTGCTAAGGAGCATAAACAAAGGAAAACACTGCAGTTTTCCCGACGGGAAAAACGATCGTGTGTACTAGGCATTAGAGTAAAGTTGTTGAAAATGTTTGTTAACCACATGCGTCTTGGCACTTGTCTGGAAATTGCCATCTACCACGTAATTGTCCACTAAAACTCTTAGCTAAAAGTCATTACATGAGAAATTACACAATTACACAATTTTCAAGCAAAAAAAAAAAAAAAAATTCTAAGTTTCCTTGCACATGATTGGGTACACTACATTCACTAAACTCCGAGGATAATTTATTTGCAAGGTGGACAGTCTATTTGCCTTTAGTAAATCAACACCAATTTGTCTTTGTAGAAAGCAGGATTGTACAACTAGGAGGACTGACCAATATGATACAGACTGGTGACAAAACATACAAATCAATATAGAAGCTGATGCCCATGGGTCCACAAATTATGACAGCTCCCCAAATAATAATTAAATTACCGCCCCAAAAATGAACCATTCCCTTTTAAATGCAGTCATGCTAATTATTGTATAAATTGCCTGGGGTTGATTTCAACTTTCTAACTGAACTTTCTGTTTTTGTTGCAGAACAACGGTTCTTTGATTTGGTGCCAGAATCACAAGCAATGTTCAAAGGTAAAACGCATCTTTTTTTCCTGGTGCTTTCATGATTGTTGTTTCTTTAAATAAAAAAGAGAAAGTGAGAAAAATGAGCCATTAATAGTTGATGTGGAAAAATGTTCTCTCTTTGTGTGATTCATCCTTCTGTCGTTACTCCCAAGGCTTTTTAAGTACCATAATAACTCCTTCACTGTTGAGGGCTCCATTTAAACATTGCTTTTCAGTGATAGTGCTTATTCAAGACTTGACAAGTCCAGAATAGAACTGAGAACTCTTGTTCGTTTAACCCATTTGTGTCCTCTGGGAGGGGCTGCAAATCATTTCAGATACCTTTAATGCTTTAAAGGTTTAAGACAGCTATATTCTATTATTTAACATGGCTCTGACACAAAAAACCCAGAGAACACATCAACTCATGACTAACTGATTTTATGAGGCAGAAATCTTATTAAGCTGTATAGATGAAAGATGCATTACATCAAACACAGTGTTAATTCTACTGTAGTTCTCAAATAATGATGGGAATGCTCTATTGTACGTAAATTGAGATGACTGTGCATGAGAAATGAAAACATTCTAAGTAAAGGTTTGTCATGTTTTCTGCATTTTTATATCATACAAAACTCTCAGTTTCTGACTGAATAGTTGGGTGAATGTTTTGTTTAGAGCATTAAACGTAAAAAGGTGTTTTAGTTTTTTACACACAATATTGTGGAGCCACCTGGCTCAAGCAAATTTGTATTTAGCAGTTTGCTTGGTGTTCTGATTTAAAGTGATGATTGCTATTTCTTATGGTTTTCCATCCAACACTAATTGTGTATAACAGTTGTTTCAAGCTTTCCGTAGTGAAGAAAAAAAAATCAGCTAATTAAGAAAGGTGAGATGGTATAATTGTATCTGGGCAGATTTCATAGATATCTGACTTTTGTAGGGTTTGAATTTAAGTGATAAACCTTATTGGCTCATTTAGGTTAATGCAAGTTTTCAGATTAACCCTTTGTATAAAGCCTAGCAAAGAGATCTAAGTAATACTGAAACCTTGCATCTTTAATAACATAAGTTGGCCAATAAAGGGTAACGCTTAAATTCCGGACTTTCTAATCAATGACTAACATGGGACAATATTTCACTAGATGTTTGAAAGTAAAACATTTCAGAGTTTTCACAGCTGTGAGGGATTTTTGGAAGACCGTGACTTAAAATAAGGAGTAGTAAATGGCGTACACAGCCTCTGTGCACAGCTTAGTAGAGTAGCTCAAGGAGTATAGAAAGGGTCACTTTAAGGGGGGATCCAATGAGTAGTAATTAAGAATGACTATCAAGCTGTAGCTTATACACTAAGAGCTAGATTCAGGTACGATTTACGCTGGCGTATCTATTGATACACCGTGTAAGTTAAAAGTTGCGCCGTCGTATCTATGCGCGCTATTCAGGGAACTAGATACGTCTGAATTCCTGCTTCATCCGACCGACGTAAGTCTTAGTACGCCGTCGTATCTAGGGTGCATATTTACGCTGGCCGCTTCCGTGGATTTACGCATAGAATATGTAAATGAGCTAGATACGCCGATTCACGAACGTACTTGCGCCCGCTACGCTGTTTACGTAAGGCTTACATCCTGCGTAACGTTACCCCTGCTATATGAGGCGCAGCCAATGTTAAGGTATGGACGTTGGAACAGCCGTCGGGTTTTACGTCGTTTACGTAAGTCGTACGTGAATGAGGCTGTGCGTAGGTTACGTTCACGTCAAAAGCATTGAGCCGACGTATCTTAGGGAGTATATGCGACGTGACTCTGAGAATGCGCACGCATTCGCCGTTCATTCGGGAAGTCATTTACATGGGGTCACGGCTAATTTTACTACAACACGCCCACTACCTTCAACATTTGAATTAGACGGGCTTACGCCGGACTATTTACACTACGCTGGAGCAATGTACGGTTGTACGTTTTGAGAATACTATTCTGGGCTCCCTATTTTACGTCGGCGTAGCGCATATGAGATGCACTACGCTGACCAAAAGATGTGCCGAGCTACCTGAATCTAGCTCTATATCTGTAATACTGTATGTAGGAATTCAGGATAACAAGTCAATATTATACATAATTCTCATTTTGTTCTACTAGTCTGAAAACGGAAGAAATGAACAAAAAAAAAAGTGCAGTTATCAAATGTAAGACATGTCATATTTAAGAACTAAAACATCTATATTTATTTATGAAGAAAATATTATTTTTTAAAATAACCCCTTCGATTTAAAATTTTCCCTAAAAGTCAGTCATAATAAAGTAGATGCCCTTTTCAGGTAATTTTACACATGTCATAAGACCCATGAAGGAGGGGGTACTCCAAAATGCAAATCTTACATTATTAAAGGGGTTTTAAAGGTTCATTTTTTATTTTCTAAATAAGCTAGTGCATTGTTGGTTCACTTACCTTTTCCTTCGATTTCCCTTCTAAATGTTTTTTTTTATTTGTCTGATATTCTCACTTCCTGTTTCTCCTCAGTAAGCTTGCCCCCATCATCCGAGCCGTTCTAGCTGGGGGTTAGTCAGCCAGAACAGCTTACAGAGGAGGAACAGGAAGTGAGAAATTCAGACAAAGAAAACAAAGACAAAAAACATTTAGAAGCGAAATCAAAGGAAACGTTTAGTGAACCAACAATGCACTAGCTTAAAGGAACCTATTTAGAAAATATAAAACAAACCTTTACAACCCCTTTATGCTGGGGTTGTTTATCAAGGTGAACCAATAGGCAGTTGTAGGGGGCCTCAGGCCATACATTTCTGAGAAAGTGGAAAATGTCCTGGTCACCAATTGCTAATTCAGATTTTTTTTGGAAAGGGTCACTTCTTACCTGCTTCTATTTACAGAAACAGAGCTAGGGTATTTCCTTGAACTTCATACATTCATATAAACGTAAAATGAAAGTAAATGAGGGTGCTAAATGGAAGTGTCTGCTGTTATAATCTCAATATTGAGATGTTGGTAACTGTGGAGAGTCAGTCACATGAACACAAAATAAGCACTGATGAGAAAGTGTGTACAGGACACCATTTTGTTAGCATGGATGCAAGGAAGCAACAGTTTAATTTCTTGACAGTTGTAGAACATAGCTGGATCAGATGCAAATCAAAATGTAAACAATTACATTGGAAAATAGATTATGTCGCAATTTTTAATGATTAGTTTTAATCCACAGATGCACATGTTTCCACAAATTTAGATCCATAAGAACTCTATCATTATGTTCATTTTACTGTTTAGAGGTGTAGGTGGTATAAGGGTTTGGATGTTTTTCACTAATCATTATTATTCTTCATGCCTATGTAGTTTAATTACAATATGACATCTGTAGTTCCCGTTATTAAATCTGATAAACATGTACAAGCTCATTCCTGCACGCTGGTAATTTATTTGATCAACTTCACAGTAAGGATCTCAAAAAGTTCACACTCAACACTACAGAAAGCAGCATAAAAAACAAAAAAACAAAACAGAAAACAAAAAACATTAAGACCCGGTTCACACTGGGGCGACACGACAAGCAGCTCAGCCGCCTGACGTGTCGCGTCCCATTCAATGCAATGGAACCGTTCTAATAGGAGCGACACAAGTCGCTCCGACTTAGAAAAAGGTTCCTGTACGACTTCGGGGGCGGCTCGGGGCGACCTGCATTGACTTTTATACAGAAGTCGTTTTGCAAATCGCCTCTGAAGTCATCCTCAGGACGACTTGCAGAGTCGCCCCCGAAGTCGTGCCGCTGCTGTGTGAACCGACTTTAAGGCCTGTGTTCATAGATGTTTGTTGATGTTATATAGCTTTTGCATTCCCATTCAAATCTATGGAAATTAAAACTGCTTGGAGATGGTCAAATGCAGGTTAGAAAGAGGTCAACTGCAGGTCAAATTCATAAAATCCGAATGATCACTGAAGCATCTCAAACTGATGTAATAATGATGCCATTAATACAAGCCCAAACTCCATTGTTTATATCAAAATAAAATCTTCCCTGGTGTACATCTGCACAGTAATTCTCCCATAGATATAAATGGGGAGCTGACTTCACAAGAATGTTGTATCTATTCTAGGCGTACATCCAATTCACATTTAAGTCTGGGGGAGTTACTGCTCAGACAGCTACCTGTGGTGTAAAAGATTTGCACTCAAAACATTGATAGACTCTGCCACCACCACGGAAATAGAAATAAGCATCTAAGTGGTGGTGTGTGTGGCGGAGTGAAATTGTACTGCAATTCTTTGCCTTTGCTTGTGAACATTAAATAAACTATAACCAGTCATAGAAACCTAAATTGTAACTATGGGCTGGCTGAAGTCTTGTAATTTGGCCATAGACTTAGGCCTCGTACACACGACCAGTTTCCTCGGCAGAATCCATCAAGAAACTTGGTGGGAGAGTCTTTTTGCCGAGGAAACTGTCGAGGAACTCTTCGAGCCAAAAAGAGAGCATGTTCTCTTTTTCCTCAACGGGAATGGAGAAAATTAGCTCGTCGGGTTCCTCGACAAGCCTAACAAGAACTCGACGAGGAAAACAATGTGTTTCGCCCGCCGAGTTCCTCGGTCGTGTGTACGAGGCCTCACACAGCACCTCCAAGTGTTGACATGAATGTTCCTTTAATTTCCAGCACAGTGAGACCTTGCCCAATATTATTGTGATGCCCTTCTCCCCACAGTCTTCTTTGCCTCCCTATTGGCACAGAAGAGTGTCTTCACAGGCAATTCAGGAATGGACAGTGGTAGGGAAAAACCATAGTGTGACATGGAAAGGTCTTGTTACTATGTGCATAATAAAGTGCCCTGTGTTGTAAGGGCCCCGGAGTACTCTGGAAATAAATCAAAGTTTGTACAGCCACCTGGAATTGCCAAAATTCTTATCCAATAGCCAAGTTCCATACTTTAAACAGGCCATAGGTTTGCTTTAAAAGAAAATAATGAAAATACAGACTGTTGTAAATTGCTTACGTTATGTGTATGTTTAATAGTTTGATACAATGTAATATTAAGTAATAGAAATATCCACATTATACTTTTTTTACAGACAGTGAAATTTCATACTTGTAGTAGTGACATATTTGTCAAGTGCGTCAGCCACAATTTAAAAGTCTGTGATTACAGATTACACTCCACTAAAATTGTACTGACCTAAAGCTAGCAGCATGAACCCACTTGATTAATGAGAATGTACATCTGCCTCCATTTAATGGAATCCCTTCAGTGATTAAATCAACAAGATTAATGTGAAGGACTTTGTGAAATATATAGCTTTCTCCCACCTGATTATTTAATATGGCTGTAGATTAAATCTGCAGTCGAATACTTGGCCACCATTTAAACACTTTGCCTAATCAGATTAGTAATGTCCACATTACAGAAGTGGTCTGCCGTTTATGGATCATTTTCTTTTATGATCCTCCTGAGATTCTTGGTCTTTAGCCTTTGACAGAGGATAATAGTCAAGAACAGAAAGATGGTAGACCATATACTACATTATTGACTTTTTTTCCTTGTCCCTCCTAAATTGATTTCCATCTCAATTGGCAGTGCTTTCCGTCTAGGTCAAATCCAGTTTAAATTATAAAAAATAATAACATAAGACTTAGTATCTTCTCTGAATGGACGATACTGATTAGCATTTTGTTAAAAGAATACCTTCTGTCTGTACAAGATTCCTTGACACTTCAGCACAGCAGCATGACCCAAGAATAGGATCACTGCAGGTTATATTTATTTCTCTGGTTGTAATACTTTAAAAGGAGGGTTGGATATCTCAAGCAAAGAGTTTTATCTTCTGTCACTGACATATAAATACAGTTCTTTTCTCCCTCTAGTCAGTCATAATAATAAAAAAAATAATTTACCATGAATAAAACATAGCTATAGCAATGTCTAGACCAGTGTTTCCCAACTCCAGTCCTCAAGGCACATCAACAGGTCATGTTTTCAGGCTTTCCATTATTTTGCACAGGTGATTTGATCAGTTTCACTGCCTTAGTAATTACCACAGCCGTTTCATCTGAGGGAAATCCTGAAAACATGACCTGTTGGTGTGCCTTGAGGACTGGAGTTGGGAAACACTGGTCTAGACTATCTTGGTAATGTTCATTGTCATGGACAACTTATTCTGTAGTAACCATGGACATATTTAACTTTCCTTCTTTTTTTTTGTGAACTGCATACAACATTGAATACATTTTACCTTGCTGTCATTGTGTCATTTTGTAAAAAGTGTGGAAATTAAAAATGAAAGTATCAGCCATACCAATCAATTAAACTGTAGCAGCAGTTTTTAGTGAAGTTGAGAGAAGTAGCAAACGTCTTTGTGTTTTTAAATCTGAGGCTCGTAGTATTGATAGAGGATGATTACACAACTTGACTGCTGAGAAGTGCATGCATTCACATCCCATAACAAATGTAGCCTTGTCCAAAAATGACACAGACACATACAGTATTATGTTAGAAAAGGCAAGGCCACAGCTTTATTGTGGTAGTGCAGTTCCCTTTAAGCTCATCTTTCAAACATAACCTGTGCCAGTCACAGATATACTTTTAACCATAACATGAATAACAGTCTAAACACCTGTCTTTACCATGAGAACCAGACAGGCTTTTAGGTACATAAACTAACCAAGAGCTTGAGGGATAAAAGATCTTTACTAAAACTGTAACAGCCTCTACATCTGGGGAAAGGAGTGTTGCTTGAATTTTCAAGGTCAGTGATTGTAACCCCCAGCGCTACACTAATTTAAATCCTGAGCCCACCCCCTTAGCTAAAACAGGCCACAAATTACATTAAACAATATTAAAATGGCCAAAAAACCTGCACACCCATTAAAATTAATTGTTCCCCTCTTATATCTCTGAATGTATCCCTGTGTACATTGTGTATATTGTCCTTCCCACCATAACACAGGTCAAGCAATCTTTCCTTTATTCTCCTTTAATGAATAACAAGCTCTTCCATACGAATGAACTTTGTAGAAGTAATAAAGCCATGGCTCCCACTCCCCATAGATTCTACAAGGTCTTCATCTTAAAACTTTTCCCTTGATTGCTTTAAATATTCTCTATCTCTGGCATCTATTCTTTTAGTCCCAAATACACCATGCATCACCTTACTTTCGTTTAGTATAAAAATCAATTATGTACTGATAGAACAGCTTTATCTCCACCTGTCCTGGCTACAGTATAGACCTTTGTCTGGCTGATTTCATTGAAGACCTTTGTGATCCTCAATTTTTTTGCTGTCTTTCAAAAGTCTTCTGTTGATGACAGCAATATGCAAAGGTGTTCAATAGCCTCTATATGCACAGGAATGGCATACAATGCTTCCAACAAGAACATTATCAAAATTGGTGTGGTCAAATAGTCTTGCTGAAACCACAATACTCTTAGTCTGATATGAGAAATCATGGTAATGAAGCTTTGATCTTCAAGGATTAGTTACTTTGTGACAACTTCACTCTGTAACCCCTAACAGCTGGGCAGTTCCTTCCATAATGCTAAAAAGGAGCTTGTCTGAAGCGGAACCATTTAAAAGTCTGAACAGTCAAGTCAGTCATCGCTTTTCAAGCTCTTCCTAATTCTCCTCTGTCATAACATTTGTAAATTCAAGATTAGGGATATAGGGCCAGATTCACAGTGAGAGTACGCCGGCGTACTACGCCGGCGTACTTTCAAATTACCCACGTCATATCTTTAGTTTGAATCCTCAAACCAAGATACAACGGCATCTGGGTTCGATCCTACAGGCGTACAAAGCCGTACGCCTTCGGATCGTAGATGCAATACTTCGGCGTCCGCTGGGTGGAGTTCGCGTTGTTTTCCGCGTCAGGTATGCAAATGAGCTTTTTCATTATTGGAAGTAACAATATCCTCCATACTCACAGGCTGCATGCTAGTTCCAAAGTCATGACTAATGGTGGCTTTCTTAGAACTGATATGCAGATTTAGAGAATGGTTACACCCATCAGAGGCCCTATAACATCTACTGAGCCTTCCTATTGGTCATTTTAAGGGGCAAGAGGACCTTTTGACCAACAGGAAGGCTCAGAAGGTGGGAGGAGGATCAGGGCTGTCTTTTACTTAAAAGGTTAAGATTTGTACAGTATATGATTTCAGCAGTCTTGTTCTGTGCATCTATTGATCCCTTTGAACCTTGGTTACAAAGTTTCATAGGATATAGTGACATAGTTAAGGTGGTTCTAAAGCCTCAAGTTTTTTTACCTTAATGCATTCTATGCATTAAGGTAAAAAAACTTTTTTTGCTGCAGGATTGCCCCAGCCTCCCCTTATTTTTACCTGCGCCCAATCCGATCCTACAACGTGCACGAGATACACCTGTCTCCCTTCTCATTGGGCAGATTGATAGCACAGAGAAACATTGGCTCTCACTCTTGTCAATCAACTCCAGTGACAAGGGAGCAGGGGACAGGGGAGAGTCCCACTATCTGTGTCAATGGACACATGAGTGCCCCCATGGGAAGCTGCTTCCTGTGGGGGCACTGGACTGATAAGAGGAGCCAGGAGCACCAGTGGGGGACCCGAGAAGAGGAGGTTTAGGGCCGCTCTGTGCAATTCCACACAATACCTGCACAAAGCAGGTAAGTACAGAGATGTTTGTTATTTTAAAAAAATATATCAATAAAAAATACTAATGCCCATCAAATTAATTTACTGGCATGTTTTTTCATCATATGTTCAATTTTCATGCCCAAGTTTGTGTTTCCAGTTTCCTTTATCTCCCTAACCTAAGCCATGTCTTTTTCAATACTTGCTGCTGTTTATTGTCATGGTACTGTTTATGATGCGTCTTAAATCAGTTTTTAGTACCTCAGGCTATATGCAAAGACAAAGCACTTACTTGCAACAACCAAAGGAAGGTTATAGCATGTACAAAATGATCTTGTTTACCTGGCTACTTTTCAGCGCCCTGAGTTGTAAATTTCCCCTGTGCTTTGACAGCAGGAAATAGTGTGCTTGTGTTTGTTCTTTGAACAGATGCTCTAAGCCGACAGGTTTCATTACATTGTTTGTCAAGATGAAATATTAGAGCTACAGCGCCTGCTCTCGTAGATAGAACATGTTCACTGCCCAGCTTGCTGGTAAAGATAAAAATCAGGTTGTAGAGCAATTAGTTGGAAAAACTTTGAAATGCATTCTGGTTGAAAGCTGGCTGAGACAATTTTATTTTATATTACCATGGGTCTTATAAAGAACTTAAGACTTGGTCCAAGAGAATAAACTACAATGCAATGTAGTCATGGAAAACTACTATTGGCATTGACTGTTATAGCGACATTTACATCAGCCTATAAAATTGTTTAAAAAAAAAAGTGAACAATGTGCATAGCTCTGCAGAATTTTTATGTAGAAATCGTTGTAAGGGCCTGCAATAAATGTCATTTATTATCTTTAGCTTTACAGTGTTGTGAATTTTCCATGTCAGGAGGGTTTACCATCCAGGGTTGATGTCTAGTAAACAAGAGAAGATGAAAATTGGTAACTGTGGAAAATATCCTATAGCTCATAGCAGTGTATGAGACAGTTAAATTTATTTAGCGAGTTGTGATGCAAAAATGTGCCAGGAGTTCTGGTACTGCTTTTTGCATACCTCTACATAGCAGTTAAAGGGAAACTATAATATATATATAGAGTTGTGTTCAAAAGTTTGCATACCCTGGCAGAAATTGTTAAATGTTGGCATTAATATTGAAAATTTGACTAATCATGTCTTTTATTTAAGGATAGCAATCACATGAAGCCAATTATTATCACATTGTTTTTTGGGTCCTTTTTAAATCATAATGATAACAGAAATCACGAAATGGCTCTAATAAAAAGTTTACATACCCTGGAATGGTTGGCCTTGGCACAGACACAGAAGGTGGCACATGCAGGTTAAATGACAATTAAAGGTTAATTTTCCACATTTGTGGCTTTTTAAATCACAATTAGTGTAAATAGTCAATGAGTTTGTTAGCTCCCACATGGATGCACTAAGCAGGCTTAGTCTACCTAACCTTGGCTTGCTATCAAAAGAGCCCTTAATTTTCCACTACTTAATAAGTGATTAAACAGTACTGACTAGCATATTCAAGGCTTTGGATATCGTTTTATATCCTTTCCATATTTGTAAAGTTTCATTACCTTGTTACGCAAGTCTTTTGACTGTTCTTTTCTACCTCCTCATGGCTCAGTGTCTAGCCTGCTTACTGCATCCATGTGAGAGCTAACAAACTCATTGACTATTTATACACAGACACTAATTGTGATTTAAAAAGCCACAAATGTGGGAAATTAACCTTTACATGCCTTTTTAAACTGTGTGCCACCTTCTGCGTCTGTACCAAGGCCAAAGATTACAGGGTATTTAAACTTTTTTATCAGGGCCATTTTGGTGATTTCTGTTATCATTATGATTTAAAAAAGGATCCAAAAAAAACAATGTGATAATAAATGGCTTCATGTGATTGCTATCCTTAAATAAAAGGTTTTTTTTTTTGGCACGATCAGTCATATTTTCAATATTAATGCCAAAATGTCACAATTTCTGCCGGGGTATGCAAACTTTTGAGCATGTCTGTAATACCAAATTTTTATTTATTTTTAGTTTAACTGGTTGCCGACCAGCCGCCGTTATACGGCGGCAGGTCGGCTCTGCTGGGCGAGATCACGTAGCTATACGTCATCTCTCCCAGCAGCGAATAGGGGCGCGCGAAAAAAAGGACATCACTTTTCTTTGGGAGATACGTCGCAGGATCGCGCAATTGTCAGTTAAAGCGACGCAGTGACGAATCGCAAAAAGTGGCCTGGTCTTTGACCAGCAATATGGTCCGGGGGTTAAGTGGTTAATACTACATTTGTTATGTAGATTTCCCCTTTATTAGTATGTCAAGCATACTTGGGAAGCCTATTATACTGGGGCACGTAAGCATACAATTCTTGCTATACTAAGGCAGTGTTTCTTAACCTTTTTTCAGCCAAGGCATCGTTCACAGTTATATTCAACCTTAAGGCACCCTATTTTAAAATTTAACAAACAAAACTAATAGTTTTACATGCAGCTGCATCGACACACATTATTTTTACAAGGCAAATACACCTTTTCACTCTGGTACTGACTAGTAGTCCAGTGCTTCTCTTCTCCATCAGTTTTTCTTCCTCATTCAGCTAATGTGACCCAATTGCTAAGAAGAGGGGCAAACAAGGACATCACTCAGGCACCCAATGTCCTCCTCATCATTCTTCGACATCATTGATTGTTAGAGTGCCAGCAGCTGACCTGCACAGTGCCTAAGGTTGTAATGCTGCACAATTAAAACCATTGCCTTTGAATAACAAAAAAAGGCAAGCTTGAGCCACCTGCTGGCTCGTTGACAAGTTTTGGGCAATTGAAGGCAACTTTCAGGCATTTTGCCAAGGCGGTCCTGAAGAACTCAGAAGGCACCCCAGGGTGCCATGGCACCGTGGTTGAAAAAGGCTGCACTAAGGGATTACCTCGTCTAGAATCACTCTTTTACGTAAAACACGTATAGTGGAGCAATTTCCATGCCCTAATCCTAACCAGGCAAAGAATATTGTGACAATGTGTAAATAAACTTAGTGTATTACCTGATTGTATTTCTACTAATCATGGAAAAATATATGTAGTTAATAACAATTTGTGTGCTGAATGAAATTCAGCATGCCACGGGCTCTAAAACCAGTCCATTAGTACTAGCTAGTGAATCAGCTTTTTTTACAAGGCCTGTATTTCTCCTCTCCAATGGCACAAAAAAGCAACAACTACCACTTCTTTAGAGGAGCCTCTCCCAATTCTAGCTGTAATGTTGAAGAATCTCAGTTGCTAGTGAAGGAACAGCAAGAGAACAATACCTTATAGCAAATCGAGCTGTGTGTTAGTGATTCTATCACTAGCGAGTTGTTATCAGTTGACAGAATTGAAACGTGTGACATAGCCCTACCTGTTTAGGGGCAGTATTTATGAATTTCCATGGGTCATAAAAAGGAGACTATACATCTTAGTCAAGTCATATTTTACAATGAAGATGAATTGAAAACAATAAGAAGGTTTTGTGTATGATGATTGGAAGATTATGATGGCAAAACAGTTGCCTAGTGTGGTGACGTGGTTGTGGAACACAAGCCTGATCATGTCTGCTGTAATTCTGTATCTGAGGGCACTCAAGGTTTGAAGCTGAGAGACTGGAGTACATCTGGAAACCCAGATCTCAAGTTTAAACAGTTCAGCACACTGTTCTCTTCACAGGTTTTTCATATTATCATCATAATATCAGGTTGATGTTACACAGAAGTTCCAAGCTTCAATCCCTACAACTAGCACAGCTGGGGCCATCGCTATGTAATTTTTATTTTTCTATATTTTTCAAAAGGTTTTGAGTGACAGATTGTCAAATAGGGGTTCCTCTCCTTTACCAGAATTTGACTTGACCGATGCACAGAATACTTCTAGATTCCAAATTTGTTCATCCTATCTCAAGGAATGTGAACAAGTCTTTGAAACAAGCAAAGGAATTGTCTAGCATAAAAAGCTCCAACTTTACAATCCTACAGTAGCCTAAACAAATAAAGATTTATAGAGTAGCTGGTGAGTACCATTAAATGGTATGCTGTGAAAATGGCTATATAAATGTATTAACAATATAACATTTCAGAAAGACAGCAGAGCATGCCAGCAATGAATGTGAACACTAGACAATAGTCTTGATGTTATATTGGAAACGTGTGTGGCGCCTTCAGCTAATCTAGTCTATTTTCTGTGTCATACTAGCTGTGTAGTACATCCAGCTGAACAGTTGGAATTCATTTTTTCTTGACAGACTATATTTCTGGGTCTGAGTTTTCGAAAATCATCGCTTTTCAAAACATGTATTTAGCAATAAAAAACAAACAAAAAAAACCCCATAGTGTTGGTCTTAGCCAGGAAAGAAATTAGCACGATTCACCCAACAAAACACAGACGATGTTGACAGGGGAATCATCTAGTGTTTTCTCCTAGTGGGGGGGGGGGGGGGTCTGGCAGGAGAAAACACTGTTATAGCCACTAGCAATTATTACAAGAGAATCCAGCAAGCTTGTTGTACCCAAGTTGATCAATCGATCAACTTGGTACATTCAGCCCGCCCATTAACAGTTTGAGACTCAGGCCTCATAGACACGACCAAGTTTCTCTGCAAAAAACAGCAAGAAACTTGCTGGGAGATATTTTTTTGCCGAGGAAACCTGTCGTGTGTACATTTTCGTCGAGGAAACTGTCGAGAAACTCAACGAGACAAAAAGAGAGCATGTTCTCTATTTCCTTGACGGGAATGGAGAAAATTGGCTTGTCGAGTTTCTCGACAGCCTAACAAAGAACTCGACGAGGAAAACAATGTGTTTCGCCCATCGAGTTCCTCGATCGTGTGTACGAGGCTTCAGCCAATTCCTGCTGAACTGGCCTTAGAGCCATTTGTAAAAATCCTGTCATTAACTGGTATCATTAAAAAAATATATATATATTTCCCATAGACAGTTTATTGCCCGTAGGTTATAAGCAGGTTTTATGTTATATGTATGCATAGAGGTTTTCTTACTGAAAGACATCTATTGCGGAATGTGAAATGATTACAGAAGCTGAAATTTGAAACTGCTACCACTGTGATATAGAAGAGCTGAGAGTGAACAGTCTATGGGGGTTGTTTACTAAAACTGCATGATGTAAAATCTGGTGCAGCTGTTCAGAGAAACCAATCAGCTGCCAGGTTTTATTGGCAAAGCTTAAATGAACAACCTGAAGTTAGAAGCTGATTGGCTACCATGCACAGTGCTCCAGTTTTAGTAAATCTCCCCCAATGTGTTTATTTTGAATAGGTTATAAACTCAAAAGATAAAATAAACTTCCAATAACTGTCCCCCACCTTATCCAAGTCCTCTATCAATCCAGCAATGACCCTGTCTGTGGCACCACTGCCCTTTCTTCTTCTTCTTACAATGGACTGTAAGCTCCTGCTATAGTCAGTGAAATCCTGTGAGGAGAGAGCAGGGGCATCACCAAGCCATGTGTGTATCCATAGACACACACAGCAGAGGAGGAGGAGGAATGGTGAGCTCTCACAGGGAACGTCAGAATTAGATGCAAGGGCCTGATCTGTGCAATACCATTGCACAGAGCAGGTAAATAAAACGTATTTTTTATTTTAACAAAAAAAAATTGCCTTTACAACCACTTTATGATTGGAGGAAAGGGTTTGAATAGAATGGGGAAGGGTTGGAACCACAGGAGAGATTTTTGTTCACTTCCCGTTGTGCCTTGAGGGGGAACATCTTTTAAACTGTGACAGTGAGAGCAATGAAAGCAACTTTATTAGTGGAGTGGGAGAAACATTAGCCTGTTAATTTCCTAAGATTTCCCCACTACTTGTTTAGGACAAGATATGAGGTGCAAATCTAAAAGGACTATGACATTTTTTTTTCAATATAATGCATACAGTACATTGGGTAGGGGGGAGTAAAAATAATTAGCATGCCTTAACATGTCTTCAAAAGAGAAGTATGGGCAAAGCTTTTTTTGGCTGTACTTCTCCTATGGATCAGTGGAGTTCAGTTTGTTCTGCACTCCTGTGATTCATTTTCAGCTGACATCGGGCTAAAGTCTGCTGTCGGCTGACATCACTCAGCTGGTCCAGACTCTGCAAAGATCTAGACTTTACAGCTGGGATTCACCCAGATGCCTGGACTGCGAGCTGGCTCCGCCTCTCAGATAGCCACTGGAAAACGGAGCCAGCCACTCCTGGCCCCTCCACAGTCCAGCGCTCCAGTGAGCACTTGCAGGGCAGAGCAGAGGGCCGATCAGTGACAGTCACCAGATCTCTGCTCACTGAAGACTAAGAGCTGAGCGATTATTTCTCAGTCTTATGCCTCATACACACGACTAGATTTCTGTCAGATAAAAAAAATGAAGGTTTTCCCGATGGAATTCCTCTCAAGCCTGCCTTGCATACACACGGTCACACAAAAGTCCGGTGAACTTTTGACTGCCAAGAATGCGGTTTGTCAACTACAACGAGCTGACAAAATGAAGTTCTATGCTTCTGAGCATCGTCAAATTGTTTCCGAGCATGCACATTTTTTTACCATGGAAAATCATACAGACAAACTGTTTTCCCGCCAGGATTTTTTCCTGACGGGAAAAAAGAGATCATGTTCTCTTTTTTTATCTGGCAGTTTTCCCGTTGAAAAAACTGTGATGGAGCATAAACAAGGCCCGGATTCACACCCAAAAGCTCTCATCCCAGGTTTTCCGATGGGAAAACCGGTCGTGTGTACGAGGCATTAGAAGCAGCGGGGGACAGAAGCAGCATTGGACCAATGCTGTATCCACCTAGGTAAGTATATATATTTTTAAAAAAACATACCTCTCTTTTAGCTTCAGCTGCAAATGTTTCATCCTTTTTTTAATGAATGGGTCAGGAACATTTTTGCACTTTATTTAGAAGCATTGGGTATGAGAGTAACAAAACACAAGCTACCTAAATTAACAATTTCTACAAACTTGGAGGCTCAAACCAAGCCAAATAAAGAGGTATTGTTCTTTAACTACGAAGTGTTTGAAACTTCCTGTTGAGTTACTTTTAGAGATAATTCAGGTGGAAAGATGAGTTAATGATTTCAACTGATTCCCTGCTCCCTCATGTCACTCAAAACCCACTTAAATCAAAGCTTATAATGTGTGCTTCAACACCAGACCCAGCCAGAGACTGTGTCAATGCTGTGCCAGTCCCACAGTTCACCTATTCTTATGGTAAATGTTTTGTGCTTTCATGCTGAGAGACTTTTATCAAACATATTAGGCAGCGTTTGGGAGTTCATTAGTCTTCAAAGGCTGCAACATTCCAAGTCCCTTATCCTAGGAACACTCATGTCAGCTAGAAGGCATGCAGAGAGAGGATACTTTTATACACACTTTACAACCCAGGAAAACCTTGCAGAAATACTCAAGATTGTGTCACAATTTTATTATGGAAAAGCGACATAATTTGATTCGACTGCTGTGCTATAGAGCTTGGAATGAGAAAAATGCCAAGACTGAACTGATTAGGTTCCTCCAGAAATCACAGATTTGGTTTCACCAAGTTGTGATGACAACTGTAGTTAGGTGAAGCAGAATTGTTGATTAAAAAGCGTGAATTTGACTTATCACCCACATATAACTGCACATTCTACCTATATCTGAGCATACACAGTATAAAACTAAACTTGTGTGAAGTGTCACAACGTCTGAATTCATGTTATGTTTACCCTGTGTTGCTTGTGTATTTAGGCAAATGCAAATATACATTTACTTTAGAAACTCAAAATTGTAATTTAAAAGAATAGTGTAGGTTTTGAAAAAAATAAGCAAACAGAGTTACCTAGGTGGCTGCAGCATCGCTCCAATACTGCATCTGTCCCCCCGCCACATTTAAGACTGAGAACTGATCTATCAAAGACTATTGATTGCTCAGTTCTTAGTCTTTAGTGATCAGAGAGCAGTGACTGACATTCACTGGCTCCCTCCAGCGCTCACTGGAGCTCTGGGCTGTGGAGGGAGAAGGAATGGCCGGCCCAGGGTCTCAGCGGAAAGTCGGGATCCCTCCATAGTCTGGACTAGCTGAGTGAATAGTCATTTGAGAGCGTGCTGTAGTTCTCATGAAAGGTTGCATTCGGTAAAAATCTAATCCAGCAGGTTACAAGGCTACTTTGGGATGTGAAGACTATTGAAGCCTTAGGCCTCATGCACACTGAACGTTTTTTACAGCTGCTCCTAGGGGTGTTTGGCGTTTTTTTCACTGCCTCTATACTCCCCTGCATGTTAGCGTATGTGTCCATGCACACATTGGCTTTTAACAGCATTTAGTGGCAGGAAAGTTTTTTTTTTATCACAATGTTTTTATTATGACTTTCGTATAAAGCGATACAAAACAGATCAAAACAAAAAGAAAAAGATATTGGGTGATACACACGAAATCTACGATATACTCAATATGCACAATATACTTTGCACGCAAAACTATACAAGGAAGTTGGCAAAGAACAGTACCGTGTTACAATAACATTAACACAATCCAATCACTTCTTGGGCCAGATAGACCAACATTTGTCAAAACGACAACATTGTAGAGAATTGATTGCAATTAAACGTTCAAACGTGTGGTTTCTGTGGACTACTCTAACTATATCAGAGAGATTCGGGGTTATATTTGTTTTCCAAGTGCGTAGTATGGATGCTCTTGCTTCTAGAAGGATGTGGCTGACAACCTGTCTATGTTCTGTGGGAAACCGTTCTACGCCTATATGGAGAATTGCCAATGCTGGAGAGGGTTGAGTCAAATTACCCGTTATAGAGGAAATAAAGGAGAAGACTTGGTTCCATAGACTCCGTATATTCGGACAGTGCCAAAACATGTGCAAAAGATTGCCTATTTGCCCACAGCCTCTCCAGCATTGCGGTGAAAGTGCTGGATAGAATGTTGCCAGTCTGAATGGTGTATAATGCCTATTGGCAATTTTTATCGTCATTTCCCAATGTCCAACACAATGGGAAGCTCTGTGAATCTCCTTAAAAGAGTCCTAGTGGCAGGAAAGTTTAGAGGCAGGAAAAAAAAAAAACACTGCCAGTGCTTCCAGGAGCAGCAGAGTTTTGGCTAAAAACTTCCAAATGTGTCTAAACGCTCCTAAACACGAGTTGAATTTAGCACCAAATAAAAAAAAATCCCAAACACCAAACGATGATAAAGACTGCTAAACTGATTTGGAAAAAATGCAGCTTAGGTGAGTTTTAACGCAGATTAAAACTGGTAAAACTGCCTATCTGTCTATGTAAATCGCAATACAAGAAGTGGAGTTTAAAGTGGTTGTAAACCCCGTTTATGAAACGTGAACTAAATACATAGATCTGCAGTGTTTACTTGTCTCTCTCCAAAGCTCTAAGTGTTGTTTCTCACTGGTGCTTTGTTCCTCTGTTATTAGCATGAGTCACTTACTGACAAGTTCTTTGACACATGAGACAACGTGAGCTAGAAATTTGTGTTAAGGAGGGAGCTTAGAGGGATATAAACCATGATCTTGTCTATTTAGAATACAGCTCTGCATGTTCCTTCATTCATCTGCCTATGTGGGGAGGGGGGTACCTTTCCTTCAATCAGCTCTCACATGGTGTAAATACATTCTCCCCGCCCACCCCTATGTACTGCTGAGAGATGAAGAAAGATGTTTAACATGGTCTGCACTTTTCAAAAGGTGTGGAAAGTGATAGACAGCAGATATACAACACAAACAAAAATCCAACTGAAGGCATTTTTTTTTTGTTTCTGAGTGAAGTAAGGAAGGTTAGAACCTCTTATGCTGAGTACACACGGTCGGACTTTTGACTGTGTAAAAGTCCGCCGTGAGCCGGTCAGAAGTCCGACGGACAAAAAGAGAACAGAATTTATTTCTAAGTTCCGTCGGACTTCCGACAAAAAAAGTCAGATGGAGGCTACACACAGTCGGACTTTTTTTCCTGGAAAGTCTGGCTGTGTGTACGAGGCATATCAGGGTTTTATTGCTGTATGTGTACCTGAAAATTGTCTAAAGCATACATGAAAACTATAACAAACCTATTTTAAAATAACTGGATGAAAAGAAAGTGTTTTTTTTTTTTTTTTTTTACAAGAACTACTTTTTATACAAGGACTTTTCACTTTGAGTCTATGTTCACTGTTGTTCTGAACTAACAGACTGAATATACTGGAGCACCTTAAAGAAAATCACTTGATGCTGAAGAGCCAACATTCCAAAGAAGAATGCTCTTCATTTTACATGTTATTACATGGGATACCAAATTCATGATAAGAAACCATTAATACTGTCAACAAACAGGCATTAAAATAAGAATAAGAATAGAAGAGCAAAAAAGAAAAAGGTTAAGAACAACACAGAGAGCTTTTAAAGATGCCATTAAATGGACATCGATTGATAATGTTTGCTTAACAGTCTATTATTTGTCCTTCTTTGTTTGGTAACGAATAGATTTTTTTTTTATTATTAAGTGTGTGTATATTACAAAATAAAGCAGAACAATGTTGAACTAAGTGATACCTTTTATTTGCTGCACAGATAAAAGATTAAAATTGCATACGTTGTAATCAGCCTAGGTCCCATTTCAAGTACAATTCTTATTTCTTTTATGATCTGGTCACTAGGAGCTCCATTCTATCATCATAACAATTTTCCCCAAAATGAAATCATGTATAACACAGATATCAGTACGTGTTATTATATATTTAAACACCAAATATATTTTTTTGAAAAGCACACAATCACTGTGTACTTGCAATACATTTTAAAGAATATATGAGGTTAGGATACCTACACCAGGTGGTTGCATTTATAATTGACTTTTATAATGTAATACAAATGGATGTATATGATGAGAAATGTTTGGGGTATCATTTTTCCTTAGTTATCTCGTTCTGACCTAGGATTTTCCCCAGATTTCTTCCTGGGTTGTTTGGTAAAAATTGAAGTTGATTCAACGGAATATGGGGTATCAAGCAAAATGCTGGCTGGACAGACAGGCTGGTATTTTTTTTTTCAAGGAAAAGAGCAACCCTACAACCCCCCGGGGCAGCCCACCCTGAATGTTCACCAGGCTAGAAGTAGCATACAGAAAATGGAAGAAAACATCTCTTTCTGTTCTAGTAGCCTTGGACAACATAGAAAGGATATGTAACCACATACGATGCATATTAACATCTAATTCAGATTTATTTAGACATTTGGAATGTAATTTGGACAGTGTGTTTTAATGGTTCCCAAATTAAATACATTTAGAATTGAAGGAATACATTGGAATAAATTTGCCAGAAATAAAGAAGGTATGACTAAACAGCCAAGTTCTTCAGTATTATTCAGTTGTAAATATCTCAAATTTGAATGTTTATTATTCTAAAAATATGAACGAATTTGGTGCGCTCCAAAATAACCATATGGCTTCTGAGTTTTAATGGAAATAAAATAAATGTAATAATTAACCCTATGCTGAAGCACATGAAGTAAGATGACAAATTGCCTAATTTTAAAATGTTCAGTTCTTCAACTCTAATTAGTACAAAGTGCAAAGATTAGCTTAATTAAATTAAATTAAATAAAAAAACATTTATTGCCCATTTTTTAGATTTCATATCTATCTGTTATTTATTCTTAGTACTGAGTATATATACTAAGTTAAAGTGTTTACATTGTCAGCACTCCCCCCACCGGTTACTATTTCTTACATGTGGTGGTCACATCCATTTTTTTTACCTAGTAATCCTACAAACAAAATATGTCCTGTCTTAGGGTGGCTACACTCTCTCACTCCATTGTATCTAAGGAGGGAGACACGATTGTCACAAATGCCACTTTTCTGGTTTGGAATACATATCTCCTTATCAAAATTAAATAGGTAGGGGGACTTGTATTTCACAGAAAATAGCTTGGAAGGAAGATAAGGTAGTTTTTGCTTTCAAAATAATCAACATTTATAATCTGAACTTCCTGAAACTGGTAAGCAACAATATATTTAATTTGTACACTTTTTCATACCTTTGGGTACTAGCTTCCTAGGTCAAGTGACTGCTTTGCCAGAGCTTCAGTGCTTAGACAGCCAGAGTTGAGAAGATGGATCAAATAGGGAACTATGCAGCATTTCCATCGGGCACAGGGTGCCCCACTGGACTTCCTATGCTGACACTCATACACTTTTCAACAGGTGATGGGAACAATGCTGTGCTGTAAGTCACAATACTTGGGTGAGAAGCTAAGTGTGGCCAGCATTGACTGACAGAGGTAATAAACATACAACACAAAAGTTTAATGCCACATGCACACAACTGCTGTTTTTGGTTTCAGCTTTTTTTTCTGCAGCCAGTAAACTCCCCAGCATGTTATCCCATGTGTCCATG
Source organism: Rana temporaria (assembly GCF_905171775.1). Taxonomy (NCBI): domain Eukaryota; kingdom Metazoa; phylum Chordata; class Amphibia; order Anura; family Ranidae; genus Rana; species Rana temporaria. Next base: position 405,908,735 of record NC_053490.1, read on the forward strand.
CACACAGACTTTTATCAGCATTTTTTGGCAGGGGTGTTTTCTGGCTGGAAAAAAACCCCCAGAACTGTGGGAGTATAGTTTTGCTAAAAAAAAAGACAGCCCGCTGTACAGCCATTCACTGGGAAGCTCAGTGTGCTGCTGCTTCTCCTCCCCCCCAGCTCTTATGCAGCTGAGAACAGAGGGTATGTGATCATTTAAAGAAAAGGGAAAAAGGTAATTATGTATTTTTTTTATATCCATACAAAAATAGTTTTCCCTTTTATTTCTATTTTAAACTGAATGGGTTGTTTTACAAGGTGAAGTTTACAATTACTTAAAGATAAAAAATGCTTTATGTTTAGTGCTGCAAATTTGCAACTAAAATAAATACATGTAAAAAAATTGTGAAAAAAAAAGAAAACTTCAAGTGCAGGGAAATGGTGGTGCCCTTCCTGGGAACTAACGGGCTCGTTGTTTGCTTTATCCGCTCTGCTGAACACTGTCTACAGAATGACGGGGTCTTCACAACGAAGACTCAGAGCCGGCCTACTTTCTTTAAAGCTACTTGGCCATAGAGATAATCTTTTCCTAGAACTGTTTGAAAAAGCAAGTGAACTATACAGAATAATCAGCTGTAAATCTTTGCTATCTAGAGAGAAGTTGATGAAGTAGTATTTTGCAGTAGCCCAATTATCAGTGAACCATGGCTGATCCAGCACGTTAACAGAGGACAGTGCTTCAGAGATGCAAGACGAATTAGTGACACAAATGCTTTAATGCAAGTGTCAGCATCTGCCAGTTCTTGTTAAAGCTATACTACCCCTTTTCTCTTTCCAGAGTGGATTGTAGTGGGCAGACGCATGATTTGAAACATGAATGTCAAGGAAAATTGGGGACAAAAAATATTACATGCTATAGAATTAGTGTGTTAAATTAGGTTGGTCTTTTTGCAGGCTGGAACTTTTGTTTACCAACGATTTTTTTTTATTGTGGTAAAAGAAAAGAATAAAAGAGATACACAGACAGCATAAATTACTTTAATTGCAAAAGGAACATCAGTCTGATATGAAGATTTGTCGAAGATCACAACATTTTTTTTTTTTTTAGTGATTATGACCAAATCACGTCTGAAGTATGCTAATCAAAGGCACATAAACAAACAATGTACTCATTGGCCATGCATACAAGTAAATATAGTGTAGTGATTTTTTAAGTCAAACAAACCCAGGGAAATAAGACAAATAAAGAAATACAAATAAAAAAACTAAGGTACTATAGTTATATACTGTCATGGGCAAGAAACTATCTATTGAGCAATAAACCTACATGAACCGTAGGAGGACCAAAATTCCCATTTTCTATTGAGTACAGGCATAGTATCCATAAGGGAGTGGTAAACACATTCCATGAATTGTATGGCCTCCATACGCTCAGCAGCTGGTCCCAAGGGAATGTAGGGGGCAGCCACTGCAAAGCAATTGCCTACATAGAATATGAACTAACCTTTGGCAAGGGGGGGGCACTTCTGGCAAATTTATGAAAAATAAGCACATCTGGAACGTTAGAGTCAACCGTGTGCCTGCCATTTGGACGATTCTAGTAGACACCCTTTGCCAAATTGACTTGATTTATTTACAGCTCCAGAAGATATTGAGGTGTGTGCCCCTGTCAGGACAACCTTTAAAGCAAGTTTTCGGCTCTAGTGGATAAAATCTGTACAATTTAACAGGTGTATAATACCATCTGTGTGAAGCTTGACTACAGTTTCCTTCACTGCCATAGATGTTGTGCATCTATGCATGTTGGAGGGCATGTCTAACCACTCATCTGCGGAGATTACCTGGCCTGTTTCTGCTTCCCAACTGAGCATTGCTGAGGACTTGGTCAGAAGATCTCGTTCGTTGAGGCATTTATATAAAATAGAAATATTACTCTTGTCTCTAGAGGAAGATCTGCAGAGGTGCTTGAAGATGGTGTCAACATTGTCTGAGCTCAAAGGGAAGTGGGCAAAGGAAACATTTCTTAATTGGAGGTAGTTATAGAATTCTGTCCGGGGTAATGCATAGTTACGTTGGATAAAGGAAAAGGAACAAAAAGGGGATTCTCTAGTTAGGGACTCCAAAGTGACTATGTCCTTCTCAATCCATTTGTGTAACCATAGGTGTGCGCAGCCTTTGGCATTAGGGTGTGCACCCCAAAGCTCAAACACACTCTACCGATCACTCATGATGTTCATTCAGAAAGGGAAGGGGTCAGTAAATGGCATATTTACTGGCCCCTTCCCCCACTCATCCTAAAACATCCAAAGTAACAACCGGTAGGAGAGGAGGGAAGTCAGCAGTGCTGTGGGGGGAAGGATGGAGCCAGGTCAGTAGGGGGAATTTGTTCTGCACAGGGTGATTAGGGTGTGCCTGGGCACACCTGGCACACCCTGTGCGCACGACTATGGGTGTAACTGCATATAAACCAATCAGTTTCCAGGGTTTACTGACAAAACTTTTTTGAACAAGCTAAATTTAGAAGCTGGTTGTCTGCACAGTTGTACCAGATTCTGAATGCATCCGTTTTAGTAAATCCACCCCACGGCATGTGTTGTGGTGCATTGCAACATTTGTGCATCAAAAGTGCATCCAGTTCAAAAGAAATGACATCGTAGTGCACAAACACTTATAATGTGCATTAACGTGTGGCACAAAATAACATGGCATTAACACAACAAATCATAAAAGTGGGATTCAGTCCTTATGATGTATCTGTGCTATTAATCAGAATTGGCTGAACTACAATTGGCTAGAATAAAGAAATTATTTTTCAGGCTTCTGCTAACTATATGAAAAGTAAAGCCTCTTATTTTTATTTTGTGATAAACGTAATAATATGGATACATTTTTTTTTAAAAAGGCTTTGCTGTACTGAGGTTGGTAACACTCACAATAAGCACCTAGTAGCTTGCTATTGCTGTAGGATGCTTAGACTGTGAGTGTGCATGTTCAAATTATGGAAGACAGAAGCCTTGGAAAGATTTCTCCTGGGTGGCGTGTGTGCCCAGCAGGAAGAGGTCGGACTGGCCACGGTTGTTAATTTTTGTTTGGTTCTGAACCATGCTGCTGATGGATATTTGTAGGCCTCATTATTCACTCACTGGGTGGCAGATGGATGAGTAACAGCTTCTGAAGGCTTTTGTACACTCTGGCCAGGGTCATGTGCTGCTGCTGAGAAGATACACAAAGTTAGCTGACAAATGGAAACTGCTTCATTTTATATATATATATATATATATATATATATATATATATATATATATATATATATATATATATATATATCTCACAAAAGTGAGTGCCCCCTCACATTTTTGTAAATATTTTATTATATCTTTTTATGTGACAACACTGAAGAAATGACACTTTGCTACAATGTAAAGTAGTGAGTGTACAGCTTGTATAACAGTGTAAATTTGCTGTCCCCTCAAAATAGCTCAACACACAGTCATTAATGTCTAAACCGCTGGCAACAAAAGTGAGTACACCCCTAAGTGAAAATTTCCAAATTGGGTCCAAAGTGTTAATATTTTGTGTGGCCAACATTATTTTCCAGCACTGCCTTAACCCTCTTGGGCATGGAGTTTACCAGAGCTTCACAGGTTGCCACTGGAATCCTTTTCCACTCCACCATGGCAACCTAACGAAGCTGGTGGATGTTAGAGACCTTGCGCTCCTCCACCTTTCATTTGAGGATGCCCCACAGAGGCTCAATAGGGTTTAGGTTTGGAGACATGCTTGGCCAGGCCATCACCTTTACCCTCAGCTTCTTTACAAGGCAGTGGTCATCTTGAAGGTGTGTTTGGGGTCATTTTCATGTTGAAATACTGCTCTGCGGCCCAGTCTCTGAAGGGAGGGGATCATGCTCTGCTTCAGTATGTCACAGTACATGTTGCCATTCATGGTTCTCTCAATGAACTGTAGCTCCCCAGTTTTGGCAGCACTAATGCGCCCTAAGCCCACCCAGATATGTGACAATAGCAAATTAATATTGTATTGTCTTCCTGATTGGCCTCCCGGCCCAATCAGGAAGGGGGTTCTGAGACCCGATTGGCCAGGGAGTATCAAGACCCACTCCCTGTTCAGCTGGGATATGTACCATTGCAGTCCTAGTCATTTCCTTACCTCTGCTGGAAGAGGGGGTTCTTTGTGATCTGCCTCGGCAGCTTATTCTTCACCCCCCAGTAGTCTCATTTCAGTAATTGGGACAGGGAAGTGGGTATGACCCCAGTGTGTTCAGCTGCTCCTCTGTCCATGGTGGAGAAGAAATGAGGTGAGATGGAGACCGGACTCTTTTTTGGAAAACATTGCCTCCTCTGCACTACTTTCAGATCGTTTGGCCCTGGCTCTTCATTTCCCCTACCTCCTAAGTTAAGGAGGACTCTGATTGCCATCTTCCCATCTGTCTTCCACGGGGGGGGGGATCACCGCCTTCCCATCCATCTACCGCAGGGGGGGTTTCGATCACCGCCTTCCCATCCTTTGGTTTGACCCCCCAAAATATTGAGCAGCACCAGCTGCCACTGTCCCTAACTCACATTCATACATGCACATATTAGGACCAGTTTAATCAGGAGCCAATTAACCAACCAGCATGTGCCACACAGGCACAGGATGAACATGCAAACTCCGGATAGGTAGTGTTGTGGTCAAGATTCAAACCTATGACCCCAGTGCTGCGAGGCAAAAGTGCTATCCACTTAGCCACGACAATGTACGTTGGCACAATGGCATGGCTGCGCAAATGGTCGTACAGGTACGTTCCCTTTAAATCGCTGCTTAGTAGGCACACGCGCCTGCCGCATACTCAGTGACATTGCAAGTAGGTCCCGTGGACTCGCAGAACGAGGTGATACCTGTGACAACACAAGGCATTTCCCTGTTCTGCGTATTGACATGACAGGGATCTACTGCTCCCTGTCATCGGGAGCAGTGATCGCTGTCATGTCAGTGGTAGCCCATCCCCCCACAGTTAGAATCACTGCCTAGGACACACTTAAGCCCTTGATGGGCCCCTAGTGTTTAACCCCTTCCCTGCCAGTGTCATTTACACAGTAATCAGTGCATTTTTATAGCACTGATCGCTGTATAAATGCCAATAGTCCCAAAATAGTGTCAAAAGTGTCCATAATGTCGCAGTCATGATAAAAATCGTAGATCGCCGCCATTACTAATAAAAAAAATGCCATAAATCTATCCCCTTATTTGTAGATGCTCTAACTTTTGCACAAACCAATCAATATAGAAGAATACATATAGGCCTAAACTTAGAAATAAATGTGTTTTTTTATACATTTTTTGGGAATATTTATTATAGCAAAAAGTAAAAAATATATATTTTTTTCAAAATGTACGCTCTTTTTTGTTTGTAGCGCAAAAAATAATAAAGCCGTAGAGGTGATCAAATACCACCAAAAGAAAGCTCTATTTGTGGGGGAAAAGAGAAGTCAATTTTGTTTGGGTGCAACGTTGCACGGCCACGCAATTTTCAGTTAAAGCGAAACAGTGCCGTATCGCAAAAAGTGCTCTGGTCAGGAAGGGGATAAATTCTTCCGGGTCTGAAGTGGTTAAAAGATCTTCCTCCAAATAAAAGAACTGTACCGAGAGACATAGAGGCTGCCCTAGCTGACCTCTTTTTGAAAAAGTAGCTGCCTGGCTATCTCCAACCTCAATACTTTCTGAGTCACTGACCTGGAACACATATGCCACATGGGAGTCAGAGGATAGTTAGAATTCCTAAACTGTAAACCTGTTCCAGTAATGAAACCTTTGGATTACCCTAACTGTGAGGCAACTGGCATTGTTAAAAGGAGAGTACGCAATAGCAGCATATGTATTGTTAGTTTAAGTTTCCTTTACGTGGCTCTGTTGCTAAAATCAAAGTTTTTCTTCTGCTCAATGTCACACTCTGATGCAGAGAAATCTTCTGCTGAAATGTCTTCAAAAACCAAGTCTTCCGAAAGTGTTGGATTCCTGGCCCCTCGCTGTGCTCAGTAATTCCTCCTGCTGATCCATATGTCACTACTGTAACCTGTTGTGACTGTGAGGTCAGTAGGAAGATCCTCTGAGAGCAACAGGGACCAGAAGATGTGCACTGCCCGAAGTAATAGTTTTTGAGGAGACTTTAGCAGACACTCCTTCTGCATTAGATCAGTGTGGGCATTGGAAGGGTGAGTATTTACTATTTTCTTTCGCAGGGACACCTTATTTGGCGTTTTAATTTTAAACTTGTGTTAGGAGACTTACTATTGCATTTTTAATGGTCATTTAATCTGCTTATGCCGCATACACACGGTCGGAAAGTCCGATGGGAGCTTTCCATCCGATTTTCCGACCGTGTGTATGCCCCATCTGACTTTTTCCATCGGAAATAATTTACAACGGACTTTAGATAAAGAGCATGTTCTCTATTTATCCGTCGGAAATTCCGACTGAGTTTTGCCCGGTCAGATGTCCGACCGCGTGTACGCGGCATCAGGCCTCGTACACACGACTGTTTTTCTTGAAAGAATCCATCAAGAAACTTGGTGGCAGAGCTTTTTTGCCGAGGAAAATGGTTGTGTGTATGTTTTTCATTGAGAAAACTGTCTAGGAACTCGACGTGAAAAAAAGAGAACAAGTTCTCTTTTTCCTTGACGGGAGTCTCAATTTCCTCGTCGTGTTCCTCGTCGGGCTGGTTTTCGACGAGAAACACGTTTGTGTGTATGCTAAGAAACCCGCACATACTCAGAATAAAGTATGAGACGGGAGCGAACCTTCGGTAAAAGTAGCGTTTGTAATGGAGATAGCACATTTGTCACGCTGTAACAGACTGAAAAGTGCAAATCGTCTCCTACCAAACTTTTACTTAAGACGCAGTAACATGAGATTATGAAAAGCAGCCCCAAGGGTTGTGCCAGTGGAATCGAACTTCCCCTGCCGTCGTATGTGTTGTACGTCACTGCGTTTGAGAACAACGAGATTTGGTCTTGACAGTGTGTACGCAAAGAAAGCTTGTCAAGTTTCTCGACAAGCCTAACAAGGAACTCGTCAAGGAAAACAATGTTTCATTTACGACGAGTTCCTCGGTCGTGTGTACGAGGCCTTAGAGTTACTATTGAGTCCTTAAAACTCTTCATTGGAAGCTAAATCCCACAAAAGGTGCGTGATATTTTAGCCTAGGCACTTGTTATAATTTTTTTTTTTTTTTTTGGCCTTGATTTAAAATGCATGTGCAAAGCAACGAGATGGATTAGATCAACTGTCAGATTTATATCATTGTCTGTACCCTCGTTATCGAGATTCACCCTCTCTGTTTGTCCCGTTTAACATTATTGAAAGTGAAAGGAAAAGAAAATCCCAAATTTTAGGTTGACATCAGAAAAGTAATGGGAAATTGTCCAATGAAGACAGTAGACACCCTGGGATTTCCTCATTTTGGAAAGATTTCCCCTCACTTCCTGTTTTGGCTATGGGACAGAAAATTAAGGGAAATCTCACCTATGGGATGCAGATGGCAAAAAGAAAAACAAATTCTGACAGGGGTATAACACCCCTAAAGTTGTGACTTTAGTTACACTTTAATTACTGTCCTCCCCAATTGAACATACTTACCCTTCTTTCACACCGCTCTGCTTAGCTTCTCTAATTCATCCCAAAGGTGTTCTATCGGCTTGAGGTCAAGACTCTTTGCAGGCCAGTCAAGTTTCTCTAGCCCAAACTCGATCATCCATGTCTTTAGGGACCTTGCTTTGTGCACTGGTGCGCAGTCATGTTGGGAGTTGGGAGCATGAAGTTGTCAAAAATGTCTTGATATGCTGATACCTTAAGGCCCCGTACACACGACCGAGGAACTCGACGTGCCAAACACATCGAGTTCCTCGTCGAGTTCAGGGTGGAAGCCGCCAGGGTGGAGCTCCTTGGCGGGCCGACTTTCCTCATTGAACAACGAGGAAATAGAGAACATGTTCTCTTTTCGGCCCGACGAGTTCCTCGACGGGTTCCTCGCTGAAAAGTGTACACACAACCGAGTTTCTCGCCAGAATCCAGCTCCGACCGAGTTTCTGGCTGAATTCTGCCGAGAAACTCAGTCGTGTGTACGGGGCCTGAGAGTTCCATTCACTGGAACTAAAGGGGAGGAAAAAATGGCTAATTGGGCCCAATTTGGACATTTTAACTTAGGGGTGTACTCACTTTTGTTGCCAGCGGTTTAGACATTAATGGCTGTGTGTTGAGTTATTTTGAGGGGACAGCAAATTTACACTGTTATACAAGCTGTACACGCACTACTTTACATTGTAGCAACGTGTCATTTCTTCAGTGTTGTCACATTAAAAGAGATAATAAAATATTTAAAAAAATGTGAGGGGTGTACTCATTTTTGTGAGATACTGTATGTATATATATATATATATATATATATATATATATATATATATATACACACACTATATTACCAAAAGTATTGGGACACCTGCCTTTACACGCATATGAACTTTAATGGCATCCCGTTCTTAGTCCGTAGGGTTCAATATTGTGAGGTGTACTCACATTTGTGTGATACTGTATATATATATATATATATATATATATATATATATATATATATATATATATATATATGTATTTAAAGCAGGATGATCGAGCAGCACAAGCATGATTTAAAGCTACTTTTTTTGTGACTTAAATACTCATCTTAAAACAAGTTAAACTGATGCAAACAATGTACTGACTAACCTTCACCTTTATCTGGGACTTGCACTACCACAGAGCTGTGAAAAATCTCAACTCTGCACATTTGGTCCTAAGGTTATTAAACAAATCTACAGCTTTTTGGCACTTGGGACACAGATAATGTGGATAATGTAGATAATACTGTCACTTCAGCAGGGATCAATATGTGTCAAACATCTGTCACTTCGCTGATGGCTTTTAGTCTGATTCCTCTAGAACTTTATTGCCCCTTGGATTTTTCAGCTTTTAGTGATAATTATCACACAAGTTGTGTTACATGTGGATGTGGTTTGTTGTGCAGGGATTTTATTTACTGATATACACTGCAAGAATTAAAGCGGTTGTATACCCGCAACAAGTTTTTTTTACCTGAAAGGCAAAAGGCATAATGAGCTATACTAGCTCATTATGAAATACTTACCTTGGAATGAGGTGTGGAGAACTTACCTGGTCCACGCCGAGCGAGATGTCATCTTGCCTCGTCGTGTCTTCCGGGTATCGCCGCTCCATCGCTGTGATTGGCTGGAGCGGCGATGTCGTCACTCCCGCAAGTGCGCGCGGGAGACTTCATTCCGGCAAGGTCCGGCGGCTGCCGGGCCTTTAGCTGAGGATCCCTGCTGCGCATGCGCCGCTGCAATCAGTGGCGCATTGCGAGGGGAATATCTCCTAAGCCTTACAGGTTTAGGAGATATTCTTTATAACTACAGGTAAGCCTTATTATAGGCTTACCTGTAGGTAAAAGTGGTAGTAAAGAGTTTACTACCACTTTAAATTCTATCAACATACTGGTTTATGTGTATACCATTAGTAGTAACGTACTGTAGATTTCAGTGTTCTCTTTAGAATAGAACCAATAAAGTTGGAAAACCTTGCACACATTTTTATGAACTCTATGAATCTGTGAGTATACTTTGTGTTTTTGTTTGTTCACAGATGCATTTTGGAATAAATGTCTCTGTAATATTTGGTTATATTTACACCAAACCCCAGTGATTTTGGTAGTATTAAAACCAAAAGCAAACATTTATTTTATTGCAGCTTACCAATTCTTATATGTTATGGCTGCATTTGTTTTCTTTTTTTAGGCTTTCTTTCTTCTATTTTCATCTGGTGATCTGGCTGGTAAGTCTGTTGCTTTTTAAAAGAATACGCTCTTGTAAATATATCAGTTACAGGGGTGAGACAAACCATTCAGCCCTGGGCAGGGGTACTTACAAAGATCAGCTTTTATTTATTCTGTAAAACCTTCATCCCAAAAGGATACTAAAAAATGTTTGCTGGAATTGCTTTTAAAGTGTTAGCTGGAGTTTGGCTTTAATGTGTTACTGTATCTTAATCTACTAATACATATAATACTCCCCCCCCCACCCCAGATTCACAAGGCTGCAGCCCAAAGTGGCCCCTGTGCTTCTTCATCCAGATTGGAGGCACTCTATTACAGGGGGTGTGTTACTGGCCAGATCACCAGGAGAAAAGAGAGGGAAATACTGTATTTTTTATTGCACTCAATAAATAGAGTTGAATCATTTTGACTCCTTTATAACCTGCATGGTTTTACTGTCTTGTTTGCACATACAAACACGTTGTTGATTCACTCTACCAAGGAAGTTGCGCTTTGTAAGCAAATTTTCCCAAGAGCTTTCTGAAGTAGACGAATGTCTGCTGACTACCATTATCCAATTACGTGCAAGCAAGAATGCTCTTTTTTATTTTCCTTGATTGGGTATTCTTTGCAAAGTGAAATTTCACCATATATACCAAACTCTGGGGAAAATTCCCTTGCAAAGAGAACAGCCTATTTTCAGTAAATCAATCTCCCAATCCTGACATTTCCATTAAATATAAAAGACAATGTTGAAGCAATGGGGACAAAATATACCCAGCCTCACGATCATGTGTGCCTGTGAAATAGCAAAAACTACAAGACTCAACATTGTAAATAGGCAACACATTACAAATCTTTACAGCTGATCACTTTAAAGGGGTTGTAAACCCTCAAGGTTTTTCACCTTAATGCATTCTATGCATTAAGTTGAAAAACCGCCTGTGATGCAGCAGCCCCCCTTTTACTATCCCCAGCGATGGGGAAGAGCACACCAGCTCCAGCTGGTGTCTTGGGTCCTGATTGGATAGATTGAAAGCTGCTGTCAATCAAATCCAATGAAGCGGGAGCCGGGGGCGGGGCCGAGTCCTGCTGTCTGTGGCAAGAGATGCAGCAGCAGGAGTGCCCCAAGGGAGAGCGGCTCTCCAATGGGGCACTCGAGAAGAGGAGGAGCCAGGAGCGCCACTGAGGGAACCCAGAAGAGGATCGTGGCCACTCTGGGCAACACCAATTGCACATAGGAGGTATGTATGACATGTTTGTTTTAAATCGACGTTCCACCCAAAAGTGGAACTTCCGCTCATCAGATTTCCCCCTTCCATTATAACAATTGCCACCATTCGGAGGAAAGGAGGAACAGAATAACTATCTTTGACAGTGTGGGGCTCCCTCCTTCTACCTCCTCCCTCCCCCGGCTGCCAGCCCAGTAGGAGAGAGGAGCGGGCCTTGCATATGTTAAAAGGCTACACTGGCGGGTACCCTTACCTGTAATGGTGGTGGCAGCACCCGATAGCTGATGGAAACTTTAGCTGCGGGTGCTGACATCGCTGGACTCCAGGACAGGTAAGTGTCCATTTATTAAATGCCAGCAGCTGCAGTATGTGTAGCTGCTGGTTTTAATATTTTTTTGGGGGGGACACACACAAAAAAACAGCAACTTTTAGGCCCCGTACACACGACCAGTTTCCTCGGCAGAATTCAGCTTCCGACCGAGTTTCTGGCTGAATTCTGCCGAGGAACCCGGCCGTGTGTACAATTTCGCCGAGGAAGCCGACGAGGACCTCGGCGAGGAAATAGAGAACATGTTCTCTATTTCCTCGTTGTTCTATGGGAGCTCTCGGCCCGCCGAGCTCCTCGGCGGCTTCAGGGCTGAACTGGCCGAGGAACTCGATGTGTTTGGCACGTCGAGTTCCTCGGCCATGTGTACGGGGCTTCAGATATCCTTTAGGGTTAGACAGTAATTATATCCCAAAAAGCATTCTTTGACTTCTAGCATGTGTGGGGGGTGCACATTTATGTACTACCACCCTGTGGTGGAGTCTTTTTAGATATATCTACCCCTTTGCATTCTGGTAACACGCGTTATATGTGCATTGCTGTACATTGCCATTATTTTCCGACAGCGCCCCAGTGCACTTATACAATAGGCCCAAATGCAACTGTGCTATAGCACACCTCAATGTATAGATGTGTTTTGCCCAAGCACAGGTGTGTTTTTTTGTGTGTGTTGAGAACCCTTCAAAATGAATGGACATCCTTAACACAAAGATTTTCAATGCATAAAAAGCTATATCCACATTCATTCAGTACATTACAGTTAAAGCCGTTGTATTGCCCGTTTGGTCATTTTTACCTAGTAGCAAACCTAAAATAAGGCTTACCTGTAGGTAAAATGAATATCTCCTAAACCTGCACAGTTTAGGAGATATTCACCCTTCATGCAGCCGCTGACGTCAGAGGCGCATGCATGCTGAAGGCCCGGTGGGTCTTGCCGGAACTTGCCAGAACTGAGGATTCCCGAGCGCCAGCGGACCGAAATCCCGCGCATGCGTCAAATTGATTTGACGCATGCGTGGAAGCATTGAACTCGCCCGATAGAGAACGTCGGTGTCGTCTACGTCACCACGTTCTCTGTCCGCGCGGATTTCGATTTGATGGTGTGTACAGCCATCAGACCGAAATCTCCCAGCGGACATGTCCGATGAAAACGGTCCGGCGGACCGTTTTCATCGGACTGTCCGCTCGTCTGTACGGGGCCTTACAGGTTTTTTTTTGGCAGTTATTTTTTTGGCCGGTTTACTACCCTTTTAAGATTACTGATCTCCACTGCTCTCCATCTGAAATCTGTTTGCTGTCATCCTGGGCTCACAAAGGAACTAGGAGATTAAATATAATAAGCGGGGAGTGGGCTGCGCAAAGCATTTTTTGCCTGGTGGCCACTAAACACAGCTGGATGAAGCGCCCAGCAAAACCCTGAGGAGAGCACTGCCTTTTTGCAGCTGGTGAGGTCTAACATTGTATTTAAATTTGATCTTTTGCCTTAAGTTTCATACTGACAGATATTTTTGCCTAGATAAGGCTGTGCAACCCAATCGGTATGTCAGTCATATCACAAGATGAAAATCAGCTAGAGTTAAAGAAAATACAATTCTAGACTGTAGACATCACCATGAGATTTTATATTTGCGTGTAATTTAGATGGGCTTCAGTTCTTAATTTATTTTGACACGTAATAGTACCTAAGAACTTCAGTGTCCTTCTAATGCCATCTGGCCAGCCATGGCTTCCTATCACTCCATGTAAGTTAGTTACTGAGACAAAATGTGCTATCCCTGATGGTAATAACAGCCCATGAAAACATAACTTTCCCGTATGCCTTGTAAACACGATCGGAACTTCCGATTAAAAAGGCAGACGGAATTTTTTCATCGGATATTCCGACTGTGTGTGGGCCACATCTGACTTTTTTTCCGTCGGAGTTTAGAAATAGAACATGTTTTATTTTTTTCCAGTGGAAAAAAATTCTATCTGATATTCCGATTGTCTGTGTGGAACTACGACAGAGAAAAAAACACGCATGCTCAGAATCAAGTGGACGCATGCTCGGAAGCATCGAACTTCATTTTTCTCGGCTCGTCGTAGTGTTTTACGTCACCGCGTTTTGGACGGTCGGAATTTGGCCTGACAGTGTGTATGCAAGACAGCTTGAACGGAATTCTTTTTTGCCAAAGCTCCTAAACTCAACTCCATAAAAGCCAATGTGTCAATGTACACTTAGGTTTTTACTAGAGTTTAGGAGCTTCCGCAGTTAGGCGAGCTTCAACCTCCCTCAACCTCCCTCTCCTGAACCCGGAAGAATCGCATTCAGAATAGGAACATTTTGACCACCAGCCCCGGTCAAGGTAGGCTGTGTGTACATGAAGACTTAGGAAGGCTACAATATAGATGAATTTATTAACTAATATTTTAGCTCTACGGCAGCCCCGTTCACATATTAACATTGAGGGGTTTCACCTCCTACAAACCCCCTTTGTTTGTCAGGTTGGTTCAACCTTTAACCACTTGTCCACTGGGCCTATTTTGGCACTTCTCTCCTTCATGTAAAAATCACAATTGTTTTGCTAGAAAATTAATCAGAACCCCCAAACATTATATATTTGTTTTTAGCAGACAACCTAGGGAATAAAATGGCGGTCATTGCAACTTTTTTTTCTCGCACAGTATTTGCGCAATCATTTTTCAAACCTTTTTGGGAAAAAAAAACGGTTTCATGAATTAAAAAATAACAAAACAGTAAAGTTAGCCCAATTTTTTTGTATAATGTGAAAGATGATGTTACGCCGAGTAAATAGATACCTAACATGTAACGCTTTAAAATTGCACACACTCATGGATTGGCGCCAAACTTCGGTACTTACAAATCTCCATAGGTGACGCTTTAACATTTTTAACAGGTTACTATTTTCAAGTTACAGAGGAGATCTAGTGCTAGAAGTGTTGCACACACTCTAAAGCACGCGACAATACCTCACATGTGGGGTTTGAATGGCGTTTACATATGTGGGCGGGACTTGCATGCGTGTTCGCTTCTACGCGCGAGATAACGGGGACAGGGGTGTTTTGAAAAAAAAACTTTTTTTATTTTATTTTTATTTTACTTAACTTTTTTATTTTTACGTTTTTTTTTACTTTTTTTTATCACTTTTATTCCTATTACAAGGAATGTAAACATCCCTTGTAAAATGAATCAGTGTGACAGGTCCTCTTTATGGAGAGATGTGGGGTCAATAAGACCCCACATCTCTCCTCCAGGCTTACAAGCATGAAATTGTTGAAAAAAAAATCACTGATCACATACCGACAGCCGCGATTGCAGCTTTGTTTACTTCCAGGTACCAGGCGTGACGTCATAATGTCGCGCCCGGGCCTCCGATGGTCATAGAGATGACTGGTGACCATCTGATCACCAGTCATCTCTATGCTTTCCAGGCAGCGCCGACCGATTCGCTCTCCGGGCCCCCGATGGCACGGGAGAGCCCGGAGAAGCACTGGATGGCGGCGGGAGGGGGGGGCGTCTCCTCCCGCTGCCTATAAGCACGATCAAGCGGCGGAACTTCCGCTTTGATCATTCTTATCGTGCACACAATCGGCGACTGAAGACGGCGATATCTGAATGATGCCTGTAGCTGCAGGCATCATTCAGATATTACCGCACAAAGTGGAGGACGTCATATGACGTCATCCCGTGGACAAGTGGTTAAAGTAGATATAAACCCCAAGTGGATAACATTTGGTTTGATTAAGCACTTTATTTTCATCCTTTGTTGCTTCTCAGTGCTGCAGCCATATCCTGTCTACATGCATGCACTTCATTGATGGCTGCATGGCAATAATCAGGATGGTTTTCCTGGAGGTGATGGGACTGAACCATGCCTGAAAAACATGTGTTAAAATGATTACTTGTAGTCTCCATCAGAAGCCCCTGTAAAAGGGTGACAACACATAAGCACAATGGAAAACAGGGATAGACTCCACAACAGGAAGTGCCTGAACACAGATCTGCATGGTCAGTTCATCAAATATTATTGAATTTTAAGATGAGTAGCTAAAGCTCTTGGGAGCTATCGGAACCAGTGTAAATAAAAATTAATGATATATTTAATTTTCAGCTGATGACACTTTGCACAGTAAGTTATGTTTAATTTGTATGTTCATCAGCATGTAGCGCGGCACTTTGATTTATAAGATTTAATTTAAGCTTTAGTTGTACAAATATTAAAAAATACTTTGAAATGACATAAAAATTTTTAAATGCTATTTAATTTATTTATATTTCTCAAAGCAAACTTACCCTTCCATTTACGTCTCTGTGCGTTCGTTTCTTGAGAAATCACTTTTCAAAACGCTCCCTTGCATTTCTAGCCATCTTAAAGAAGGGCAGATAATTTAACCACTTCCATACCGGGCCTTTTCACCCCCCTTCCTGCCCAGGCCAATTTTCAGCTTTTAGCGCGGTCCCACTTTGAATGAGAATTGTGCGGTCATGCGACCCAAATTTATTTTGATCATTTTTTTTTCCCACAAATAGAGCTTTCTTTTGGTGGTATTTGATCATCTCTTCGGATTTAATTTTTTGCGCTATTAACAAAAATAGAGCGACAATTTCGGAAAAAAAAACCACAATATTTATTACTTTTTGCTATAATAAATATTCCAATTTTTTTTTTAAATCATTTTTTTTCCCTCAGTTTAGGCCGATATGTATTAGTCTACATATTTTTGGTAATTTTTTTTGCAATAAGCGTTCATTGATTGCATTGCGCAAAAGTTATAGGCCCGGATTCACAAAGCACTTGCACCGACGTATCTCGAGATACGCCGTGTAAGTGCAAATATGCGCCGTCGTATCTGTGCGCCGTGCCCACAAAACTAAGATACGCCTAGAAAATAGGCTTTATTCGACCGACGTAACTTGCCTACGCCGACGTAGAGTGGGCGCATGTTTACGCTGGACGTTTTTGGCGCTCCCATTGATTTTCTATTCACATATGCAAATGAGGGAGATACGCCTATTCACGAACGTCCGTCTGTCCGACGCAGTGCGTGTAAAGTCATACGTCCGGTGTAAAGTTATGCCCCATAAAGGAGGTGCAACTCAGCAGCATCCATGCAAAGGGCTGCACCAGGGAACTCAAGCCGACAAATTTTACGCAGTTTACGTAGGACGTGAATATGACTAGGGGTAGGTTACGTTCACGCCATAGGCAGTGATCCGACGTATCTTAGGCAGTTGTTCCGACGTGGTTGTGAGCATGCGCACTGAGATGCGCCCACGGGACGGCGCATGCACAGTTGGCGATACGTATCTGTCTGGCGCTCATCATTTGCATGGGGTCACGCCTCATTAGCATGGCTCACGCCCACTTCCACTTCCGCCGAATTACGCCTTGAAAACCCAGCGCAGATTTTAAAGCACTGGCTTTGTGAATTCAGCGTAGCGGGCACTATGGCCCGGATTCACAGACACTGGCGCATATTTATCTTGACCGTGACATTGCGGCGGACACATCGGACACTTTTGACACTATTTTGGGACCATTCACATTTATACAACAATCAGTGCTATAAAAATGCATTGATTACTGTATAAACGTGACTGGCAGGGAAGGAGTTAACACTAGGGGGTGATGAAAGGGTTAAAAATTTTACCTAGGGAGTGTTTCTAACTGTAGGGGGCGGGAACACAAGGTGAGGAGACCGTTCAGTGTTCCTCTGTAATTGGAACACACGGATCGGTCTCTTCTCACCTGACAGGACGTGGATCTGTGTGTTTACACAGATCTACATCCCTGCTTTGTCACAAGCAATTGCGGGTGCCTGGCAGACATCACAGCTGGGCACGCGCATCGTGTTCCCAGTGATGCGATGTGTGCACGCTCTCCACAATGCAGGGAATACCAGGAACGTCAATAGACGGCCGCCTGGAGGGACAAAGGGTTCCTGCAGCTGTCATATGACAATACAGCGGTGGGGAAGTGGTTAAAGAGGAACTTCAGTCTGCTCCCATAATTTGCAATAAAAACATCTTTGCCATTCTGAAGCTTCCCTCCAAACACTTTGCATATTATTTTATATATACTGTGATTCTGTACTTGCCATATATGCGGCAGAAATCTCCCTACACTGAGTCTGGTTGCAATCATTTTAACTCTGGGCAGCTGAAGCTGCTGCCTGTTCAATTTCTGGATTTACACAGACACACAAAGGCACACCTCCAGCTCTGCAGATCTGCTTGGCCCTCTTATCACTCACCCCCTCACTTATTGGCGAACTCTCACCAGAGTGAAAGAGATAGCTGAGCACAATGTAAAACACCTAGGCATTTTTCCCGACAAGAAACAGGAAGTGGGCTGTATAAGGTATTTACTGGCAGAAATAAATAAAAAATGTTTTACTATCCAAAGTTAAAACAACAAGGGCAGAAGATTTAATAGATGGAAAAATGAAAAATGACAGAGGTTCCGCTTTATGTAGCATTTACTTACTGGAATCCATCTGTCCTTAGCTCAGGCATACAGACATAAGGGTGTGCTTAGCTAAGAAAGCCCCTACTCTCCTCTTCCAGCTGAAAAAAAAGGTATGGCATAATTTTGGCCTAGTCCAGGAAGCAACTGAAGAATTAAAGAAAAAAGAAAAGTTTATAATAAGTAAATATAATATACTGTGCCTTCCTATCTACTAATGCTAACAGTATAAGGGTTTGTTATAAATACCATATTTATCGGGGTAAAACGCGCACCGCCGTATAGCGCGCACCCCCAACCTGGAAGGGAAATTTCCTAAAAAAAATTAAATACTTACAGTTTGAATGCCCCTCGTCGGTGTCTTGCCCGGCGTCCGTCGGCGGCCTTGTCCGGTCCGACATCCGTCTGCGGCCTCGGTGGTGTCCTCACCGCTTCTCCCGCGCTGTTTTTGAGCCGATCCCCACTTCCCGCACTGTGTTTGAACGCCGCCGCTGACATATACCTAACGCAGTACACTCGGGCATGCTCGGCTCCTCTCGCATAAAGGCTAGGAGGCGGCACAGGGCGTGACCGCGAGCGGAGTCGAGCCTGGCCGAGTGTACTGCACTCAGTATATGGCGGTGGCGGCATTCAAACACAGCGTGGGAAGCGGGTATTGCCGTATATCGCGCACCCACGATTTTCCCCTTATTTTAAGGGGAAAAAAGTGCGCGGTATACGCCGATAAATACGGTAATGTTGATTGAGAAAGTTTATTTGCGCTTTAAGATGTTAATGTTTATATAGGATTTGGTGATACTCTGTAACCGATCATTCAATCACACATGGAACATTAGCTGCCAAAGTGACATTACACAAACGCTATGATGAATAATTTACACAAACTCATTTTTTTTGCTGTTTACCTCCGTGATAGAAACTGAAGGCCAGTAATAGGACACAGAAAGGATTTGATTGTGCATCATACAAGCTCTATGTGACACAAATTACCGGCAAGTCGTGTTTATAAGGAATTAGTACCCATAATGTAGCTGCATGTACTTATACGTCATTCAAGCCTCATTATTTAATGACAACATTTTAATTAAATGTGGCGGATGATTTATTCTAACCTTTGCATTCAGGATTTCATACAATGAGCGTTTTGCATATGTTTTGCTTATGAATTACCTGAACGTCAAAGCTGGTATTTTCTCAACCGCTGGTCGTCCTGCACCACTTTGATAATTCATAAGATTTCTATTCAGTAGAAATATAAAAGCACTTCCCTTGCATATAAAAACATTAAATATCCCCTCACAAGCGTTGTGCTGAGTTGGTCACTCATACCTCATTGTCAGTCACATGGGTCTGCACTACCGGTAGTTCTCCATATTTTCAGGGAAAGTTTACTATCTTCATTACCTAAGCACTTTTTTTCCGTGTACTGTATATATTAACTCCTATAAATCCAAAACAGGTAAATAGAGGCACTCACAGGTCTTGCAGAGGAGTTGGATCAAAACAGCAGCGTTTTATTGTCAACGTCTCAATCAAGCTCCATCTTTCTCAAAATGTTATGAGTGCCTCTACCAGTTTAGGATTTATATGGATTTCCTTTGGCGTGGGCACTTGGGCATTTATCTCAAACATAGGGGTTGATTTGCTAAAGTCAAATAGACTGTTCACTTTGCAAATGCAGTTGCACCAGATCCAAGTAAGGCCCCTTTCACACTGAATAATAGTTATAACTGAGCGGCGTATTTTATGCTTATAGCAAGCGGGGATTCGTGAGTGAACACACTGTAGTTTGGCTCAATTCTGTTCCAGTTGTCTCTGTATATTGCGCAATGAGGTCTGTTTTTCCTTTTTTTACACGTGTTAGATCCTGAGTGCCCTTTCACACTGGGCGCAGAAAGTGCGCTGGCAGTATAGTGGCGATATTTTTAGCGCCGCTATACCGTTGTTTTTACCGTGATATTCGGCCGCTAGTGGTGCGGTTTTAACCCCCGCTAGCGGCTGAAAAGGGGTTAATACCGCGGTATTACTGCGGTTTCCCATTGCTTTCAATGGGAAGGAGCAGTGGAGGAGCGGTAAACACCCCGCTCCTTCACCGCTCCAAAGATGCGGCTAGCAGGACTTTTGGAGCGGTCCTGCTAGCGCACCACTTCAGTGTGAAAGTCTTCAGACTTTCACACTGAAGACTGCAGGGCAGGATTTTTTCAGGCGGTATTTAGGTGCTATTTTTAGCGCTATACCGCCTGAAAAACGTGTCAGTGTGAAAGGGGCCTAAATGAGGTAAAGCTTCACTTTGCAAAGAATAGCCAATCACATGCAAGAAAAAAAAAACATGTTTGCTTGCACTTGATTGGATGATGGAAGTCAGCAGAGCTCTGCCTCATTTACTAAGCTCTCAAGCAACTGCACTTTGCAAAGTGCATAGACTGCCTTTAGTAAATCAACCCCATAGAGTGCCATTGCTTCTCTTGGGACTATTAATTCACGTAAATATGTGAACCTGCATCCCACTCCAAGTGACCTCATACTGTATCTGGCCAGACCTAAAGGGATTTTTAATCAACGCACAACAAAATGCTGCTATATTTATATGGTTACAGTGGAGTAATCCATTATGTCAAAGAAAGAAAAGTGGAATGATTAGCGATGATGCAACAAACAGTCTGAATGTGTCTTTGATATGCTATTTTGTTCTCTTTGTTTTAAATGTTAAGAGCTTTACTCTTAGCAATTACTGTATGTAATGCTTTCATTTTACATTAAAAAACATTTTATAATTACATTGCTATACATATATATATCTATATATCTATATATATATATATATATATATATTTTTTTTTTATCTATATATATATATATATATATATATATATATATATATATATATATATATATATATATATATATAGATCTATATCTATATATATAGATCTATATATATATATATATATATAGATATAGGTATGTACATATATATATATATATATATATATATATATATATAGAGAGAGAGAGAGAGAGAGAGAGAGAGAGATCTATATATAGATAGATAGATAGATAGATAGATACACATATATATATATATATATATATAGTTAGTGTTTAGAAAATATATACATTGCACAAAAATAGTAAATCAGGAGTAAACAAAATGTGTCTTTTTTCTTCGTTTTCGCTGTTTATGACGTTAATCTTCAGGCAGTTTTCCTGCTACATTCATGCTAACTGGGCCACCACTCATGTTGCATCCTGAAAGAAACAATAGCATTTTATTATTGCATGAAATTAGAAGCGAAAGCCCCCGAGGCAGGCAGTCTTAAGACCAAACCCATCCCTCCCTGTGAAAATAGTTCACTTAAATGAAACACGGCTATTCCAGAATAAAGAACAAAATTGTCATTCAGACAAAGGAGCGATTCTGAATCACTGGTGGTCTGAAATGGTAGGTCTTATTGACAAGTGTGACTGGAATTTGAAGAGGACAATCAATAACAAATTATCTGCAATTTCCCTGATAGTTTTGGTGTAAGTGTTTTTTTTTTTTTTAACAATGGATGTGTCTGCAAAGGTCAATCATTCTTTTAGACATTATAAAACTACAGAGGTTGATCTTGTTTAATGCTAAAATACCAGAGCTGAGCTACAATGTTAATATTTAAGCATATGAACCTTCCCTAAATCCCAGTTTTCAACACAGAGGTTCATGTGGATTTTCTTGATGTAGGTGAAGAAGTGACGTATGAGGCCATAGAGATCACAGCTAGATTTGAATAGCGAGGTAGTAGATGGGGGTGCAGTGCAAACCTTGGTCCTTGACACCATCAATAGGTAGTATGTACAATCTTTATATTAATATAGGCAAACAACTTTTCCAGTACAGTCAAAGACACAATTGTAGTAATAGTATGAGATTCCTCAAGAGAACCTTTTTTGCTTATCTATGGCTTAGAACAGGGGTTTTCAAACTATGGCCCACCAGTTGTTCAGGAACTACAATTCCCATCATGCCTAGTCATGTCTGTGAATGTCAGAGTTTGATAATTAATGCCTCATGGGACGTGTAGTTCCGCAACAGCTGGAGGGCTGTAGTTTGGAGATCCCTGGCTTAGAACAACCCTTGCACTAATATATGCATTAACCCCCTTAGCGGTATCCCCGAGCGTGACTCGGGGTTGTTTTTCTATGCTAGGATCGGTATCCCCGAGTCACGCTCGGGGTAGATGTGCAGAGCGTGCAGCGGCGCGGCTTACCTTTCGCAGCATCCACAGACAAGTTACTTACCTTGTCCCTGTATCCTGCGATGCATCCATGCTGTGTGAGCGAGCGGGACCTCGCTCGATTCACAGTGTCCCCGTGTGCCGCCGATCTCCGTTCCCTGCGACGTTACGACACACGGGAGCGGAGAACGGCGCCAAATTCAAAAAAGTAAACAAACACATTACATACAGTATACTGTAATCTTATAGATTACAGTACTGTATGTAAAAAATACACACCCCCCTTGTCCCTAGTGGTCTACCCAGTGGCCTACATGTACTTTTATATAATAAAAACTGTTCTTTCTGCCTGCAAACTGTAGATTGTCCATAGCAACCAAAAGTGTCCCTTTATGTCAAAAGTGGTTTTAGAGCAGCTAGAAAACAGCGATAATAAATTATAATCACTTGCAGAATTGTGCGATAGCGATTTGTGGGGAAATTTGTCATAAAAAAATAAAAGTAATGACAGCGACAATTCTGCAACTGAGCAAATTTCAGTGATATTGAGTTGATTACATTATTGAATAATTTTTATTATAATTATATTATTATTTGTTATAATTATTTATAATTATGTATTATATTGTAATTTATAATTTTGTTTTTAAAAAAAATTCATACCCGGGATGCCTACTAGACTCTTTTTTGGTCAGATTTAAATGAGTTATTCCTAAGAATTGCAGGCCTACAGTATAAAACGCCAAATTTCCTTGCAAAATAATTGTACCGCTTTTGGTATGTAATTCCAGACAGAATCATACCGCCAGGGAGGTTAACAGAGGCGAACAACAAAAACCAAAGCTTAGTGTATCTCTGAAGTTATTTTTTTGCTTCATAATATGATTACATCAAGAAATGTTGTGTGCAACTTCTCATTTCATATTATATACAGTTACTTGCCATGGTGTGTAACTATTCAAGCGGCGCCAAAAACGAAAAGTGGATATCTGTTGATGCTTGCACATTTCTTGCTTTTTCCTCCAGCCCTAAGTGTGCCCCAAGAATCTTGGGGAACCTCGCAAGAAAATTCTAAAACTTCAAGTCAATGTTTTCTATCATTGTGTTCCAATTGACCGTTTAGGTCAGCAAGAAACACTGCATATGTTGAGTTTTGCATATAATATACCTTTTTTGCAGGATCTGAAGCAGACATGCTTCATGCAGACATGATAACGTTTACTAATTAGTTTATTTAATGTAGGGTTTAATAACAAAATATTTGCTATATCTCTTTTAGATTTGAGCACTATACGAAAAACAAAAATACCGTGAACGACATATATTTGATACATCGTCTGCTGAATTAATTCTGCATCTTTTGTATCCTATATTCAGCTCCAGGAGAGATGCCATTCAACAGTAAATAAAGAAAATTAGGCTAGTTTTCTGCTTGGCTACACATGAAGTGATTTTCTATTGTTATTTACTGTAGAAAACATTAAGAACAGATGACTAATAAAATGTATGCACATAATGTAATAACAGAGTGCCACAGGGCTCTTGACATCGTTTTCTATTTCCTAACCAGACAGGCAGAAAGAGAGGGTTTATGAACACATATGTTTTTCTATGTCATCCACTGTACACTTCCTTTCTTCCGGCTGTCAAATTCTCAACATAGTGACGAACTTCACCTCGAACATTACTGTATTAGTTACAGAGCCGTCAAATGTTCTAGGCCAGGAAAACATTTAAGTGAGGTACGTGGTGCTAAAAATTGTTTTTGAGTTGCTCAGTGTCATCTTCCACCAGCAAGTGAGACTTCATTAAATAAACTGAATACCTTTTTTAAATTGTACCAGCCTTTCTTGGACACCCATTTAACACTGAGACCACATTGCACTCATATTTACAAGCATCACGTTCGTAGCTATTGATATACAAGTGGATCCAGATTGGATCTGCTCGTTGACAGAGTGACTGGTGACATTGGTGATATGATATACTGTTGACAGGGCAAGAGTTCAAAGGCACTGGTTGAAAGGTGGATTAAGCATGTCTTATTACAATCAACTTGTCCTGCATTTAGTAAGATGTAGGGTTATGTTTCTACATTTAAACTCTCTTGTAGACAAATAACAACTGTAAAAAAGAACTTTATTAAAGTGGAACTGTGGTCTGAAACTAAACCGCAGGATATTTTTTTAATTACAGAAGAGGCATAATGTGAGGTGGATTTACTAAAGACAAATAGGCGGTTCACTGTTAAGGGAAGTTGCACGTTGCACAGTAATTTTTCCTAGATCTTAGACCCCTTTCACTTTGAGCCACGCCCGCGTTAGCGCTAAAGCACCTCTCGTTTTAGCGGCGCTTTAGCTCTGTTTAAGCAGCGCATTTCTGCCACTAGCGGGGCGCTTTTAACCCCAAAGAAGTGGTTAAAAACTCCCATGTTGCCGCGCTTCTGAAGTGCTTTTCAGGTGCTTCGGAAGCGCTGTCCATTCATTCCAATGGTCAGTGCGTTTTGGAAGCCCTAAATGCAGCACTCCCAAACCACCCCAAAGATACTGCTTGCAGGACTTTTTGTAACATTTCGGGAGTGCACCACCCGGGTGTGAAAAGTCACACTTGAATGAATGGGAGGTGACTTTCAGGCACTTAGAAGAGGTTATTTTTAGTGCTAAAGCACCTTAAAAGTGCCCCAGTGTGAAAGGGGTCATAGTGAATGCGGTGAATATATTTACTTTGCAAAGAATACCCAATCATGTGCAAGAAAAATAATAATTAAAAAAAAACTGTATTTTTGCTTGCACGTGATTGGGTGATGGCAATCGGCAAAGCTTCACCTCATTTACTAAGCTCTGGAAAAAATGTCCTTGCAAAGTGAACAACCTATGTGCTTATATCAACTCCTACTGTATATTTATTCTGCAGTAAAGGCTTCTTATCTTCCTCTTTGCAATCTTTTTTACACTGTACACTGAGCTGCATATACGCAACTCAGTGTACAATCCTGGCTTCTGTCGGGTTCAGGGATGAATAAATTCCTTTTTTTCATGCACGGGAGTTAGGTAATTTCGTACCAGCCTATAAAACTGGCCAAAGATCCTGAACCCAGAAAAGGCAGGGGAGAAGATGTTAGTATCAATGAGGCAGCTCACAGATGTTGCTTCATTGGAGTGGAGTATAGGTAAGGTTCAAAGCAGAACTAAACCCTTGTATCCTTTTCAGCCATCTTAGCTTCAGTTTGATCTGCAACTGTCATGGTGCTGCACATGTGACCAGTCATTTAATGGTTTGACAGCTTGGATGAGCACAAAAGCATAATTGATAGTTAGCATTCCCGACATGCTGGCAATGTAACTGTTTTTTGAAACCATTAAATTGATGGGTTTATTTCCGCTTTAATTGGGCTTAAAGCCCAACTGAACTTACAATGTAAATCAACCAAATACATTCCAGGTGCCCCAACAGATGTTCAAAATCTTGCAGATCAGTTTATCTAACAAGCCTGTCCCCTGCCAGCATGATGTAAAAAAAGGACCCTTTGCTGTCTTTTTTGAACAATGGTCTCTCTTCAACAGATCTCAATCACCAGGGAGTATGGGCTTTGTTGCATGCAAAGCTCTAGTTCTGACTAGGGTTTTTCTACTTAAAGATTTTCTTCTCAAGCTACAGTATGGCTGATTTCTAGAGTAAATGAATTGTAACATTTTGAACACCTTTGTTTTGATGCCCCTGTAATGCTTTTAGCTGATTTAAACTGAAAGTTCAGTTGGGATTTAAATGCCATTCAAAAACAATAACTCTTTATATTCTCTTTACATCTAGAGTTCCAAATCTCCTAACAGCTAGTCACATGTGCAGGAATTCTGAAAAAAAAAAATACCAAAAAACATGGGTCCCTGTTACATAGTTACATATAGATAGTAGGTAAGGTTGAAGAAAGACAATAGTCCATCCAGTTCAACCTGTGTAGGTGTACATGTGTCAGTGTCAATAATAATTTCCCATATCCCTGTAGGTTGTGTTCTTTAGGATGCACGTCCAAGAGCCTTATAAAAATGTCAATACTCCCTGTGCCACTAGTAGAATTCTGAATGAAAATTCAAACAAAAGTTCTTTAATATTGTTTTAAAGATTTTGTTTGCTTTCATGATTTGATTTTGGAATGAATCGGCTTACCACACGAAAACCACATACACTATTAGAAATTCATACATTCAAGAAAATGTTTCCAACCTGCTATTTTGAATGTTTTCATCACTGTGGTCAAGAACAAATTTCAATTAACCAACACACTGATTAGAAAAATAAAGAATGTTCTTACAATATTTCTAAGCTGGTCATACATGACTAATTATTTTTTTTATTGTTCAGCCAGCGAGCTGAGTGAATAAAAACTAAACTCATTTCCTCATCCAAACGTCTGAGGTAGATGCAGGAATTCTCATATGTGTGTCATTGTATTCCGACAACAGAGAATACATTGATCATTGCTACAGCCTATTGGATGCAGCATTGGCTGAACTAAAGTTTCCCAGCAAGCCCATTCATGAACAGTCAATTAGTAGATCAACTGCTCTCGAATAAGATTGGCCATAGATGGATCGAAATTCAACCAGTCTCTGCTTAACCATCTATGGCAAGCTTTACAAGGAAAATGTTGAACAAAATTCTACCCAGCTTTACTGTAGCATAGCTACAAAGCTTATGTCTCTGAGCTTTCTTGTCAGCGGGACTAGGTAGATTTACTAAAACTGGAGAGTACAAAGTCTGGTACATTTGTGCATGGTAGTCAATCAGCTTCTAACTTCAGCTTCTTCAATTAAAGCGGAAGTAACCCCATAGATTTAACTGTTATAAAACAGGCACAAGCCGGAAATGTAACTCTCACATTAATTGTGTGCTCAACCAAACTGCCTAACCATCCAATGGCTGGTGTCATAACTGATCACATGGGCAGCAAAATGGTAGTTGAAGATTAAACAGTGTCCAAGATGGCAGCTTCCTTGGCTGAAAACGATAGGAGGGTTTACTTCCACTTTAAGCTTTGACAATAAAACCTGGAAGCTGATAGGTTACTATGCACAACTGCACCAGCTTTTGCACACTCTAGTTTTAGTAAATCAATCCCTCAGTGTCTATGCTTGCCGTCCCTATTCTGTATTTTCTTCTCCCACACTGACCGTAGTGATGAAAAAAAAAAATCAAAGGTGCTAAATGAAATATTTTTCTCAAATAAATGAAACTCTAAGGCCTCGTACACACGACCGAGAAACTCGACAGAATCCATCAAGAAACTTGGTGGGAGAGCTTTTTTTGCCGAGGAAAACGGTCGTGTGTACGTTTTTCATCGAGGAAACTGTCGAGGAACTCGACGAGGAAAAAAGAGAACAAGTTCTCTTTTTTCCTCGACGGGAGTCTCAATTTCCTCGTCGTGTTCCTCATTGGGCTGGTTTTCGACGAGAAACTCGAGCGTGTGTATGCTAAGAACTCCTTGCATGCTCAGAATAAAGTATGAGATGGGAGTAAAAGTAGCATTTGTAATGAAGATAACACATTTGTCACGCTGTAACAGACTGAAAAGTGCAAATCGTCTCTTACCAAACTTTTACTTAACACGCAGTAACATGAGATTAGCAAAAGCAGCCCTAAGGGTTGTGCCAGTGGAATCGAACTTCCCCTGCCATTGTATGTGTTGTCCGTCACCGCGTTTGAGAATGAGGAGATTTTGTCTTGAAAGTGTGTACGCAAAGCAAGCTTGTCGAGTTCCTCGACAAGCCTAACAAGGAACTCGTCGAGGAAAACGATGTGTCTTTTCCGACGAGTTCCTTGGTCGTGTGTACGAGACCTGACAGTAAATGTGGTCTTTTGGGGAAATTCCATTCATTCTAAGATCAAATATAAAAAGCAAATAACATTTTCAAGTACTTCAAAATTACATTTATCTAGTCTCTGATGACATTATTGAATGCACTGATGAGATTTTCATGCGAACGTTTGCATGAAAATCTACCAGTGTTTGGCGAGCTATAGAGTGCATGGCATTCTCTCCTTCTAGGACCCGAACAGTGTAACTTTAGGTCCATAATCTAAAGGTACATCTTGCCACAAACACATATATGAATAGTAATACGTTCCGATTTATCCTAACCTACGTCTAAAGGAAGTAGGACATTGTGGGATGATGGGTGTGATATACTGAACAACTCTTTATTTATCTTTGAATTATAACATGTTGATATTTTAAAACAATGAAATGTCAACATGGTTTATCCAGTCGTGTCTCCATTAATCTGCTTTATGGTTCTGTCAGGAAAGCCATAACATACACATCATTTATTTCAGCAGTATGCTGGCCTGCTAAAAATATACAGAGACTTGGCACTGAGTCAAAATCAACCAATCAATTTACAAGTACTAAGATTTCAGATGGTATCATCTGAGATTTCGAGCGAACACAACTGTGTCCTGAAAATAACCTTAGCGTTCCCCACGTAATTGAATTAATAGGATTGCAATCTATAACAAACTGTTACATTCTGTAATGACATCAAATAAATAACAAGTAGTCATTTTCTGGTGCTGCTTTTAAAATAAATGTGAGATAAAAAATGATTGTATGTGTAATTCATTTATGTGAGACTGACAGCCAGAAACTGGATTGTAGCAATAGATTTTTTTGGGAACATTTTATTAGCCTTTGTTCATTTAAAATAGAAATTGACCTTTCAATAATAATTTTTGGCGCACATTCCCTTTTAACCACGATTGAACCACCCGCTCGCAATTTACTGCAGACGAGCGTCCCGTGCAGGTAAAGCCACATACTGGCACATTGCTGCCTGCTTCCCGGTTTAGAGTGCACGCATGTGCCCTGCCGACACCCACTGTGATTGTACATGATGATTTATGGCCAGAACCTCCTGATCGGCTGTGTCCAATCACAGCCCAGAGCCCTGTGTTGACAGTAAACATGGGTCTCTTTACAGAGGGAACAATCTCTCTGTTTTTCATCCCTGCCAAAAAGGGATAAGAAACAAAGAGATATGTTAGTAAAAGCAGCACATATTGCACACATTACACATTGTTAGGCACACATTTAACCCCTTAATCACCCTAGATGTTAACTCCTTCCCAACCAGTGTCATTATTACAGTGACTGTGTATAGTAGTATCACTGATCCAGGGATGTGACACCCACTGTGATTGTACATGATGATTCATGGGCAGGACCTGCTGATCGGCTGTGTCCAATCACAGCCCAGAGCCCTGTGCTGACAGTAAACACAGGTCTATGTACAGAGGGAACAATCTGTCTTTTTTTCATCCCTGCCAAAAAGGGATAAGAAACAAAGAGATATGTTAGTAAAAGCAGCACATATTGCACACATTACACATTGTTAGGCACACATTTAACCCCTTAATCACCCTAGATGTTAGCTCCTTCCCAACAAGTGTCATTATTACAGTGACTGTGTATAGTAGTATCACTGATCCAGGGACGTGCGTTGAGGTCAGTGGCTGGTTAGGCACTGTTGTAGACGGTGTTCAAACCACACATGTGAGGTATCATGGAGAACGTTAGAGTGAGAACAATAATTCTAGCAGTAAACCTCTGAAGATTTAAAAATGTAACCTGTAAAGAATTTTAAAACGTTGTCTATGGAGATTTTTAAGTACTGAAGTTTGGCTCCATTCCACAAGTATATTGGGTATCTATTTACTCAGTGCAACATCATCTTTTACATTATACAAAAAAAAATAGATTTAACTTTTTAAAATTGTATTTATGAAAAAGTTGCTACGCAAATACCGTGTAACATAAAAAGTTGCAACAACCATAAGGTGTCTGCTAAAATGTATATATATAATGTTTGGGGGTTTTGAGTAATTTTCTAGCAAAAAAATTATGAATTTTACATGTAGGAGAGAAGTATCAGAATTGGCCTGGGTGGCAAGTGGTTGGTTAATTACCATAAGTAAATGATATACAAATATTTATTATATATTGTTTTTAAGATGATTTACTGTATTTTCTAAATCTGTACTCAAGCAGGTGGTTATAACTTCAAACCAGTAATTTCACAATAAATAGATAAATAATAAATTATTATGTTATGAACATATATAGCATAATAATATATATTTTAGCTTGATTAAAAAAGTAAATTTTCAGCAGCAGCAGCAACAGCAGCAGCAAATTCTCCCTCTCAGCTGTATGGGAAAAACATGGGATTTAAACATGGGATTTTTACCCATAAACCCATTGTTTTTCCTTGGAGTTATGAGGGCTGGGCTGGACGGGAGCATTTGTCTTTTAGACACATGCCCCCTTCAATGACATTGCAGTGAGAGGAGAGCCTCCACTGCAGCATTTTTATTGGACAGCTTGCTTAGCTTCGACCAATAGTGCTTTACCAATGGTCTAAGGCTCCAAGCTGTCCATTAAGAAGAAGAAGAAGAAGAAGAAGAAGAAGAAGAAGAAGAAGAAGAAGAAGAAGAAGAAGAAGAAGAAGAAGAAGAGTAGCAGAATACATTTTGACCAAAATGTATGAATACTTTTTTTATTTTATTGGATATGTTTTATAGCAGACAGTGTTTTTTTTTTTGTTTTTATTGTGTGAGAAAAAATTATATCAATTTTGTTTGGGTACAGCGCCACATGACTGCACAATCACCAGTTAACTACTTGCTGACCAGCCACCGTCATTTTACGGCGGTAGGTCGGCTCCCCTGCGCGAGAGCCCGTAGCTATACGTTGGCTCTCGCGCAGGCCACAATCAATAAACGCTTATTGCGATTTTTTTACGAAAAATATGTAGAAAATTAAGTATCGGCCTAAACTGAGGAAAACAATTTTTTTATATAAATATATATATTTTTGGGGGATATTTATTATAGCAAAAAGTAAAAATTTTAAATTTTTTTAAAAAATTTCGCTCT
The DNA here is from genome assembly GCF_905171775.1 of Rana temporaria. NCBI lineage: Eukaryota > Metazoa > Chordata > Amphibia > Anura > Ranidae > Rana > Rana temporaria. The sequence goes on from NC_053490.1 coordinate 405,939,738, forward strand.
ATTTTTGTTTATAGCGCAAAAACTAAAAACCGCAGAGGTGATCAAATACCACCATAAAAAAGCTCTATTTGTGGGGAAAAAAGGACGCCAATTTTGTTTGGGAGCCACATCGCACGACCACGCAATTGTCAGTTAAAGCGACGCAGTGCCGAATCACAAAAAGTGCTCTGGTCTTTGACCAGCAATATGGTCCGGGGGTTAAGTGGTTAAAGAAGTGCAGTGCTAAATAGGAATAGATGGCCTGGTCATGAAGGGCAAAAAAACATCTGAAGTTGAAGTGGTTAGGCCCAACTTCAATGCAAAAATGAAATATAAATAGTGCATTTTGCATCAATTACGTTACTCTTCAGTCTTGATTCCAAAAACCTCTAAGCCATCCTGCAGAGTAATGGATCAAATTCACAGTTTCCTCTATGAGCCAAGCTAATTTCCTGCCCTGGGGACCAGACATATTTCCTTGCTCATTGCCCTCTTAGGCACTGGTCCTCTGCACTGCTCCCGTGAGTTCCCCTGCCTCTGGAGAATATGAGAGAGGACCCATATGTTGGAAGTGTTGCCTCCACTTATAGGAGAATAACAAAGAAGGGTCATCATGTGGGGCCATGTAAGTAAAATGGGCATTTGGATATTTTTTTTTTCAAACAAGCGGTGAGGTAAATGGTGTTGGGTGGGAAGTGGGTTGCTAATATGTTGGAGTTTTTCTTCAGGGATAAATAAACACAGAATCTAAGACAGACCATAGCTAGCCACTTGTAATAAGGAATGTTATGGACCCATTCACATTTTGCAGTTCTTGTGCATTTTAATATTGCAATACACAATCACACAAACGTGTGATTTTTGTCCTAAAGATCAATTTTTTTCTGCTGTTATTGGCTCACTTGCAGAGATTTTCCTTGATGTCCTGTGTAGAGACACCAGAACCAGACACCAGAACAGATGTCCACATTGGCAAATTTTCCCAATGTTCCTGTTCTGGTGACAGCTCAAATTTTTAGGTTTTCCCTCACCTTTATTGGTCATCAGGACAAAAAGACGGAGAGTGAAGCTCCCCAGTTAGAACAAAGACAGCAATAAATATCTGACAAGAATTCTAATCCTTTCCTATTTCATGAAAAATAAAAATAATGACAAAATGTGTCTCTGATTATCTTTTTTTTAAGGAAATGAGGTGCATAACATTTCTGTGAACGTATCTCTATTATTTGAATCTGACAGGTTTATGGCTCTGCCCGAGCATACACTGACACTTGGGCTATGAGAAAGGTGAGAGAGGCACACAGAGCAGCTATGCCCACCCCTCCCTTCTGCTGCCCATTCAGAGAAGTCTTTGTATTTGTGATTGGGCAGGAGTAGGGGAAGGAAAGGCATAGCAGCTGCACCGACACTAATGTTAAAGATTCCGAGACCTGAAACATAATACAGTAATAGCCATCTTCCGGGAGTGCAATAAAACCTATGTACTGTAGTTATTGGCGTATAACACTCTGTTTTTTACCCTGAAAATAGAGGGTAAACTGTGCCTGCGTGTTATACGCAGGGGGTTGTGGATTTTTTTTTACCCGAAACTTCCCTCTTAAAGTTAGGGTGCGTGTTATATGCCGATAAATACGGTAAATAATAGAGATAAGCCTAGGAGATGTCATGCCGCTCCTTGGACTTAACTCATAGTGTCCCTTTACTTCTTACTAAGGAGCTGAATTTTTGGATTTCAGCTTTAATGTCTGCTTGTAAATTAGTTTTAATAAATGATCTTAGAGTTGCCATTTAAGCGTTTTCATTCATTTTGTTGATCTAGCTGGCAACGGGCATGCGATAACTACATAATTTATTCTTTGCTGCTATCATATTTCAGAATGAGTCCCAAAGTGTTCCAGAACTCATTGGGAGAAATCAGCCTTTAAGAATAAGCACTGTTTTTCTATTACCCTAACTAAATTTTCAACGTACACTATCCTATTTCCAATTAATTATTTACCATGGTGTCACGCCCCATTTCCATTTTCTGCTTACTGTTTTGCTAACAACCTCTTGAGAATTCTGATGCTGACAGTACAGTTCATTTATTTTACCCAAAATTATACATTCTTTATGGAGACCAGCAGATAATTGGCATGTCTTTCTTTTCATAAACAACTTGTGCAAAAATTTCAATACATTATTGTTTTTTTTGCTGACTCTGTAAATTGTAAAGAGTTAAGAAAATATAACTTAAATGTTTTGTGCAGAATACACAGTTTCCAGATGTGTATTTTCTAATTAAGTGAAAGCACAATTGATAAAGGGAGACAACATTGATCCATTTTTTTGTTCATCATCATAGATAGGAATTTGTTCTTTCCCACACTATCTCAAAGTATGTATAAAGACATTGGGGTTTTACAACTTTACAGTGCAGCTAAAGAAAAACAACGTTAAGGTTAACATGCATAGGGAACCCACTCTACCAAAGTTTTGATGGATGTCTGCCTTCTAAATGGACCCGAATATTGGGTTTGAAAAGATGCAGGCTAAGTTTTCCCTGGTACCGAGCACCACTGTGAAGGACATGCTAAAGCTGGCCATACATTACCATCCAGCACCAGCAGTTGTCAGAATTCAGTGGGGGCAGCCAAACAGTAACCGTAAGTGATTGGCAGCAGTCACTATATGGTTCGAAATTATCTGGTTCATTGATCCATTTTTTTGTTCGTCATCATAGATAGGAATTTGCTCTTTCCCACACTATCTCAAAGTACATATAAAGACATTGGGGTTTTACAACTTTACAGTTAACTTTAAGGTTAACATGCATAGGGAACACATTCTACCAAAGTCACTATATGGATGGGAATTATCTGGTTCCTTTGATTATGAGATAAAATATATTGGGCAGTAGGGTGCTATTAAGGCCACCAACTGTTTGGATTTGATTGATGTATGACGATCTTAAGTCTGGCAACAGCTAATTGTCTAAACCTTTAAAATAAATGGAACGTTAAACCATATCCTCCTATTTGCTTATAAATACATGCTGTAAATCCAAAAAAAGCGGCTTGCTGATTGGGGGAAAAAATATCTTATCAGTGGGCTGCTGTTTCTTCTTTATCCAGTAATAACCTTGACCAACTATATTGATATTACTGCATTGAAAAAAGTAGAGTCAGGACTTTGTACAGTGTTTGAATAGGGTCTATATTAGACAGTTGTCTGAACAGACTACAATTTTTTGGCAGGTAAAATAGTATACTGTATACTACTGGTTTGTTTAGATGTTTGTCTACACTAACCATATATGCACAGATTTCTTTTGTTCGGCCTTTGGGCTGAGCAAAATAAATCTAATGCCGCATACACACGATTGGAAATTCCGACAAAAAAGTCTGATGTGAGCTTTTGGTCAGAAATTCTGATGCCCCGTACACACGACCGAGTTTCTCGGCAGAATTCAGCCAGAAACTCGATCGGAGCTGAATTCTGCCAAGAAACCCGGCCGTGTGTACACTTTCGGCCGAGGAAGCCGACGAGTTCCTCGTCGAGCCAAATAGAGAACATGTTCTCTATTTCCTCGTTGTTCAATAAGGAAAGTTGGCTCGCCGAGATCCTCGGCGGCTTCACACAGAACTCGACGAGCAAAACGATGAGTTTTGCCCGTCGAGTTCCTCGGACGTGTGTACGGGGCATGACCGTTTGTATGCTCCATCGGACTTTTGCTGACGGAAAATTCTGCCAACAAAAGATTGAGAGCAGGTTCTCTATTTTTCAGACGGAAAAAGTTCCTATCGGAAAATCCACTCCTATGTATGCTCAGAATTAAGCAGAAGAGCCAAACTGCCTATCGAACTTCATTGATCTCAGCTCGTTGTACGTCTTGTACGTCACGCGTTCTTTCCCACAAGATTTGTGTGACCATGTGTATGCAACACAAGTTTGAGCCAACATTCCGTCAGAAAAAATCCACGGTTTTCTTGTCAGAATTTCCGATCGTGTGTATGCGGCATTACAGTTTTGATCTAATATGTATTATGACAGCCGGAACCTGCAGCTGTCAGAATATTCAAATAGTGGCTGCATCTGATTGGATGTAGCCACTGTTTGGCTATCAATTTGCTACCCGGCTCCTTCAACAAAAGGTGACTGAACAAAGCGGTGGTGCTGAAAATGCCACCCATGGCTCAAATTGTAACTGATTCATCAGGAATCTGCTGTAATTCAAACTGTGTAAGGCAGTCTTTACACTTTAACAATTTATAAAAACATAGACAATCTTTATATATCTGGCCCCAGATATAAAAGGGTGTAATTAAATATGGAATAAATATTTAGGGATGCTATAAGAAGGATATATAAGGCAGACGCATAATTCATTTTGGGAAGGCTCTACCTCCCATTACCCCCCTAAGACACCACCTACAATTTTTTAGGATGGTACTACACAATCCTCTGAGACAATATCATGTGTGCCAAGAACCCTAACCCTAACTTAATATCCAGCAACACACATGCAAAGTGCACATGAAATTGCAATGAAAGTGCACTTGGAAGTGCAGTCGCTGTAGATCTGAGGGGGAAATGCAAGGAAAATAAAAAACAGCATTTTAGCTTGCACATGATTGGATGATAAAATCAGCAGAACTTCCCCTCATTTCAGATCTACCCCTCAGATTTCCAGCGACTGCACTTCCAAGTAGACTTTCAGTGCCATTTCAAGTGCACTTTGCACTTGCAGTGCAAAGTGGATTTGCCTTTCGTAAATAACCCCCACTGTCTCATCCTGCTCTGCACATGCTCAGTTCCTCTCCATTTTTGGTATTATGCTCACTAGAGACCAATCTGCTGACATCCTAAATATTTTCTGTTGCTAAGGGGCTCTGGGCTTCAGCAAAATTGTAGCATCCAGTAAGAAGAAACAGGAACAATGCTGGAGGTAATTTACAGCACACAATAATTTTGGTAGCATAATTATTTATCTGGAATGTATGTTCCTTGCTAAAAAAAATTTGATCAAGTTGTTATGGGTAAAATTCTGCTTTAATGAAGGATTTCAGTATATTCATCTGTTAATGCGTAGAAATGTTCACTTTAGTGGTTGTAAAGCCTAAACATTTTTTACATTTTTAAGATAAACAATGTTTAGGTGTCAGCATCCCCCACCCCCCTTTACTTACCTGGGCCCTCATTTGACCCAGCGCCATGCACATCTGCAGCCCTTCTCTCCCCTCAGTGCTGGGTCTTGCTGGCTCTACTGGGGCACCAAGAACTATTGGCTCCCGGTGTTGTCAATCAAAGCCAGTGACAAGAGAGCGGGGCAGGGCCGACTCCTGCTGTCTGTGTCAATGAACGCAGTAGCAGGGCTCGGATGTGAGAATGCATGCATTCCTTTCCATGGGGAAACTGGACCAGCAGGGGACCCAAAAATAGGAGGTTCGCCACTGCTCTGTTTGCACAGAGCAGGTAAGTATAGACAAACTGTAGGCACTATATAAATCCTGTATAATATAATAATGTTTGTTATTAAAAAAAAAAAAAAAAAAAACCTTTACGAGCACTTTAAATACCCAATCTTGTTCAGATGAAATAAATAAATAGTAATTTGTGTTTTATATGATTGGATTACTGATTTGAACCTTCACAAATTTTGTAAATATTCTTAATAATTTTAGTAAATTGGCCTCAACATATGATAGAATTACAGACTTTCTTACATTACCAGTACCGGAAGGTGAAATTCTCATACTAGTAACACGGATGTGCCTCTGTATCAAATGTTTCAAAACCTTAATGCCATTACTGGAAGCATACTGTCAGCTTTCAAAGCTATAAATAATTAACTCTGTTAATTGTAAATGCGGGAAAAACATGATAGAATTTCATCAGGATCCAATTTCCTCTAAAAACAGACGAATATAATAAGGTCTGAGAAATAACCATTAGAATACATTGAAAGCACAGAGTCTTCATGGGTGGACTGACTCTCAGCATTGCACTCCTCTAACCTTTCAGTTCACAGGAGCAGGGGGACGCTTTGCTGACAGATTCAAACTGAGTCACACCAGAAGGAATACTGTTATGTCTGCCGCTGTTGTTTTTCTCCTGGTTTTCAGTATTGCGTTCCCAAGAAATGAAAATAAAACACACACTGCAAAATGACAACCGTTTGACTAAGTGTTTGTTCAATCTTTCAACAGTGCTTGGAGCCATGCAAGGAAAACTGGGACTTGAAAAAGAATAGCTGCCAAAGTCTCTGTGAGGTATGTCGGATTTATTCTGTACCAGGAAAGATTTTTCCTCTCATAAAAGATGCCATGTTGAAACTTAAAAGTCGTCTTTGATATTGGTAATCCTCTGCTTTTTGATTTGGGTTAGTTTGTAGCTGCTCTTTTCTTTCATTTAAATTGAAACAAACGTATATTCCTATGGGGTTATTTTTGCAAAGATTCCCTAAAAGTGATTTTTTTTTATTATAAATTCATGATTTTTATTCTCTCAGCTTCCTGTCTACAGGGCGGTACATACAAGCCAAATACTGTATAGCAGCGGCCGGTTTCTATTGACCCATTTCTATTGGCCCGTTTGACTGGCTTCTGTCAAAGGAGCATGACCGAAAAAGGTCTGCCGAACACAATTATCACTGCTAGCGGCTATACCCAGCAGTAGTAATCACATACAGAAAATCCAACAGGCTGGTTGTACTAAAGTCAACTGATGGATCGACTTCAGTACAACCAGCTTGCCCATGCATGGATTGAATCTCTACCGGCCCCTGTTGAACCGGCCAAGATTGAATCCATCTTTTTTTTTGTTCAGTCAACAAATTCCACCCTCCAGACAAATGAGGTGGATGAGGGAATCCCCACTTGGGGTATTGTATTCTGACAGTGCCTCCCGTAGCTATCACTCCAAAGACATGCTGGTAGGTAAATTGGATCTTGTCCAAAATTGGCCCAGTATATATATGTATATCTGTGTGTATGACTGTGTGTCCCTAGCGTGTCGAGATCCTACGGGGTAAAATGACCGCACCAGCCAAGCAGACACTGGCTGGTAAAGCGCCCAGAGGCGATTCAGTTCGCATGTAGCGCTATACAAGTCATTCATTCATTCATATCAGAATACACTGACCAGTAGCTACAGCTGACTTGCTGCAACCGCAAAAAGTTCTCAAACATATTCATAATCAAGCAAGTATTGTCTCTGCTGAAACCGGACACATTTTGATCAGTGTATGGCCAGCTTTAGTTATGGGATATGCATATTTACATTGGTCTAAGGTGGGCCATTGTAAGCCTGGAGTTCAGCTTTAATATCTGTTTCCTTTAACTCAAAAGCCACCTGTGCACTTTTAGTTTCATATACTCTATCTGTTGATGGGCCACAAGTCAATTTGCTTATCTCTCCACGCTTTTCGGGAGTCAGTAGTCGCTAAAGTACAAAGAGAGTTTAGCATTTCCCCTCTTCCCCTTAGTCTGTTATTCTTCAGAACTGAATAGCATGTAATGTCCTCTGGTCCCAGAGCTGGACTGGGACAAAAATTTGGCCCTGGACCTCATTCAGACCGGCCCACTTTAATTCAATAAAATGCTGCCCCCACCCCCTGAAAAATCACGCCCACCAAAAGGCCCCTACATCCATTATTGTATATCATGAGAGGGTGAGAGAGAGGGGAATGAGAGAGAGAGAGGGAGGGTTGAGGGAAAGGGGGTGAGAGGGGGTGGGTGAGAGAGGGGGGTGAGTGTAAGAAAAAGAGAGTGAGTGTAAAAGAGAGGGGGTGAGTGTAGGACCCCTTTTTACAATGAGGGGTTTTTTAGGCGCTTTTGGGCTAAAAATAGTGCTTGTAAAGCGACTGAAAAACGCTTCCGCTGCAGCCCCAGTGTGAAAGCCTGAGTGCTTTCACACTGGGGCGCTGCCAGGGCATTAAAGAAGTCCTCCAAGCAGCATCTCTGTTTTAAAAAATGGCCCACTGAGCCATCGGCCCACCGGGAAACTCCCTGTAGTCCCTATGGCCAGTCCATCCCTGTCTGGTCCTGTTGTACAAGTCCATATGAATTCATTCTGTTTCAATTGAAAGGATGATTCACTTAGTTACTGTGCACAAGGAACACCTTGGGATATTCTTAGATTTGTCTAACTGCCCTTAGAGTCATTTTAGGTAAGCCAGCCTGCTACCTTAATTAGCACAGCTTGACATGTTAGGGGTGATATTGCCAGAAGGAGAAAAATGTAAGATAGACATTCAGAAACTTATCAGATTGGCTCAGATTTATTGTATAACCTGGAAAAAACATTTAATCTCAGTAATGTTTTGGAAGCTGTTTTGCTAAGTAATTGGACACTGTTTTAGTCATCAAACCAGACATTTTTTTTTATATTCCTAATTACAGCAAATTCAACTTAGGCATTAACGTAAACATCAAATGAGAATTTAGAGAGGTTTTGGAGCCTCCAAAGTTAAAACTTCTGGAGGATACAGTTAGTAACTTTAACAAAAGTCTGAATGCAAGTATGTCTGCCCTATCTTCCAACCCAGGGAAAACATTAATGTAGAAGATTTTTGGTGGGTTTAAGTAGAAGAAATGTGACTTAGGTCTGTGTTCTAAGGAGTAGAGACTGCCATTGTTGACCTTACCTTCTCCTTCCTGGCTTCAGTATTTTTTGAGTCACCTATAAAGAACGTAATGAAGGTTAGGTGGTCTGATTTTTCTGATCTACATTCTTATTCCAGGAGAGTGAATCAGAAAAACCTGAAGCCAGAGGCAGACAGGTGACTGCCATTATCAGAGAGGGGTCAACAGTAGCAGCCTACACATTTCTCTAAACACAGGTTTCCTTTACCCACGTCTTCCTCCAACTTCTGCAGCAGTCACCACTTGGCTAAGCTATAGACTGTGTGGTAGATGATTTGCCATGAATATTTATTATGAAGTTTGCTCACTGACACACATGCTGCGGAAGTGGCTGCTGAAGGACGTGGAGCAGAAAAAATGCTTGGGGCTGGACAAAGGTAAACCAATGACTCATTTCTCTTTGGCAGAAAATTCAGATTTGAACTTTTGTCCATCAACACATGCCGTGGACGTCCATCAATATTGTTCTGTAGCCTGAAGTTCTGCTTTAATATTTTCATCTAGCAGATACAAAAATAAAATAAAAATGCAGAGTAAATACACCCACGCATTTGAGATTCGATCAGTTGTTAAGTGACGGCGAAATATTTATAGCTTTTTCTTCTGAAAAACATGGCTATATTTTTGAGACTGAAACTTGGAGTTTTTATAATGTAGGCACATAAACAGTAAGGTGTTAATAAATTATCTCTTTCTACAGTTTCCCTGAACATTTCAGAAAACAAGCGTATATTTTCTCCAGACAGCTTTACACTCTCCATGCCTTATAAAGTACAAATACATTTTTTCTATAAATCCAACCAACCCTTCATCCAATTTTTTATATCTGGAATTGTCTCTAATACTCTAATGTTGTAATGGGAGATAGAGAGGTTCTTGCTGTACCAACTCATTGGTATAAGATGTCATGTTTTCAGTTCATGCACATTTGTATTCTCAGAACTGTGTGTAATAATAAAAAAATATAGTATTCTTATATTAAAATAGAATTCCAGACTATACCCAACTACTGCTAAAAATGATACATGCTTCCCCCCCCCCTAACACCTATGCTGACTAACCTGTGAGAAAGATTTGCTATTTTTACACCTCTCAGATCCAGTCACGTGATCTCCCCTTTGTCAGTAAGCTGCAGCTGCAGGGGAGAGAAAAGAGTGCTCAACAATGGCTGGAAATGCTTGGTATCAGTGAAGTCACCCATAGGTTCCTATGGCCCATCTGTTGTCAGCACCCCCTCCTCTCCCATGCAGTTGCTGCTGGCAGACACAGGGGAGATTAGGTTGACCAGACAAGAGAGGCCTGAAATACGTACATTTATATATCTTTCTTACACAGGTTAGTTGGCATAGGTGTTAGGCCTGGGCAAGGAGCTTTTTTAAGATTAGTTAGGTATAGTCTAAAATTTCACTTTAATTATTTATTTATTTCAATTTCACATGCCTTTATTGATATTTTTCTTAATCTTTTAATGTGGGTCACCTTTTATTCCCATGATTTAAATCTTTTTTTAACTGTTGCTGCAAGTTCTCAAGTACATTTTTTTTGTGGTATACTTGTTCCAGCCCATTAGGCTGGCCATATATTATGCAATTTTCTTTCCTTCAACCACAGGTTGAAGGTAAGAAAGTCTCTTGTTTGACTGTGTTGATGGTGGAATACCTCCTCTGTGCTATTGTATTCCGGTTTCCCCGCCATCAGAATACAATGATCACTGCTGGCAGCCATAGCCGTCGGCAGGGATTGTATGGGAAGAAAAACTGATCGGCTGGTTGTTTTGAAAATTTATTGACTTCAGTACAATTTGCCTTCCTATAGATGAATCAAAACTTCAGCTTGTTCCTGTTTAACCAGCCAAATCCATCTTTGATCCATCTATGGCCATCTTTATTGTTACATTGCTGGATAACTTGGTTATATGTAAATATGACAGGATGCATTAGGGTGAAAAAACATGAACCTTTACAACCCCTTTAAGCTTACAGAATTGTTTTTTTTTCTGTTGCACTTATCGAACAGAAATAATGAAACATTTTAAGATTTTAGGTTGTATATTTAACATACCAAAAGGGAGAAAATAAGAGAAGTTCATTGTTAGGTTTACATATACTTTACCGCATCTAGTTTAATGCTTTCAATTGTATATTAACAGACCAAGGGGGAGCAAAGAAGAGAAGTTCATTATTAGTGTTTAAATGCACTTTAACCACAATTTTCAGAATTCAAGAATTTTTAGCAATAGTGATCCCTTAATTGTGCATTTGACTAAGGTTCCAGACAGTTAACAACTTGACATAGCTAGTTTTACAATTTTCTTTTTTCCAGCTAACAGTTGCGGTGCAGCTGTAGACAGCGCAATGCTCTGTAAATCTGTTAGCCTCTCGCTGATTAGTGATTGAACCTATATTTAGAACATCAAAGACTAGTAATGAAGAGCAAAACACTTACGGCTCAAGCAAAAAAGAGCAAGAAAGAGAAGGCCATGGGGCAAATTAGACCCCAAGGGATAATAAACAGTTTTAATTAACTAGCTGCAAATTTGCAATTCACAGGCGGCTATCCTTTTCTTTCCACATGAGCATTGCTTTTAACTTAAATCATTACAGAACTGATAAACCTTACATTCATCTTGTTTTATTTATTTAATAGAATTATTAACAGCATCTATAATTATAGACTTAATCTCTGGGTGATTAGCTGTTCAGAATGTTTGTAAGAATAAAGGCTTGTTTCTGTGCAGAATTAATCTCTGATCAGCAGATGTTAGAAGGTGGATACAAGTAGTCAGGTCAAAGAGGTAAAATCATTGTCCCCCTATTGGGCATACACTGTGACTTTATCAAGGCTTTACTTCGAAAAAAAATGTCCTTGCTTATTACAAAATATATGGAGATTGCTATGAGCCCAGTTAAGATATTTGCCAGCACACCATGGAACAACGAAAATAGCGTCCAAGCGGATGATTTATTGCATGATCAAAACAGAAAGAGAGTGCAACGTTTCAGAGCCACGCAGGGCCCCTTCATCAGGCATGTGATACATGTGGGATTACAATGTGCAAAATTTAAAGAGCCATCAACCAATCAAAAAGCCAGAAAAATAAAAAAAAACACAAGAGAACCAAACTCCTCCCACCCCCAGACAGGTATGACCTCACAAAGCCCAACAGAAAACTGCTCAAAATACTTTAGATGCATTGGTATACTGTCGCAAACAACACCGAATGTCAAAGAATAGGTTGTAAAAAGGTTGTATAATAGAGGCATATTGAGCATTCCTTTACTGTACCTTTATGATGCTGACACATGTCCACAATCACTGTGTGGACGTGCCAGCTGCTAGGGGACAGCTGCGTGCAGTGTTGTTGGATCAGCGCCAGTGCCGGCTAAAGACAGATTAAAGCTGTCATTGTGAGCCGCGCTACTGAATCGCAGCAACCAGAGACAAGCCCAGAGTAGCACCCTCCTAGTTAGGCTGCTAGGCAAATTTCGTTTTTGGCTTCCACTGTAATCACAGGAGCAATAATGCCCTGTACACACGATCGGTTCATCCGATGAAAACGGTCTGATGGATTTTTTCATCAGATATCCGATGAAACTGACTTTCATCAGTCTTGCCTACACACCATCAGTTAAAAAAACGATCAAGTCAGAATGCGGGGACATAAAACACAACGACGTGCTAAGAAAAATGAAGTTCAATGCTTCCGAGCATGCGTCGACTTGATTCTGAGCATGCGTGGATTTTTAACCGATGGACATGCCCACAGACGAAGGTTTTTTTCTATCGGTTTTTAACCATCAGATCATTTTAAGTTCCTAGTTTTTTCACCGATGGATAAAGAAACGATGGGGCCCACACACTATTGGTTCGTCTGATGAAAACGGTCTATCAGACCGTTTTCATCAGATGAACCGATCGTGTGTACACGGCATAAGTGTTTAATTTGGTCTGTTCAGATCTTCACCGGCTAGAAGCTTTGATTCCTTTTCCCTGCCTCTAGGAGAAGCTTCTAGAGCTTAGGGGGGAGAATCTAAGTATCCAGTCTGAATATTTAGCAGGGCCTAGCCAATCCCTGGGCCCAGATGGTAGTTGGATCTCTGTTAAATAGCCTGGAGCACTGAGGGGTTCTTCTTTCCCCAGTGTGGGAATGGATTTGTGAGCTTCAGGGGACTTCTTGCCCCTGAAGCACTCATGTGGATGCTGGGTCTATTTTGGGGCTGTGCCTAAGGACTGACTATGAATCAGGACTTTGTGAGTAGAGCCTCTTTGCTATCTGCAGCTTCATGGTCTTCAGCTGTACATCCATAGACTTTCCAAGTCTTTAACTACTTGTACTACATACTGCTGCATGGTCTTCATTTGTCTTTGTACTGCTGCTGACTGAGAAGTGTATTTCTCAAGCTATGTTAAGCATGGAGTATCCCAAACCCTGCTGCCCCTTCCCTGTTACAAGCTTTATTTAGCAATAAATTGCAAAAAAAGACATCCCCAAGACGTATTTCTGAGCCGCACTGAATAAACCATTACTGTGTGCTTTGCTGCCTCTGCACTGTGTGGGAAAGAACCTGTGCTAAAATCCAGCGGCCCTTATGGTGGTATCGCTACACCATATTCCCAATCAGCTTGTCACATTGATAAATGTATCCGTGTGTAGCCCTAAAACACCTTTGGTTGTATAGCTGAAAAGTAAAAATTAATAGCCAGATTCAGGTAGGACGCCACATCTTTAAGGCGGCGTAGCGTATCGTATTTACGCTACGCCGCCTTAAGTCAGAGAGGCAAGTACTGTATTCACAAAGCACTTGCTTCCTAACTTACGCCAGCGTAAAAGCGCCTAATTCAAATGAGGATGGGGGGCGTGTTTTATGGAAATGATTGGAGACCCAACGTGATTGACGTTTTTTACGAACGGCGCATGCGCCGTCCGTGTACATATCTCAGTGTGCATTGCTCCAAAGTACGCCGCAAGGATGTATTGGTTTCGACGTGAACGTAAATGACGTCCAGCCCCATTCACGGATGACTTACGCAAACGACGTACATTTTTCAAACGATGGCCATACTTAACATTGACTAGACCAGCTAGGGGGCAGATTTATCTTTACGCGGCGTAACTCTTACGGAAACGGCGTATCTTTACTGCGTCGGGCGCACGTACGTTCGTGAATCGGCATATCTAGTCATTTACATATTCTACGCCGAACTCAACGGAAGCACCACCTAGTGGCCAGCGTAAATATTGCACCCTAAGATACGGCGGCGCAGGCCGTCGTATCTTAGATAGGTTTAAGTGTATCTCAGTTTGAGCATACACTTAAACTTACGACGGATCAGATTCCGAGTTACGTTGGCGTAACTACTGATACGCTGGCATAACTCTCTATGAATCTGGCTATCAGTCTTTTTGTGCATCATGCTTTTGTGTCCTAAATTCCTATTTATTTGTGGTGCCTCTGCTGCCATGTTCCTCCCAATTTAATCCTAAGCCTTGGGGTCAGTGTGTGGAATGGACTCTATTTGTTTCTCAGATGCCCAATCAGGACCAGGGTTTTGGTAAGTCAAAATACGTTTGTTGCTCGGGGAGCTGTATTTTAAGGTTAGTTCTACAATGTATAATCATTTTCCCCATCTTTCTTATTGAAAACTGGGTAATATTGGGAAATATCGGAAGCTAAAGCAGATCTAAATAGCGGATGGGGATTGTCAGTTGCAATAATGTGTATGTATGCGGAGCATTCCTGAAACACTAGGCCACACTTACCATTGGATCTATCCTTTTTTGCCTGATGCATCTCTGTTCCATGTTGTCTGTTGCAGATAATGCTTTATTTGCAGATGCTTCTCCCACTGTAGACACCTTTCATTGATAGGGTAGTAAGATGTGTATTCTGGTTTGCCATGGAACTGTGACAACTCTGTTACTAAGGAGGGCACAGCAGAGCAGAAAATACACTGAATACAAGATAGACATCATCAGGCTCTAACAGCTACTTAAAGTGGATGTAAACCCTATTTATTTTTTTGCTGTCACAATGTAGAGTATACGATTTCCTATACGATTTTCTATCATCTGTGCCCAGTCTTGCCACAACGAGTTAATCCAGCTCTGAGCAATCCTCTTTTCTTTTTTCAGTGAGATAAACGGACAAACAGGAGAAAACTTTTGTCTGTTCTTCCCCCTTGCTGTGAATGACAGGTTATTTACATATCTCATGCACTAGACTGAGACAGGCATTATTTTTTAATTCCCACCCCCACTCCTTTTCTGAAGTCATGTGGTTACTTTTGACTGGATGTTAGTGATCATAGCAGAATTTAGTGTAAGGAATACACAGGAGAAAATGCATGTTGACAAGGGGAGTGTAGAGGTGGACGGGGAGTCTACTGACATCAGAACTCCGCCCACCGAGCTCCAGACAACAGACCCACCCACAGAATCTGCAGTATTTCAGTTCTTATAACAGACAGAGGGGATACATTGGACAGGTAAGGATACATGCAGGAGGCATTTATATCCTTATAGATCAGCACAATGGCAGTAGTTTAGAAAGGATGAGAGTGGGTTTACATCTACTTTAAAACATAGTAACATATTTACAGAGCAGAGCTAAAGTAGAAATATATAAAGTGGCAGCTCCATAAAGCACAGAAGCTCACTGTGATGTTTATTTATTTATTTACTATATTGGTAACCAGATCTTTTATCTATGTTTCCCCCTTAGTAAAAACTCTCAAGAGAAAAATACATAGTCTGCCTTTGCTGACCTCCCATTCTGAAATGTTAGTTGCCTGGCTGTTATGTTGATTGATCACTGAATAGAAATAGGTATATAGATAGGGATTCCTGATTATTCTCAGACTTTTATTTACTGAACTCTTGTTTTGTGTCTGTGACTAATGCTGCGTACACACGATAGGTTAGTCTGATGAAAACGGTCTGATGGACCGTTTTCATCAGACCAAACCGATTGTGTGTGGGCCCCATCGGTTATTTATCCATAGGTTAAAAAAATAGGAACTTGTTTTAAAATGATCTGATGGATAAAAACCTATAGAAAAAAATGATCGTCTGTGGGTACGTCCATCGGTTAAAAATCCACACATGCTCAGAATCATGTTGACGCATGCTTGGAAGCATTGAACTTCATTTTTTTCAGCACGTCGTTGTGTTTTACGTCACCGCGTTCTGAAACGATCGGTTTTTTAACTGATGGTGTGTAGGCACGACTGATCATCAGTCAGCTTCATCGGATAACTGATGGAAAAGTCCATCATACCGTTTTCTTCAGACTAACCTATCATGTGTACAGGGCTTATGAGACCAGGCACAGCAAAGCCATTGGCATTTTCAATAGGAGGGCAGTAATGGCAGCACTTATATATATATTTTTCTCATGTAAGTTACACTTTAAAGAAATTGTACTGTATATAGTTTTCAGTTCCCTTATATGTCTACAAGAAAAAAGCTTGGTAGCTTTATTTTGTCAATGTGTGTTACACAATGCTTATACTTTACTGTATTTTCCCACAATGCAAGTGCAAGCCAACCCATGAAAAACGGTATACTCCCTAGGTGGCAATGAGACAGACTAGAACCTGAACAGAGACCCATCTACAAATCTGTGTATTAAAAAAAATAGTTTTGATAGAATAGGGAAGAGACAGGCCATCTGACAATACTTCATACTTTCCTTTTAATGGGAGCAGCATTTTTTTCTAAGTCATACATCTTTATGTAAATCTTGATGAGAATTATCTGTTGACAGATGATCATATGAAAGTTATGACTGCCCTAAAGTAGATTTGTCATAACAGTTCATACCTGCGTGAACATTTTTTTCAATCCCCCCCAATGCAGCAGCTGTTCTTTGATTCCTAGGTTATTTACTTTGTACAGGTTCGGCTTTTACTATGAGCTCCATGAATCCCCCGGAACTAAACAGTGGCCCAGGACAATCAATGATGCCTTTTCGGACCAAGATTGGCCAGTATTTTCTGCTGCCAGATCCTATTTAATGCATGCATCTACGTGGCCTCATTTACCTTCACTGAGCTCTTCATTATTTTTTTAATTTCCTCTGTAGCATCACAGATAAAAATACATGTCTTTCTCTTTGTTTTAGCCGCTGTTTCCCAAGAAGCACTATGAATGTTTAACCAGCTGTGAGTTTCTCAAATCCATCGTGTCGGCGAAGCAAGGTGAATGCCCGGCTCCAGAAAAAGCCAGTGGATTTGCAGCGGCTTGTGTTGAAAGTTGTGATGCAGATAATGAATGCTCTGGGGTAAAGAAGTGCTGTTCGAATGGATGTGGACACACATGCCAAGTACCTAAAAACTTGTATAAAGGTAGGAAGCGTTTGGCATTTCAAATGAGCCAAAGAAAAGTTTGCTGTACACCATATATTAATAATTGCCTTGTACAATTTGCAGCTAGACTACTGTACCAAAAGCCATATACTGTGCATTTTGTTTATGTATACCAATGTGTGTAATTACTTACCAAAAATCCTGCTTAAAGGGGGTGTAAAGGTACCAAAAAAAAGCTCAATTGTCAGTTAAAGTAGCGCAGTGCCAAAATGCAAAAAATAGCCTGTTCATGAAGGGGGTAAAACCTTCCAGGTGGTTAAGCACAACTCATCCCTTCTAGACTATCTGCATCCATTGCGTATCACCTTATTAACTACTCATCTGCAGTCTGGAGCCACTGACCAACAACATGCTACCCTAGTAGCTGTTGACGTCTTATCTTTACTGTGTGATTGCAGGTGGCCACACATGTTTCTGTTTCTTGGACACACCTAAAATAGATCTTGTAATTTTGAAAACACTTTGTGGTCACCATAAAGATTAATTATTGTGTCTGTGATGTTTCAAGCACACTCTACTGTTTAGAAGGCAGAGATCCACTGAAGAATAGTTCGAACATGACCTACGAGTATAACGCATAATAAGCTCTGTTGTAAATGTGTAATACTTTAATCTAATTTTTTATGAAATGCCAGTACCTTTCGGTAAATTTTACCAGAATATATTAACTATTATAACAAGCCGCATACAAACCTAATCTGTTCCCACCATGTATGGCCTGTTTAAAATCACGAGTCATCCATTGGAAACCATTTTAATGATATTATTGCATATAGAATTGGTCATAACTAATAGCATATGTTTTATGACAGCTGTCATTCATGCCAAACATCACACAACTCTTAGAAATACGTCTGCATGGTAGCTATTATCGTATTATTAATTTAGCATTTCAAAAGGAGTTTCTGAAGATCTACATTAATGCATTTAAAATCATAGTACCAGTGTAAGAATGTTCACATGAAACTCTGTCCCAAAATATTGACATATGTTGTAATAGGTTAAAAGTTTCCAGGTTTGTTAGTTGTTCCCTTATGGGGAAGATATTACCATATAGTTTAGTAATGCAGTGTATTGAGTCATAAAGACATTCAATTCAGTGGTCCTGACAAAATAAAAACAGAACAGTTACTTGGTCTAATGTAAAAGATATGGACACCTAATTGCAAATGAATGGCTGGATATTGGTCAATGTCGGTTTCCGAAAGCCAGACTGTCACGGTGTCATAATCATGGCAAACTGAGGAATATTTGTCACATTGTTTTCTGGACCAAACAGTTAAAGACTACATTTCCTTTACTTAATTCACTTATGGCAACCTGTCCAATTACCACTACCATAAATGATTACCAAGGCTTTAGGAATTACCAAAGCAGATTTTTTTTATAAAGCTTATTAGCTGTGCTCTAATATATAGCTTATGAAATTTAATAATGTACTTATGTGTCTGTAGTTATAAGTTATTTATTATAAGCTGCCTCTTATTAGACTTTAAGGAGAAGTACAGCCAAAGTTTGTTCTGCACTCCTGTGATCTGTTTTCAGCAGACCGCGGGCTGACGTCACAGAGCCAGTCCAGGCTCAGGAAAGATCGCAACCATATGGTCGTGATCCACCCAAATGCCTATATCGACACCCGGTTTAGCCTCTCAGCCGCTGAGAGCTTGAACCGGCCACTCCCCCCCTCCATAGGCCAGTGAGTGGGGGGGGGGCTGACAACGGTGACTGATAGTCACTAGCTCTCGGCTCAAGGAGCTCTGAGAATCGAGTGATCGGTTCTGTTTGATCACTCGGTCCTCAGACTTAGAGCTGACATGGGACAGATGCAGCATCAGACCAATGCTGCCTCCACCTAGGTAAGTATGATTCTACATTGAAATAGATACCCATACTTTTCTTTTAACAGGCATGTTAACATTGGCTCAGCTTTTTAGGTTTTCAAGTCCCTTGCCTTCGTATAGGGCTTTGAGATTCAGGTTCTTGGCCTCTTGGTGTTGTCTTACTATTTAAGTTGTGATCAATCCCTGTAGTCATGAGTTCTGTTCACCTCTCTGCTCTATTGGTTCATCACTGTTGATTGATGACCTCATTGAGCAAAGTGATATGAGAGAGGGAGTGAATACAAAAGTTGGTTGCTGTTTGCCTAATACAGTTCCTTGAAAGAAAGTGTGGGATTATAAAAAAAAGCACACACACATACTTCCATGCTGCAGCATCAGCTGCAGTAGTCTAATGCTGGCTCTAAGCCCAAGAATTGAGCGATCACATGACCGCTGATTGCTCAGTTATCGGTCTTCAGTGAGTGGAGAGCAGTGGCTGGAGAGGGGGCCAGAGAAGCTGAATCAGGCTCTCAGTGGTGCACTGAGAGGCTGAACCAGCTGTCATTCAGGAATCCAGGTGTATCCCAATAATATGCTTAGCCTGCTGTTTCCTGATTCTGGGCCAGAGGGATGCAAAAGTAGATCTAGAAGAGTAGTGTGACCAAAAGTAGCTTTGGCCATACTTCTCTTTTAAGCCTTGGGGCATTCTAACAGAAAGTGGAGTACACAGGCAGGCATCTGGGGTTTTTGGTGACCAATTACTTGAACAGAGCATGCTTTGTGTCGTATGGGCATTTTTTTCCAGTATACAGGAAATGTATCATTGCACCCTAAAATAGTATAAAAAATTGAATTTACTTGTTAAAAGGGATCGGTCTTATCTGCCAGGGTTGCTCCGTAACTATCTGATCTCTTGTCTTATTGATGAAAGATTTGGCCATGTATGGCTAGCGTGAGTAAAAGAGAGTTCGAAAATCATTGCGTTAATGGTATTGACAAATCCGGAGATAACAGTCATTATGTTACTACTAGCTTCCCAGCAAATGTTCAGTGAATAATCTGACATTAGTTCATTGTTCATCTACTCACAGCAGGATCTCTGCACTCAATGACAGGCTCTTAAAACCCAGATGCCTTTTACCTGGAGGATAAGAGGCTAATTGTGCTCTCTTTATTACCCTTTCATTATCTGTAGAAAGTGATACTAAAGACTAGTTGGACAATATAAAAGATACATTATTAAAGTCAAGCATGTCCAATTCTGTGAATGAACATTACCTTTAGGTGACTTGTAACTAGTCATTATTCGGAATAGGGCACATCGTTCAAACCAGGAAAGCCATGTGTACATCACACCCTTTCATTACATGATGAATTAAAGGAAATGCTTAACTTAATAGTACTAATGATATCTCCCACATCTGGCAATGTATATTGCTTTAGCAGAAGCATGCTGACACGTCCCATCACTGATGAATTTGTAAAGCTAAAGGAAGCATTCCAGAGTAGATCCAATTCATTTTGCAGGACCACCAATAAAGGTGAATTGATATTTAAATGAGAATAAACCTACATTCATTTTCTTTTAGCTCTATACTATTTAAATATTGTAAGTTGATTCAAAACATATTTTTAGGTAGTTAAATTGGAATTCCTGTCTAAAACCTTGTACACACTAGGCCGCGTACACACAGTCGGTCAAAACCGATGGAAACGGACTGAAGGACCTTTTCATCAGTCCAAACCGACCGTGTGTGGACCCCATCGGTCAGTTATCCTTCGGTCCAAAAATTTAGAACTTGCTTTAAAATTCAACCGATGGACGCCTAACCGATAGGTCAAAACCGATGGTTAGTATGCTAAAGCATCGGTTAAAAACCCACGCATGCTCAGAATCAAGTCGACGCATGCTTGGAAGCATTGAACTTCATTTTTCTCTGCATGTCGTTGTGTTTTACGTCACCGCGTTGGACTCGATCGTTTTTTTAACCGATGGTGTGTAGGCACATCAGACCACCAGTCAGCTTCATCGGTTAACCGATAAGAACGGTCCTTCGGACTGTACTGTATTACAGCTGAGCTCCAGGCAAACAGCTAAATAAACAATACACATACAAAATACACATAAAAAAAAATATATGAATGCTGCTTTACCCCCCAAAGTATTTTGTATGCGTGTCTATCTAGTCCTGAGATATACAGATATGCACACGATCTGAATATCGTACAAAAACTGTGGTATGAGGAAGATTTGTACGATAATCGGATCGTTAGTACAGAGCTTTCGAGAGACGATCACGACAATTTATCCGATATTATTTGATTGGACAAGCACGAAAATTTTCCTGGTACGATACCAGATCATACTATTTTTGTTTAGTCAGTACAGTTGTCGTTCGAAAATACAATACAAATACATTAAAACACATGAAATCACATGAAATTTTCGTGACTTTAGAAACCTATTCAATTTCTACTTGCGACTATTAACTAGTTGCCGATGGCGGCAGGTCGGCTCCCCAGCGCGAGAGCCCGTACAATAACTCTCCCCGACTCCCGTGCGTGTGCCCGGTGAGCGCGATCGCCGCCGGGCACACGCGATCACTCGTTACAGGGCGAGGACCGGGAGATGTGTGTGTAAACACACAGCTCCCGGTCCTGTCAGGGAGAGAAATGCTGATCTTCTGTTCATACAATGTATGAACAGAAGATCAGTCATTTCCCTAGTGAGGCCACCCCCCCTACAGTTAGAACACACCCAGGGAACATACTTAACCCCTTCCCTGCCCCCTAGTGTTAACCCCTTCACTGCCAGTGGCATTTTTATAGTAATCCAATGCATTTTTATAGCACTGATCGCTATAAAAATGCCAATGGTCCCAAAAATGTGTCAAAAGTGTCTGAAGTGTCCACCATAATGTCGCAGTACCGAAAAAAAATCGCTGCTCGCCACCATTACTAGTAAAAAGTAATATTAATAAAAATGCCATAAAAATACCCCCTATTTTGTAAACACTATAACTTTTGCGCAAACCAATCAATAAACGCTTATTGCGATTTTTTTTTTAAAATATGTAGAAGAATACGTATCGGCCTAAACTGAGGAAAAAAATTTTTTTTTATATATTTTTGGGGGAACTTTATTATAGCAAAAAGTAAAAAATATTTTTATTTTTCAAAATTGTCGCTCTATTTTTGTTTATAGCGCAAAAACTAAAAACCGCAGAGGTGATCAAATACCACCAAAAGAAAGCTCTATTTGTGGGGAAAAAAGGACGCCAATTCTGTTTGGGAGCCACGTCGCACGACTGCGCAATTGTCAGTTAAAGTGACACAGTGCAGAATCGCAAAAAGTGCTCTGGTCTTTGACCAGCAATATGGTCCGGGGGTAAGTGGTTAAGCAAAAAAAGTCGGACGTTCTGTCATCTGATTGTTGGATCGTGTGTACAGGCCATAAGAGACCTGATTTCCTCTGTTGTAGTACAGTCACACTTATGGGTATCCACCTAGGCTGTGATTGGACAGGGGAAGGAAGAGCAATAGATGAATGAGCTCATCTCTTTGCTTCTTTGGGCTCTCCTCCTATCAGTATGCACCTTGTGCTACACTAAAACTAATATAATCCTCCTTGCTGTTCTGTCTGCTAGAATTGTATGAATCACAATATTGGCTTGACAGAGTCACAATGCTTTGATAAGACAGTTCGCATATGTGTATTTCAAGTGTGGGTTTTCATATTCTGCTTGGAGTTAAGGTTTAAGTAGAAAATAATCAATACTTCTGGTGTATCACTTTTTATGCCAGCGCACAGTAAAATCAGGCAACACTGATGTTTTTAAAACCAGCTTCAGTCCAGAAAGAGCTTTGATGGCATCCCAGAGGCTGTTCTAGAGCATGTACAAAAATGAAATATACTGTTGATTTAATAATATTTTGCTCAATCTTTATTAATAGCTCCTAGCAAGATGAATCGGAAATTATTTTTACTACTTTAAGTAAACATTGGACTTTACTGCAATTGCAAATGGTCTAAGAATAAAAAAAAACAATGTAACAGTAATATATTTAAAGAACATGTTTAACTGTATCCATCTATTTTCTATTATCTATCTAGTTTCCTACAAAAAAAATGTGTAGCGGGGCCAGTGGATAAGTGGCGTCTGGTGCTCAAATTTTTTTCGGGGGGCGCAAACAAACTGAAGAAAAAAACCCCCATAAAGCTCAGCCACTGTGCCCATCAAGCGCAGCCACTGTGCCCTTCAAACGCAGCCACTGTACCCATAAATTGCCGCCGCCACTGTGCCATTAAACTCAGCTACTGTACCCATCAATTGCTGCCAATGTGCCCATCAATTGCCGCCACTGTGCCCAACAATTGCTGCCAGTGTGCCCCATATGCTGCCAGGCCCATCAATTGCTGCCAGTGTGCCCATCAATTGCTGCCAGTGTGCCCCATCAATTGCTACCAGCGTGCCCCATCAATTGCTGCTACTGTGCCCCATAAATTGCCGCTACTGTGCCCCATCAAATGCTGCCAGTGTGCCCCCCCGCCCGTCACTTACCTGTCTCTGCGCTGTCCTCCACGCTCCGAGTCCTCCATGTATTCAACCAATCAGGGGACAGGGTAACCAGACCCGAGCACCTGATTGGCTAAGAGGCGGGTCAGTGTTAGTGAAACGATTTATTCGGTTCCCTAACACAACACAGTGTAAACAGTGAAGGCACAGCATTGTGCCCGCTGTTCAACAATTTGGAAGCCTATTAGAGCCTATAGCTGTAATCAGGACGCTCTAATCAGGCGCTTCCAAAAAAAAAAAACACAGCTGTAATTCAGATGGCCAACACCAGACAAGGGGCCGAGCACCTGAATAGGGGGCAGCAGCTGCAACAATAGATAGATTCATGCAATGCATGAATCTATCTATTTGTGATAGACAGGTGCAGGAGAGAGGGGTGGGGCTCCTGCACCCTTTATGGATGCACCTACACTGCAGTGGATACAAAGAACTCAAGAGAAAAAATATACATATTTTTAAAACCATAAATATAAAATATAAAGACAAAATAACCAATATCCTAAGCAGGAGTGAAACTTCAATCATGTCCTATGCAAATAGAAGGCATAAAAAAAAAAGAACAGGACCTGCATCCTTTGTTACCTTTAATAGAATTGCATGTTCCAGCATTCCAAAATTAAGCAATTAATAAGCATATGATAGATTTATAAATATCTTTGTTTTTTAGAATATAAAAGTAGTAAGCCTCATTTCATGAACAGAAGCATTTTTACTTTTGTATAGAGTGTGTTTTGTTATAGATTATTTTATAATTGTTGTAGTAGAGTTTGGATAACTCTTAAAGTAGATGTATCCTGTTCCTGTTCTATGATTAAATTCTAAATATTTCTTTAGAGCGCGTTTCCTTTTCCTGCCTGAGCTACTGTGTTTTAGGGCAACAATGTTAAAACTACGCAATTAAAAGATTAGACACAACAAATAGTCTGCCTGACATGACCCACCTGGCTAGCTCAGGTTCCCATTTCTGCCTAGCATTTATGTTTTTTTCTGCATTCTTCTGTGGTTGCTTATCTTTATGATACTTTTGTATTTATCTTGCTATAACATTTATTGGGAGATCATTGTGAATTACAATTTAGGAAGAACTGGCCATACTGAAAAGTGAATATTTAAAAACCAGCTACACTCGCAGTTTGCTAACTTTAGCTGTAATTTTTCTTAAGAATTATTTAGGAAGTCTTCCAGAATCCCACACTCCAGTATTTTCATGCCTTGTACAGACGAGCGGAATTTCCGACGGAAAAAGTCAGACGGGAGCTTTTCAACGGATATTCCGTCCGTGTATATCCCCCATTAGACTTTTTCCCGTCGGAAATTCTGACGGAATTAGATAGAGAACATGTTCTCAACATTTCCGTCGAAAAAAAAATTTGAGCGGAAATTCCGATCGTCTGCATGCTTTTCTGACGGAATAAACAGCACGCATGCTCTGGGAAACAATTTGACGCATGTTCAAAAGCATAGAACTTAATTTTCTCGGCTCGTCGTAATGTTTTATGTCACCATATTCTTGACGGTCGGAATTTAGCGTGACCGTGTGTATGCAAGACAGCTTGAGCAGAATTCCGTCAGAAAAGCCTTCGGAGTTTAGTCCGACGGAAAAAACGGTCGTGTGTACAAGGTATTACAGAGATTCTCTTGAGTCCCTGTTTCCAACTTTACTCTTTGTCAGATTTATTATTTTCAGTTGGAGAAGAAAAGATGAACATTGCAGTGTAGTCTCAAAATGTATTACCTTTGTTTAAATAAAAAGATAATTTGAAGGGGGGAGAGTCTTTTTCTTATATGTAAATTGTTTTTTGTTCACAGTCTGTGAAAGCCAGCAAATACGTAGAGGACCAATATTTAAAAAAAATAAAAATAAGTTCTAACAAAATAGGACATGGTCAAGCAGGCAATATTTGTCATTTTTGAACTGCCCTGATTTAGGCAGAATCCTAATCTGTGTGGATTGGTTTACTCTTTTCTAAGTAAGTTCTAAAGGCTGATAAAATAAGACAAATGCAATGGACAAAGTGTGGAAACCTATAGCAACCAATCTGGGTTACTCTTTAGTTTACCTAGATAATTTGGACTATTCTCAAGCTGAATGATCCTTCATTCAGTGGATGATGTGCTCGAATAGACCCATTTTTTCACCTGATTAGAGCCAGAGGCTTCAAAATAGTGTGGGTTTGAGAATGCGAACCGGGTCTAATTTAAAGCAGGGTTAGGTTATACAAAAATTTCCCAAGCTTTGAACACCTCACAGGTTCAATCCATTGTCCAAAAATGGAAAGGGTATGGCACAACTGCAAACCTACCAAGACTTGGCCATCCACCTAAACTGACAGGCCAGGCAAGGAGAACATTAATCAGAGAAGCAGCCAAGAGGACCATGGTAACTCTGGAGGAGCTGCAGAGATCCACAGCTCAGGTGGCAGAATCTGTCCACAGGACAACTATTAGGCCGCGTACACACGATCAGTCAAAACCGATGAAAACGGACTGAAGGACCGTTTCATCGGTCCAAACCGATCATGTGTGGGCCCCATCGGTCAGTTATCCTTCGGTCAAAAAAAATGAGAACTTGCTTTAAAATTTGACCGATGGACGCCTAACCGATGGGTCAAAACCGATCGTTAGTATGCAAAAGCATCGGTCAAAAGGCAGCGCATGCTCAGAATCAAGTCGACGCATGCTTGGAAGCATTGAACTTGTTTTTTTTAGCACGTCGTGTGTTTTACGTCAGCGCGTTCTGACACGATCGTTTTTTTAACGATGGTGTGTAGGCACATCAGACCATCAGTCAGCTTCATCGGTTAACCGATGAAACGGTCCTTCAGTCCGTTCTCATCGGACGGACTGATCGTGTGTACAGGGCTTTAGTCGTGCACTCCACAAATCTGGCCTTTATGGAAGAGTGGCAAGAAGAACGCCATTGTTGAAAGAAAGCCATAAGAAGTCCCATTTGCAGTTTACGAGAAGCCATGTGAGGGACACAGAAAACATGTGGAAGAAGGTGCTCTTGTCAGATGAGACCAAAATATAACTTTTTGGCCTAAAAGCAAAACACTATGTGTGGTGGAAATCTAACACTGCACATCCCCCTGAACACACCATGCTTTTCTTCAGCAGGGAGAGGGAATCTGTTTAGAGTTGATGGGAAGATGGATGGAGCCAAACACAGGACAATCTTAGAAGAAAACCTGTTAGGCCCTGTACACACGATCAGTCCAAACTGATGAAAACGGACTGAAGTTCAGTTTCATCGGTTAACCGATGAAGCTGACTGATGGTCTGATGTGCCTACACACCATCAGTTCAAAAACCGTGTTTTTGGGACCGAAGGACAACAGACCGATGGGGCCTACACATGGTCGGTTTGGACCGATGAAACTGAACTTCAGTCCGTTTTCTTCAGTTTGGACTGATCGTGTGTACAGGGCCTTAGAGTCTGCAAAAGACTTAAGACTTCGGCTGAGGTTCCCCTTCCAGCCAGACAACGACCCTAAACATACAGCCAGTGGAATGGTTTAGATCAAAGCATTTTCATGTGTTAGAATCGCCCAGTCAAACTCCAGACCTAAATCCAATCGAGAATCTGTGGCAAGATTTAAAATTGCTGTTTACAGACGCTCTCCATCCAATTTATCAGAGCTTGAGCTATTTTGCAAAGAAGAATGGACAAACATGTCACTCTCTAGATGTGCAAAGCTGGTAGAGACATCCCCAAAAAGATTTGCAGCTGTAATTGCAGAGAAAGGTGGTTCTACAAAGTATCGGGGGGGGGGGGGGGGGCTCTGAATACAAATGCATACCACACTTTTCAGATATTTATTGATCTATTGATCTATCACATAAAATCCCAAGAAAATACACTTATGTTTTTGGTTGTAACATGACAAAATGTGGACATTTTCAAGGGGTATGAATATATCTGTACATCTGCTTTTATTGCAGGTAATGTAGTATATGATGTTTTGCTATTCATGCTCACTTTAAATTTGGTGCAAAATCACTAAAGAATAATATAAAATGAATGGCGCACATCTGGTGGAGCTGGCCACTCCTGTTTCTGCCGAAATACACTTGCACTTGTTACTTTTTTTTGTGCTCTTTGAATCCATATGTTGACAATTACACTCAACAAAGTAAGGCTGAATGATTTTCAATCAACCGAGTCCAATGGACCTTAATGCAAAGCAGATGGGGCATTTCTGCATGCAAATTGCAGAATTATTGCACATCATAATTAACGATGGAGTTTAAAGTGAACAAATTTAATCTGACATAGTTCATGATTCTCATCACATGGAGTTAGATTGGAAGGCTGCGTGCCTACGTGCAACATATGCAATGTTTACTCAAATAACAGATGTTTACCTTGAAACTCATGGCTTTGTCATTTTATACTAAAAACCGTACGAGCATTTACATTTGAATGGATTATTAGTTCTGGAAGAATTCACCAAACATTATATTCATATAAGAATAGATATATGCAATTTTCAACTTCATGTATACCTTGAAAAGGGAAGTAAAAAAACAAAACAAACAAACATTCATACTCACCTGTCCCCCTCCACATCTAAATTGAGAACTGAGCTTTTAAAGACCACTGATCGCTCAGTTCTCGGTTTTCAGTGAATTTTCAATGAATAGAGGGCTGGTGACTTCAGTCACTGTCTCTCTGCTCTGCGCCTCCAGTGCTCACTGGACTGCTGAGCTGTGGAGGGGGCAAGAGCAGCCGGCTCAGGCTCTCAGTGGTGCAATGAAAGTCAGGCATCTGGGTGGATCCTGACATTAACGTCGGGATCTCTCCAGAGTCTGGGCTTCAGCCAACAGTGGACTTTAGCCCGCTGTCAGCTGAATACGGGTCACAGGAGTGCAGAACTAAGTGTCTTTCTGTAACACACAGGAGAAATACATCAAAAAGAGCTTTGGCCATTTTTTTCCTTTAACTTAAAAATACAAATATTGTAGTGGTTATTATTATTATTATTATTATTATTATTATTATTATTATTATTATTATTAAAGGACACTTGTACTGAAAATTCTGTTTATCTGTCACTCTGATCCAATGGCTTTAATACTTTTTAGCTTGCTGGTCCATATCAAGCATGCAGCAAGTGACTTGACTAAATGAGTAAGAAAATATTAAAGTCGCAGATTCAGCATTAATACCAGGCTGCTAGCATTTTAAGAAGGAAATGTCAGCCTATGCTTGTGCTAATATGTCGTATAATTCAGTAAAGGAAATTCACATCAAACTTTGCCCCGCAAGGAAAAAATCAATTTTTCCCTTGAAAGTTGAGTTACCCTTTAAGGGCCGGTTCACACTGGTGCAATGTCCGGTCATGTTATGATTTGCACTGCACTGAAAATCACATGCGATCTCTGTGTGATGCAATTTCAGCCATAACGATCATATGGCTGAATTTGCATCAAACTCGCACAGGACCCTTTTTCTTGTCCGCCGCAGAATCAGATCACATGGGTGTTCACACCCAATGCGATCCGATTCCTGTCCGAGTTTGCAGATCGCACTGCGATGTGCAAACTGATTTGCACTTTGCAGGGGGCAGCACGGAAAGAGTCCCCGCCGGCTTGCGCCACACTGTTAGTGTAACACCAGTCTTATGGTGCGAACTGGTCAAATTAGTCTAGCACCCTAAAAAAGCAGCCGCACTCCTTCTGTTATACGGGTGGCTGGCATTCCTCAACTGTGGGGGTCAGTTTATTTTTTACCATTCCTGTCCCATTGCAGATATTTTCCTTCACTTTCTGCCCCATAGCCAAACAGGAAGTGAGAGGTAATCTATGCAAATAGAGGGAATTCATCCCCCCCTCCCAGGCCCTAAGAACTAGTGACCCCACTCGAAAATTTCAAGGTGGGTCCTAAACTGCAAGGGGTGTGGCCTTGACAGAAAGGGGTGGGTTGTATTTAAATTAGGGGTGTACGAGTTGAGTCAGGCCTAGGGCAGCACAAAACCTAAATACACTACTGGCGGGAACCCGCAGTGGATTCGCAGGGTTCCCGCATCGCTGCAGTGTGAACCGGCCCCGAAGGCCAAGTCCAACCAAAAACATTATTTTACTTTTGGATGGATGCAGGAATATTCAAACACATACCAGCTTTATTTATTTTTGTTTCTCCAGCCTTCCCTGTGCTTCACTATGAACAAGGTTCTTCTGCATCTCCTTAGGCCCCGTACACACGTCCGAGAAACTCGACGGGCAAAACACATCGTTTTGCTCATCGAGTTCCTTGTGAAGCCGAAATTTCCCATTGAACAATGAGGAAATAGAGAACATGTTCTCTATTTGGCCCGACGAGATCCTCATCGGCTTCCTCGGCCAAAAGTGTACACACGACCGGGTTTCTCGGCAGAATACGGCTCCGATCGAGTTTCTGGCTGAATTCTGCCGTGTCGTGTGTACGGGGCCTTAGTTGTGTACATAGTGTCACACTTCTGAAATCTATTAACATTTTTATTTTATTTTATATAGTCTTAAATGTGAAATCTTCTTTGTACTATTTGCTTCCATCACAAAAAAAAATGTTTTTTTTTTCTGTAGGAAACATTACACTCAAATTCAGCCTCAAACTAAGTAATTGTATGTTGATATTAGTAGCATAAAACATTGTTGAACATTTAAAAATCATCAAATGAATAATTATGAGAAGGACTTTTGTGCAATGGGAAATGTCTTTTGTTTAATGATCTGCTTTGATGTCTTTTATTTATAATGCGTTAAAATGAAGGAAAAAACTATTAAACAAATTGATATCAGGCACGTAGCCTCCAAGGGAGACCTTTCTGTCTTTGTGGTTGACATAGGCATGTCCAAGTGCGTGGAGGTTACAAGTTTAATTTTCTGCTGTGTTACAGGTGTTCCTTTGAAGCCAAGGAAGGAACTCAGCTTCAGTGAACTCCAACATGGAAATCTTGAAATTAAATGGTCTTCAAAATTCAACATTTCTGTTGAGCCAGTGATCTATGTGGTGCAGAAAAGATGGAATTATGGGATACATCCAAGTGAGGATGATGCCACACCATGGCAAACGGTTGCACAGGTTTGTCTGAGTTTCCTAAAGAGCATGTGTTATTTATGAATATGTCCAATTATTTTAGGGATATGATAAACACTTATAACAATAAACATATTATGATTGATTGCTGATATTCCATTATCTAATATTAGTGCTACATAAAGGAAGGAGCATTAAATATCTGTATACTTGTTCTGGGTTAGGGACTTCAAGTGAATCAAATGGTTTGATTTACAAAAGGCAAATAGGCTGTTTACTTTGCAAGGAATATTTCACTTTGCAAGGAAATTTGCAGCAGAGCTTAGTGAATGTGGAGAAATTTCACTTTGCAAAGACTACCAAATCACATGCAGGTGATAATATAAAACAGTAGTGTGGAGAAACAGCAGTACACTGATACTCCAAGTGAATGACTGTTCAGGGGGGGGGGGGTCTAAACATTTAAGGACAGGCAAACTGTTCTCCCAGCACAACCAGAAAACTGACTAGGGGTGCAACGGATCAAAAAACTCACGGATTGGATCGGTCCTTGGATCAGGAGTCACGGATCGGATCGTTTTTCGGATCAGCAATAAAGAAAAATTATGTGCTTGCATTTACCTAAATGATCATGACACTGTGCTAAGTGTTGCCAACTTACTGCCTTTTTAGAATTAAAATGTAGTTGAGTCCCATCTTCTCCATCCAGTGTGCTTGCCAGAGCCCAGAGTGACATGGCTTCCCGCCTCAGCGTGCTGACTACAGAAGTCAACACGCTGAGGCGGGGAGGCGTGTCACGCTGTGCTCTGGGCTCTGGCAAGCACACTGGGTGGAGCAAGATGGCCGCCGCTCCTGAGCTAGGCCGAATCCGGGGACTTTCCTAGGCTCCGGAGCGCTCCGCGGATCGCGGGGTGTGCCAATCCGAACGGGGTGACCGCTAAAACTGACCATGTTGGGATGGATGTTCTTTAATGCCTAGCATGGTCAGCTTGAAATAGGAAAGACGGGAGATTTCACACAAATGAAGCAATACAATGAAAACAGAATACTTTTTAACACAAGTACATGGCACAGCAGGCACATATCAGGAATATGAAGTGTTGAGGTAACATAGGGCCAAATCCTCAAAAGAGATACGACAGAGTAATTGCTGTTACTCCGTCGTATCCCTGGTCCTAACTATGGAACTGATCCACAGAATCAGTTTCCCATAGTTAGGACGAAGATCCGACATGTGTAATTGAATTACACTGTCAGATCTTAGGATGCCGCATCCGCCGCTGGGGGCTGGGGGCATTTTGCGTCGAAATGCCGCCTCGGGTATGCAAATTAGGACTTACGGAGATCCACAAAGCTTTTCAGCTTCGTTTTTTCTCCGTAAGTTATATTTTGCAAACGCAAAATTAGGGCTGCTTTTACAAGGTGTAAACTGTTTACACCTTGTAAAAACAGACCTTTCTTGCTCGCGACGCGATTTTTTTTTAATTTCAATTTCTTTTTTTTGGCGCTGTATCTTTTTTTTTACCCAACGCAACTTTATTGTCCTGTCGCAATCCACAAAGCCCGACGTAACGTAATTTCGCGCTATGCACGTCGGGAAAATGACGTCACGAGCATGCGCAGTACGGCCGGCGCGGGAGCGCGCCTCATTTAAATGGTAATTGCCCCCTGGAGAAGAGGAACGCCTTGCGCCGGCGGAATTTAAGTTACACCGCTGCAAATTCCCAGGTAAGTGCTTTGTGGATCGGGCACTAACTTGGGAAATTTGCGGCGGTGTAACTTAAATGGAAAAAGTTAAGTTACGCCGCCTGGCTGAGGATTTGGCCCATAGTCTTTAAAGCGGAGTTCCACCCAAAAGTGGAACTTCCACTTTAAGCACTCCTCGCCCCCTTACATACCACATTTGGCATGTAACTTCTTTTTTTGGGGGGGGGAGTGGGGGCTTCGTCATGAGTGGGACCTCCTCTCCCACTTCCTTCTCCCACCTACTGGCTGCCTAGGCGACTCCTCCTCTCCACCTAGGAAGCCCCTCCCTCTAGGCAATCTCCAGGTCCCAGAAGATCACATTTCCACTCCGAGCGCATAGCGCAGCCCGCGCATGCGCAGTGCATGCCCGGCCGGGAAGCCAAAAGCTGTCACGGCTAGGTGCCCAGAGTGGCAATGGAGGCACCGGCAGAGAGGAGGGGGAGAGGAGCAACACTCCAGGTGGCCGCATCGCTGGACCGTGGAACAAGTAATTGACTGTTTATTAAACGTCAGCAGCTACACTTTTTCTAGCTAATGACCTTCAATAAACATAAAAGCCTGGAACTCTGCTTTAATTGAGAGAGTGAATTTGCGCTTTTAATATCAGTCTCTAGTGAAGACAAAATAGGGGTTAATTTAGGGATTTTTTAAATTTATTTAATAAGTGAAATGGTACATCTGGCTCAATACTTTACCAGAACCATTTAAAATCCAGAGTAGAAAATTGCTTTTACATTACAGATATTTTAAAATGCTGCCAAGGTAAACCTAGAAAGGGGAGTAAAATGTTGTGGTTGATGGCTAGTCTATGAAGTGGGAGTTTTTGGCCTACTGTCAATACTAACTTTGTGTGGCCTTGCAAAAAAAGTCTCCAGTGATCTTTTTTACAATAAATTGGATGGTAAGTATGAACTTAAGTATTTTAACTGCCGCTTATGACAGGTCACAAGAAGTTAAAGCTAAACTGGACCTATAAAGGCCCCAATTATTAAAGTGTGATGTGAGCCGGGGTGAACCCGTATTCACTTCAACCATTCCGTTTTGGGAAGAAGACATTGTACATAAATTCTCCTGAACATTAATGGGTGTTTGAAGTGCACACAACACATCCAGATTATCAAACGAACATATCATTCTGTATGCTATCCTGAAAAGCGTATTAAATTGCCCAAAGGTTCTCTTTTTCCTTTTTTTTGCTTTTATTCTCCTTCAGCTTTGTTTCTCATTAATCTGTCTACACTTTTATTACCTTCTCATCTCTTCTTTACCCTGTTCTTGTATATTCAGGCTATTCTTAGTTTCCTTTCTAATTACCTATGACAATGATTCCTTTCTGAACAAAAATGTATAAAACCTTGAGTTCATTAAGCATATTGTAAATATGAATTAAACAGAAATAATATCAAGAATATCTGCTATTCTTTTAATTTGTCATTATATAGTAGATTACCAGTAATATGAAATGGATGACACATAGGGGTTGATTTACTAAATGCAAATCCACTTTGCACTACAAGTGCATTGAAAGTGCACTTGGAAGTGCAGTCACTGTAGATCTGAGGGGGACATGCATTAAAAGAAAAAAAAAAGCATTTTAGCTTGTACATGATTGGATGATAAAATCAGCAGAGCTTCCCCTTATTTCAGATCTTCCCCTCAGATCTACAGCGACTGAACTTCCAAGTGCACTTGCAGTGCACTTGTAGTGCAAAGTGGATTTGCCTTTCGTAAATAACCCCCACAATACTTGGAATACCAGTGCTGAACATGATTTCCATTGAATATGTATTGCTCCCTGGCTGTACTACCACCTAAAAATATGTCACATTTTTGGCTGGTCAACATACTGGAATCTATGGGGGTTATTTACGAATGGCAAATGAATTGCAGTGGATTGTGTTAATGTAATAAGAAATGTCATTTAATTTTTTCTATATGTAGCGCCTATGTACCTTACAGTACTGGTGCTATCTAAATTTATGTGTAGATCAGAGTGTAGTTAAACTCTGATCCAGATTGTTAGTAGCAAAATGCGGGCTCTGTCTCCGCTTGGCTGTGCTGTGAGTCCATTCTGCTGTACTGGGGTGTTCTTCCAGCCCCGGTGCTGCAGGTGGCAGCAGTGGAGTCGAGGCTTGGTTGCTCTTCCCAGCAGCCAATCACGGGGTTTGTCCCCGCTGTGCATGCTGGGAGGGGTGTTTATGGGACAGACGCCATTGGTTCTGGGTTCTTCTTCGTCCAGTGTGGCACCCACCACGGTGCCCCGGCGCTATGGCCTACCTGGCTGGGGCATGCGTGCCACACGGTGTTCCTGGTTCCGGGGCCATGCTAACCCGGAGCATCTGAACAGTGACGGGGACTCAGTGATTGACTGGGTTCCCATTCTTGAAGATCGAAAGCTGTACTGCTGTTTGGTGGGGAGTCGGTCTGAGGAGCGCCATTGAGAGGCTGGCGGTCCAAAAGGGCCTGGATAAACCACCGGGGATCAAGGTAGCCAGACACAGAGGGATTGATCACCTGTCGGTCTCCACTGGGGGTAATGGTACATATAAATTAGGGTATAGAAATCATGTTTCCCTGTTGCTGTAAACTGAAGTTATGTATTCTATTGGTTGCCTTATACACCCTATTTAATGTACCTTAAAGAACTTTTGAAGTCCCTCAGCCTTTTATATAATTGAAGAACATTTGAAGGCCCTCAGCCTTTTAAATTTGTGTTTACTGCTCCTTTGCATGTATTTTTGAAACCATCATCCCCAGAATTACCTCTCTATTCAAACTAATTGATAAACATCAGGCCTAACCATAGTAGTCTATCCCTATCCTTACTAGGTGCATCCAGGTGTACTGTATACAAACATGGCCATATATCTGACAGGGATTACGAAGCACTGTGCCATAGCTAGTATTGCTCTGTATACACTGGATCATGAATGCAAATGAATGGCAAACAGAGGATTGTTTGTGGCTTTAATAATTTGATGTTACAATTTCAAATTCCTGTAATGAAATAATGAATAATTTGATGTTAAAATAATGTGTACTTAATAAGCAAGTTTGCAGGAGACCTCCAATGTCTCAAAATCACATCCTTAAATTATACGCATATAGCAACTTTCAGAAAATGAGAACTTGCTTAGGGCTTGGCATGTCTCCTATGGGATGTCGCTCAGTTTTAGAGATAGCTTGCAACACAGCAACACTGTGCTGTGGGATGAGGAAGGTAGCCTGCATGTTTGTCCTATATGTGAAAGATCATGTTTTTAATAGGAAGCTGCAGTGTTGGGTCATGGTGGTCAACGAAATGTATGGTGTTGCAGTATAGGGTTGATGCTAACTATCTGTAGTGTTATTTTGCCTGGTAAAGGCATGTTAAAGGTTTGCTTTAATGCTTACCTACTGTGTAGTCTTTTGTCCTCAGATGGGCAGGTAATTAATTAACACTGTTTCATCTGTCCCGATGACTGAAATGACTTGTGAGGAGCAATTCATATCAATTAGCATTGATATAACTCATTACTAATGAACAAAACCTTCAGAGCTTAATACATAAGCCCTTTTAAACGTGTTTTTTTTTGCAACAGGTCAGTTGGAACTATGGTGGATTAATGTTAGCAGAGATCTCAGTCAACTCTATGCTGTTTTATGTATCTCATTGCCATTCCATGTGTCAGCTGCTCAATAAGCATTGGCCATTAAGACTGGGTTCACACTGATACGACACTATAGTCATCCGACTTTCATCCTACTTTGCTCTGCGACATCAGTCCTACATTGATCCTACATCCATCCAACTTTCATGAACAGGATACTACTTTGATCCGACTTTGTGATACTATGCTTTGTGATTGAACATGTTAAACACCCCTCACAAAGGGGTTAATGTTAGTTAACATGTGCTGAGTAGAGAAGAAAAAAGAGAGCAAATGGAGAAATGGAGAATTGTAAGGACTCCGCAGTTCTGGAACTCAAATGACCTTGTTTGGTTTCTAATCTACTCGCTTATATTTAATCAAACAGATACATTAAACTAATGTAGTCCTTTCACAGTCTTTTTTTTATAAATCCATTGATTCCTAGCCCCATCCTAGATGGCCAAATAAAACACATTTGCAGGAGTAATGCTTGGATGGCGAGACTGAAATAATAAATGGAAGCCATTCCAATAATACTGCTTAGTTTTATACATAGTAAATGATCAATTATGTGGTAAGGAAAACAATTTAAATGTATATAGAGCTACACAAAAGAGTATTTGAGCCTGTTACATGGGTTATAAATATACATGACCCTATGCAGTTTTTTTTACAACAATTTTTAATGGAAAGTTATGTTTTATTGATGTTGGACAAAGCAAACTGCAGCTGTTTTACTAATACACCAGTGTTGAACCTTATAGAAATGTGGTACAGCACTGAGCAAGGTTCTTTGCAAATATATAAAAAAAATCTACATAATCATTTGACCATCACTAAAGGCTCACTCAAGACAACTTGTCAGGTTTTTGACTGTTAAGTGTAGTCAGACCAGTGGTATATGGTTTTCAGTTAGTTTCTACAAGCTACTGCAGTTTGTTAGATGTCATTTGGATTAAATGGCCTTCTTTTGACAAAATATTTGTAAGCAATATGTCAGAAGTGAGGGTTTTCTTGCCAGAACTGAACTGTGAGGGATTTAATGACAACAACAATAATGAACATTAACAAGCTTTGGAAGTTCTTGCTATTTCTCCTAGAGGCTTTTCCAACATGTGGGTACATTCTTGTGACTGATGAGTGATTGTTGCTTTTTCCTCATAAAAAAGGAAACAGATCCTTCAGTGCACATGTCTATGCTCATCATCACCTATCAAGGCACACAATTGTGGCGGGTCCAGCTATAGCAAGCAGTTCTCTAGGTCAGGGTTTCTCAACCTTTTTTCAGCCAAGGCACCCTTTAAAATTATAGATAATCTCAGGGCACCCTTTAAAATCATGGACAGTTTTGAGGCACCCCATTCTAAAAGGTAAAAAACTATTTTAATCATCCACTCATAGGACACCCAATGCTAGAGGTGATTCTTCCAAAGCAAATACACTTTTGCACACTGGTACTGACTAGTATTCCAATGTTTCTGTTCTCTCTCAATTTCTCCCCACCAGTCACTTAATGTCACCCCAGTTCTGAAGAAGAGGGGAACAGGAAGGTCAAACAAGGCTGTTGTTGTGACCTACATCCTCCTTATTAACTGTGACATCATTGGTTGTTAGGATGCCAGTGTCTAGAAAGTCATGATGCATAATGAAAAGCTGTGGCTTTGTGTAACTAAAAGTATCGATCCACCCGCTGGCTTGTATACAATTTTAAATACATTTTTAGGCATTTTGCCAAGGCACCCCTGAAGAAACCTCAAGGCACCCCAGGTTGCCTGGGCACCCTTGTTGACAAAGGCTGCTTTAGGTTGTTAGTGAGAGATTAATACAATTATGACCACCCTTATATACATAATATTATTATTATTATTATTATTATTATTATTATTATTATTATACAAAACTGTGCACTGCATTACGCTTAGTGCACAGCAAGACTTGCATAAATACATGAAATGCTATTATTAGGATTCCAGCTAAAAAAAAAATCCTTATAATAAAAGGAAACACAGAGCATAGTTTTATTGTTGAGTGATGGTAAAATCAGGTGATAGAATTAAAATAGTTAATTCATTATATAGATACATATTGAAGGGTAGGTGCATTCCTGATGGCATATACAAAGGTAATCTATATGAAGGGTGGAGCACAATAGAAGTCCTAAAGGGAATGGGTCAGAAATATTGATCTGTAATGAAGAAAGGCACTTATGACAGGAGACAAGTTTCTGGATAAGTGTATGTATGGAAAATTGATGCAAGGTCCGACAAAGAGGAGCCGTTTGTGAGAATTTGTTATTTCTAGTTGAGCCGCAGTATTCATATCATTAACAAAATAGTTTTTAATGAATATAAAAAAACTGTGTTTTAGTAGACAAGAAGGGATACGACTGAAAATGTACCAATACTTTAGTGGTAACAGTCATAAAAAAACAGTTATGTTATTATCAACTTGCATGGATGATGGTGGTTTTAATCATTTCAGTATTTTATATCTCTTTGGCACTTTTTTCTGTTTATTCTAAAAGAGATTTAGCAGAGGTTCTGTCTTTTTTAATGTCTGTTTGTACTTTTAGGTGCCTTTAAACATGTATAAATAAAGGTTTATTTCTTATCCTATGAAGCTCTAGTGATTAGTACTGTAACTGCTTACATAGGAGTTAGTGCAGTGTATCAGCTATATACCACGCATATGCTGTTTTAAGCTTCTTTTTGGACCATTTGGGGAGTTTTCTTGTGAGATTTACCAGCAGTGTGATAGCATTACTCTGGCATTGAGAATTCCCTGCTAAGACATTTAAAAGATATAATCGGTTAGGTGATAACAATCCTCAAACATGCAAAACGTATACATAGACGTTTGCTATTTTTTTAATCAAAGTGTGTCATTTTCTTATTTAGACTACAGATGAAAGGATACAACTTCCTGATGTTAGACCGAGCAGGTGGTATCAGTTTCGAGTCGCTGCTGTGAATGTCCATGGAACACGAGGCTTTACGGCACCCAGCAAACATTTCCGTTCATCTAAAGGTTAGTAGTACCCATAAAGTCATAGCGGTGTACAGATTGAATCCATGGGGCTGATTTAGTATAGAAAAATAGGATATTCACGCAAGAGAATTTTTCCTTAGTTCATTGAATGAGATGAATCTCTGCTGACTTTCATCATCCAATCATGGTTTTTTTTCTGTCACATGAGAAAGAGAAATTCCCTTGCTAAGTGAGCACTTCACACTACATTACTTTTAGCCATACCTCCCAGCTGCCCCTCATTTGAATGGACGATTTTCCTTCTCAGTTGTTCCTGTTTTTGGATGAATCTGTAGGCCTCTATAGTAAATGCAATACTTAACTACCAAACATGTTATACTACACTAAACCTTTCACACAAACCTTTTAAATCACATCACATCATTGTTAGAAAAAAAAGCCAGTACAATGGAAACATGTTTATGAATAAGGTACGTTTGTGTTTAAACAAGCGCAACTGCCCCAACCTATAACTAGCCTTAGCCGCAAGGAGCACATGGAAGGGAAACACATGTTAAACAACAACAAAGAAAAATTCCCAGCTCAATTT
Organism: Rana temporaria; assembly: GCF_905171775.1. Classification (NCBI taxonomy): domain Eukaryota; kingdom Metazoa; phylum Chordata; class Amphibia; order Anura; family Ranidae; genus Rana; species Rana temporaria. Next base: position 405,979,078 of record NC_053490.1, read on the forward strand.
ACCAACCATCCTACAACTAACTGAATTGTCCTGTCCAGTTCACGTTAAAAACAAGGGTTTCATTTGCAAATACATGTGTAAGCTGCAGAGGCCGCGACAAGGTACCCCAGTATTATCTACAGTCCTAACTCTATACATTTTGAGATGCTCCATAGTAGCAACACATATATAATAATGGATAGATTGAGGTATGCCTGGAGGGAGCCCACCCCTTCTTAAAGGTGCAAGGGCGCACTGGATGCCCAGCATATAGTGCAATGGCAGCAAAGTTGTCCAGTGCACCCCCTCACTAAAAAAATAACAGTAAAAACAAACATTAGCTGCCCCAACATCTAACTGGCCTTAACAGCAAGGAGCACATGGAGCACTGTGTTGTTGTTTGACGCATGTCAAACAACAACAAAGAAAAATTCAAAGCTCTACTTACTAACCAGCATTCAACCAACCAAATTGTCCTGTATAACAGTTCACGTTAAAAACAGGGTTTAGTTTGCACATATTTGCAAATACTTTTTTTTTAGCCAATCATTTAATTCTTTATGCCACATAAATAGAGGCATGGCAGGGGCGTGTCCTTATCCTACACATTTGGTGCTAATGGGTGTCCCTATTCTCATCTACACAGCTGTGAAGATATTATCTCAGACCTGGTTGACACCTATGCTTTTTTAGTGCATTTTCAGAAAATAATTACAGTCCATTTAACATGGTTTCCTATGGGTCACGTTCACATCTGTAAATTTTATGGAAAGGGCAAGGGACTTTTTTCTGGTTCCATAGACTTCAATGGATAAAAAATGTGTTTTGAAAAACCCAAAATGCACCTGGAATATGCAAACTGCAACCTGCATAGGTGTGAACCAGGCCATACTGTGGTTTATGTATCCTTGGCAGAGCAACACAGGGCATCACATGTATTAATGATCATAGCACATACAGCATATCAGAATATAAGACATGCAAGACCAGCTCCCTATAATTCAGGGGAGGAATGGGCTAGAGGGCATTTGAAGATACTTTACTATTCGTAAATCTTATTCGTAGAGCAGGACACACAAACAATGACATATGCAGGGCATTGTTTGTGTGATCACAGGGCGTACCTGTGATCACAGCAGAGGTAAGTCTTCCAGCAGAATTTCACTTGGAGAAGTCATATGACCAATATTGAGAGCTACATGGGAAGCTGATGCTTGGACAGTAAAGAGTAAAAAAGGAACACCCACTTTTTTTTATCACGCTCGTTAATTACAGAAACACCATTGCAAACACCATTGCAAACTTTGCGTGAAATGCTTTTTTTTAAGCAAATAGAAATCTGTGTGCTCCCAGTTCAAGGGTCCCCAGTCCTTCTCCGCCGGAAGTGATGATGTAGGTGAAATTTAAGCATGTAAATCACAGTAGAATGCACTTGGAAGGTTAACTTAAAGGTATTCTAAGATCTTGTTTAATTACAATTGCTACAACATACAGTATAATTGATTTGATTTAATAATTGAATTGAATTTTCTTTTTAGTTATACAATAATTTTGCATAGATCAGCTACATAATTGGTTTCTTGAGTTGAAAATCCTGACTTACCAGCCATAACTTTATGTTTGAATGGCATCTTTTCTGCGAATGCACATTTTTCACTTATGAATTTCTCAGTCACTGTCTATTCTTCTCAGTCTATAATCTGTTTAACTGCAAGTGACAGTTTCTCATCAGCAACTTGTATTTCTAGTTTTAGTTGAAAATGTTTTTGTAGTAATGTTTGTGTCTTAAAGAACAAGAAAAAGACAAGTTGATTTACGTCATATTTAACATATAAATGGCAGTAAGATAAAAATAGGTATTCTATTTTTCATTTAACAACAATAAGCATTTTCAAGTGTTCTCTTTTGCCCTATATTACTTCATTGATATTGCTTCATTGACGTGACCTTATTCTTATATTTCCATAAGTCATTATGATTATACGTAAAGCTGTACTCCATGAAGTCTGGAAAAATATGTGTCTCAAGAGCAGAGAGCAGAGCCAGCAATACATACATGTTTATCTTACCCTCCAATCATGCACAAGAAATAACCCCTGTTTACATGATTTGGTATTCAAAATAAATAAAGTTTCACTTTATTCACTAAGCTAAGTAAGCAATCATTATGCTAGGTGAAAACTAACCTTGATAAGTAAGAGTTTAAGCTGCTGCTTTTCGCAATGCATGTCTATGAGTAAGCTGACCCATTAAAGTGCATGTTCTGTGATGCTGATATTTTATCTCAACAGTTGTTGTGCAGTCAGGCAGAGTCATTGTAGTAGAAAATGTATTTGATCTTCAGTGGCTAATAACAAAAGTATAGGAAAGAAAACTGTTAAAATTACATAAAAAAAATACTTTTTAAGATAAACACTAAATAATAACTCCAAATATGTGAATAGATCATACATTTTATTTAAATTAGCCATTAGATCTAAGAGACGTGGTCTTAATTTTTTTTGTCATTATTTTAAAAGCCACTTTAGTGTAGCGTATTTCACAATTATACAGTGACCGGCCGATATATTACACACAGTACAGATATGTTTTTCATTAAAAACCCACCTTCTTTACTATAACTAACATGGTGTGCTGCTGTGAAAGAATTAATAATGAATACATTAAAAAAAAAACTTTCCCCAACCTCCCATCTTAACACATCTGGGACTTAAGCTGGCCAAACATTATACAATTTTTTTTGTTCACTTGCCGGCATTGCAAGTGTGGACATTTGGCTGTGACAGCTTGTGACTACACACCTTGAATGGCTAGGCACTCTTCTGGGAACGTGTCTCAGAAGATTGCAAGAAGGGAGGGGGGAAGGAGGAGTCACCTAGGCGGCACAAGCAGAAGTGGGAGCTGGGTACCTGTCAAAAATAGGTACCCATTCGCTCCCCTGCCCCCCAAAAAAATGACATGCCAAATGTGGCATGTCAGGGGGCGAAGAGTCCTTAACCTCCCTGGCGGTATGATTCTTTCAGAAAAAAGTGCTGAAAGCGGTACCATTATTTGCAAGGAAATTTGGCGTTTTATATTGTAGGTCTGTAATTTTTAGGAATAACTCACTTAAATCTGACCAAACAAGAGACTAGTAGGCATCCCGGGTATGACATTTTTTTAAAAACAAAATTATAAATTATAATATAATAAATAATTATAAATAATTATAACAAGTAATAATATAATTATAATAAAAATTATTCAATAATGTAATCAGATCAAAATCACTGAAATTTGCTCAGTTGCAGAATTGTTGCTGTCATTATGTTTTTTTTTTTTATGACGAATTTCCCCACAAATCGCTATCGCACAATTCTGCAAGTGATTATAATTTATTATCGCTGTTTTCTAGCTGCTCTAAAACCATTTTTGACATAAAGGGACACTTTTGGTTGCTATGGACAATCTACAGTTTGCAGGGAGAAAGAACAGTTTTTATTATATAAAAGAACATGTAGGGCACTGGGCAGACCACTAGGGACAAGGGGGGTGTGTATTTTTTACATACAGTACTGTAATCTATAAGATTACAATATACTGTATGTATAGTGTTTGTTTACGTTTTTGAATTTGGCGCCGTTCTCCGCTCCCGTGCGTCGTAACGTCGCAGGGAACGGAGATCGGCGGCACAGGAGGACACTGTGTAAATTGAGCGAGCACCCGCTCGCTCACACAGCGCGGTGGCATCGCTGGATCCAGGGACAAGGTAAGTAACTTTGTCTGCTGCTGCAGCGAGGCAAGCCCGAGTCTGACTCGGGGTTACCGCTTTTGGTATGGAAATCTCACCCCGAGTCAGACTCGGGAATACCGCCAGGGGGGTTAAAGAGGAAGTTTTACTTTTGGGTGGAACTCCGCTTTAAATGTATAATATTGAGGAGATGTATGAAATATATATATTTTTTTTGCCCTGACCTACATTTTAAGCAGAGTTTCATTTAAGAAAAACAAGTTAAAATAACTGAAGACATCCTACTGAAAAAAATTGCTTTGGGTTTCCAGAAAATATTCCTATGCAGCTGATTTTATTAAATTAATTGTATGTTATTTTTATATAATTTTAACCTCTGTGAACAAACTGTAATAACTCATAATAACACAAAGTACATTTTGTGTTCAGGAAGTATTTAGCTTTACTCAGTTCAAGTAAATGGCAGGTCAAATGTTAGCATATATCAACCACTTTCTAGCCATTATCTGCTCTCAGAGGCACCAGTTAACTATTAAACATGGACACAACAAAAGAATCAATATATTACTTGGGCAACACTCACTTATCAAGTTAATGTATCCACTAAGGCATTGACTGTGGGCTAGATAGTAAAGTTACAAATGCAGTGAATAGTTGGCTGGCCAGATGCAATTATGAAATACATTTGTAAGCTATCATTCTCTTAAAATCAATCACTTGTAGGTGTCACAACATAAAACCACACATGAATTATGTGTGTGTCTGGTTTTATGGAATAGCTGCTACAAGCTATGTAAATGAAATGGTTTCAAATATAGCCTGACATAGTAATTATTTAAGTATATACATTGAAAATTTCAAGACCACCAAAATGTAAGCAGACTAGCAGCATAATAAGGACAAATTCATCTGTTTTATTGATCAGCCCCAAAGAAACTTTGACATTAAAACAATCAAAATGTAATGATAGTCACTCCGGGGTTGATTTGCTAAAACTGGAAGGTGCAGAATCTGGTGCAGCCCTGCATTGTAGCCAATTGACTTCTAACTTCAGCTTGTTAAATTAAAGCAGAGTTCCAGTCTCCTAGCCAAAATGATCCTAATTACATCATTGAGATCGTTGTAATTCACCATAACTGCAATGGATATTGCTGGCCATGTTCACATTAGAATTACTTACTAGATGATGATTTCTCTTTACTTTGTTGATTCCAGTTGTGGCCATGAAGGCTGTGGGAAGCTGAAGCCAGCCTGGCTTAATTTCCTAGATTTTGTGCAGCTGGCTACCCAGCATACACCTCGCGCCTACGCAATAATGACACTGCCGGCATGCTTTGTTACCAGCCAGGAAATCTTGCAACTTCTGGGATCAATGACATAGATATCCCAGGAGTCAAGGGGACAGGCTGATGACGTAGTCATCTAGGTGGTCGCGACCAGAAGTCACAGGGAAGATTATTGAGAAAAAGTTACTAATTTTAAAAAAATAGTGCTTTAAGCTTTGACAAGAAAAAAAGAAAAAACTGCACCAGATTTTGCACTTTCCAGTTTTAGTAAATCAACCCCACTGCATCAATAATGAAATCATCAACAGTACACTTGCAACTGCTAAATTTTGCAAGGCCTCTACAAGTAGTAATAGATGTGCCAAGTCTGTTGGAATGCCACTTAGTAGTGTGACAGCTGTGGCCTTATCTAATGTCAGGGACCTGGTCTATGCCACAATGCAATCTTAACAAATCTACCACTGAAGGTGAACCTGTTGTTTTTGTCATCTCCAGAAGCCTTGACAGATTTTTCTATTGCTTTTTTAAAGCTTCAGGCTAAGTTACATGCTTTTGGCAGTTTTAAATACACTGCCTTATTCATAGTGGAAATCAAGTTTTGATATAATATATTGTGATGCACATGTTGGTGTAACTTGTGTATTATTTTAACCATACCACATGGTTGGAAGTAGTTCCCTTGGTGGCACCATTTCAGTATTCAGGTGCTCACGATTCTCTTTAGCCTACTTACATTCTGTTTTTTTCATCTACTTATTACCATATTGTTGAATTCAGTGGCCCCATGAGCACAAGCAATAAGAATTCTCTTGATGAATGTGTATAATTAATGTGCAATGCAGCCATCTTTCACTGGTACTGCCGTACCATACAATCAATGGATCAAGGTTAAAACTTGCATTATGTTTATTAAACATACAACAGAAAAATCATATTCTCCTGTAGTCCACTGTTTATATTCCACGGCTCATTGGAATTGCATACATTTTAACATTAGATGTTTTGATCATGCCTCATAATGTATAGGATCTAATATCATGCACAGTCATGTCAGACAATAGACACTCAAGACATAATGCATGATTGGCAATGACTTAAACAAATACCAGTGCAAAATATATCATTAAAATATAACGGATAGCATTACAGAACCTACCATTTTTACTTGCTTTTACGTATAGGCTTCCTGGCTGCCATCCTCATTGTTCCTGGCTCATAAGTCGGTGAACAAGAACAAGAATGCAGCCAACAAAATCTGAAATGTTTGAAGTTTAAACAATAGACTCAACACATTTCACATTCGCATGCTGCTTCCTCAGGAGCTTAGTAATATAATATCTACATAGTATAATATCTATATAGTATACAATAATGGGCAAAATTTTAATATCCACATCATGAGTATAACATTTAAATACATATGACATACAAATAGTTCCCTAGTGAAACTTAGCACAGTCTGGTTCAAAACACTATACTTAGAACCAACCTGGCATTTCCCATGGCACACTCTACCTCCGCATGGGAGTGACTACCTTCAAACAAGAGGACATTAGAGTACACACAGAGGCTACCCATCAGCACAAATGGTGGACGCCAATTAACGAAAAAGGAAAATCTAGAAAAATTCCAGGTAATTGGGGGGGGGGGGGGGTTAAACACCCTTCCCATGTGAAGGTAGAGTGTGCCTATGGGAGATGCTGGGTTGTGTGCAAGTGGTTTTGAACCAGTTTATAAAGTACATGGCACCTATTTCCCCCTATAGGTTGTGTATTTATCATATCAAATCAGAAGCCATGGCATGATAGGTACTGCAGTGATCTTTACAATAAACCAGTGTGAATCAAATGTGTCCTTAAGTCCCATCAACAGTTTGTGTTTGAGGTTTTATGATGCCTACTTGTTCCAGCCCAGTGATCCTAATAACTAAATAGGGAAACAAGGGTAAGGGTGGCAGTGCCATATTCTGCACCTTTAAAACAGATTCAGAAACAGCAACTTCTAGATGTTCATAGGTTTAATTTGATGATAACTCCACAAAAAATAAAATTTCAGTAATAAATGCAATGAGGGTGGCTATTTTGAGCAGTAATGTAACAAAAACTCAAACCAGATAAAGGCTGGTTGTATTGCAGACAACAATCGAGGGGGCTGATTATTTTAAGCTGGTAAAATGGCTCAACAGTGAAGTTGTTCTTTAGTGACCAGTCAAGTTCCAAATTCCATTTTCCCTAAGACTAAAAGATTAAATAACTATTGGTCACTGAGCAGCAGCTCATTATTTGTCCTAATGTTTTTTTCTCCATATTTTTCTAAATACCATCCTAGTCAATAACGGACACTGACCTCTCCCCCATATGTCAGAGCTGCAATGGAACTTTGCATATCTTTTATTAAATGATGAGTGACTATCTGCATTACATAAAAATAAAAATAAATCCAAATGCAGATGACCCGTTGTGTTGTAAGTATTGTGAGTGGAGTTCTTCTTTAGGCAATGGCTTTTTTTTTTAACACTGTCTTTGGTACACATTTTAGTCTACTAAACAAGTGTTCAGCATTGGCAGAAAAAGCTGCAAAGAAAATGCTGCAATCCATTTTTCCTTCAGGCATAAATCCCATGTTGAGAGTGATTTCATGGTTACGTTGCTGAGTGCTAGTAAAATCAAAACAGACACCCACTGCCTACAATAAAAATCTTTCTCTCCCCCTCTTGGGACTAATGATTTTCTAATGTCAAGCAGCTGGGCTTATGTGTGTCATTCGCTGAACACAGAGGAATCCTAAGGATATGTCTTTAATGTTTTTGAGTGCTGGAAAGCTTGTCTTTAGCATCACTTCAAGGCTTCAAGGTTGCAGGTCACAATGATAACAGATAACGTGAACTGAATTGTTTTTTAAAAGCATAATCTTCCAATTTTTACAGTACTCAGACAGTCTGACTACCTAAAACTAGACAGCAGACATCAGATTGCATTTCTCAGCAATATCTTTATTGCAACACTGAGTACACGTTTACATTACTTTATTTATGTGTTTGATTCAATTTTTTTAAAATACATAAATCGTTGCACTTTAACATGCATTTTTTTGCTTGTTTCAAGTGATGTGTCCCATCAGAAAAAAACAAAAAACATGAAAATCCCCAAAAAGAATAGATGGACTTTTAAGACACCATATTTGAAACTTACATAACAGAACTTGCCTAAAAGTACACAGTTTATTATACTTTAATAGACTTTATCATATTTCTGTACTAGATGGGCATGCTTAATGGCATTTTCTGCATTATAGCAAAAAACTTCCAAGATAAGCTCCTCCCACTGCCCCTCCTAAATAAATACCTGCGCATGTACTTAATCCAATCTTGTGCCTAAGAGAAGAGCAGCAACACTGTTCTCTCTTTCTCCTGGAGGCAGAATCGGGAGCCATTGGTTCCTGCGAAAACGAATAAGCTATTGCGCTGACTAAAACCCAACCGTCATTTACTGGGGCAGATAAGAGGTCCAGGAGATTGTCAGGGAATACCAGGTGAAGTGGATGTAGATCCTCTTAGATTAAGACTTGAGATCCAAATGAAAATATAAAAAACAATACTATAAAACTTATCCAATAATTTTCTAGTCAAACTTACCGATTTAAATTTGTAAACAAAAAGTGCCAGAAAAGGCTTGACATGTCAGGTATCTATTTACTCAGCGTAACATCATCTTGCATATTATACATAAAAATTGGGTATATATCTATTTCCCCAAAAAAAAAATGCTGCGCAAATATTGTGTAACAAAAAATATTACAAGGATTGACTTTTCATTCACTAGGTTCTCTTCTAAAATATATATATATATATATATATATATATATATATATATATATATATATATATATATATATATATATATATATATATGTATACATATATATATATATATATATATATATATACATATATATATATATAAATATATATATATATAAAGATCTATATATATATATATATATATATATATATATATATATATATATATATATATATATAAATATATATATATATATATATATATATATAAATATATATATATATAATGTTTTGGGGTTATAAGTAATTTTCTAGCAAAAATACTGATTTAAACTTGTAAACAAAAAGTGCCAGAAAAGGCTTGGTCTTCAATGCCATCAATCTATTAGGTGTGAAACAAACAGATTTTAGGATGACAGCCATTGACATTATAGTGACTGACTTATAATGAACTTACACCGTCTTTAGAATGTTGTCGTTAAGGGATAAAAATAAATTGCTCAGCTGAACACATTCTATTCTTACCTTAGACAGAATAATTGCCTTTTCATGTCATCTAATTTTTCTGAGAATCTTTTTCTTAACAATTGTTATACAATGACTAAGAACTAGGTTCAGCTCAGTGTGATCATGGAAGATTTCCTCAAACAAAGAGTGGGGATTCTAGTTATTATGTTGATTATTTGACTAATGCAGTGAGCGTGGAAATGTATTAAATAGCTAATTTAGCACTGCAAAAACATCCAGGTGCATGCTGAATTTAAAAGAATGCCTGACCTCATTTTGTTAAAGGCTTTCAAGTTCCCTCTCCTTTTGTTCTTAAACTATGAGTGACGCTCCACTTGACCTGCTATTTTTGTACTCGGCGAGGCTCATGTGAAGTACATATCTGTGACTATATTGTGACATATATCAAATTGAGCAGATATGCATTTCCATGAATGGATGTAACCACTAATAAAAAGACAGCTTAACATGCAGTATAAAATAACACAAGGGCTCATCGAAAAAACTTACACCTTGTAAAAATAGATCCATGACTAATATGTAAAACAGAAGATGAGCATTCATGCTTCAAGAACAGATGTCCTTTTAGGTTATTGTACATTTAGAATTTTTAACAACTTGGTGGACATAGAACACTGAAACCAAAATACATGGCAGCCAATTGGGTGTATTCCATTATCGTAGATCCAGACTAGTAAACGCTCATTTTGATTTGAATTAAAGGAAATTATGGCTTACCGATCAGTTCCCCCCTGCAGCCTCTCACCTTGTAAGTTGATACAAAGTTAGAATGTTACAGCCTGATCACTGGGGAAGAAGGGACTGAGGAAATTATTTCTCCAGCATGCAGCAGGCTGGTGACATCCTCTTAAGCCTTGTACACACGATCGGATATCTGATGGAATCTAATCCAATGGATTTTTTCATCAGATATCCAATGAAGCTGACTTTTATCAGTCTTGTCTACACACCATTGGTTAAAAATTTGACGCGATGACGTAAAACACTATGACGTGCTGAGAAAAATTAAGTTCAATGCTTCTGAGCATGCGTCGACATGATTCTGAGCATGCGTGGATTTTTGACTGATGGACTTCCCCACAGACGATCGTTTTATTCTATCGTTTTTTTAACCTTAGGAAAAATTTAAAACAGGTTCTATTTGTTTTCACCGATGGGGAAAAAAATGATGGGGCAGGGGAAAGTGAGGAAAAGTACCACCAAAAAAAGGTACTCGCCCCCCCCCCCCATTAGAAAAAAAAACAGGCTGGAGATAGAAAAGGAAGTAAGATAAGTTTTAACTTCAGGTGAAGGTCCACTTGATAAAAGGTAGAGCATTTCTGATAAACTCTACATTTTTGGTGAAAAAATATACTGTTACAATATAAATATAAATGACACTGAGCTCAGATTCTCTACTTGCTGAATTATGCTTTAAACAATAAGAACATACCTATTTACAAATGTAAAACCTATATTTAAGGATACATTTCAAAGCTAAACTGTATTTTTCAGATCCATCAGCTCCACCAGCACCGACTAATCTCAGAATCATCAATTCCACTACAAACAATGATGGTACAACAACTGTACGAGTTATATGGGATTTGCCAGAGGAGCCAGATATACCTGTGCATCATTATAAAGTTTTTTGGAGTTGGACTTCACATAGTAAATCTGTTGTTCAAACCAAGAAGAAGCGTAGGAAGACAACAGAAGGGGTATTGTGTGCTTATTTGCTTCATTTTTTGATATACATTTTTTTGCCTATATTCACCAAGTTTTAAACAGTTCCTGTTATCTGCCAAAATGTATTCATGTGTTGAACTATATGTATTCAATATGACTATAAGTATAAAGAGAAAACAGTTTATAGATTAAAACATGATAGCTTATCCCTAGATTAGCAGTGAGCCGTAATACGACATCCCAAATATTTAGTTAAAGCACCAAAGTACCACAGGACTTTTAATACTTTTAATGTGTCAATTGTATAGAGTAAGAATAAAGTAAAAAGAGGGATCTGTCAGAGAATTTCGATTTTACACCACATCCCTGAATGCATCTAGCCATAAAACAAAGCACATTTGGGGACTTTCAAGGTGTAACCTCTCAACAAATTCACACAGAAAAGTTAGTTTAAACTAAATTATAAAAGATACCCAAAATTATTTGTAGATCGTTAAAATAATGCCACAAAGCATTCATCAAAAACCTGACCTGATATTACACCCTAATTAGAGGCAACACATCATAATACCAGTACATATGATCATCGAACACATTAAAACCCAAATCTGATTATCCAAAGTTCACCGGCAATTAGAAGACCATCAGTATTGCCTCATTCTCAACATGTTTCTCACAGCGCTTCATCAGGTACTGTAAATACAAATCATAAACATACATATATTTGAGCCCAATATTATGTGACTTATAGCCATCAACATGAGATACCAGCATGGAGGAAAGGCATTGACAATAGCGTTTTATAAAAAGCCCATCAACAATTTAGAGGTCCCAGGTAGAGCGGGCATGAAGGTAGACTTAGGAACACTGGGGCTAGTCACTTTTATTTGATTCAAGGAATTAATTTAATTTATTTTATGCACTTATAAAATGACATAAAACTGTTGCAGTATATTGTGATATCTAGAATCGATTTATGTAGACTTCTAAGCCTAATGATAGACACAATGACAGAAATGAACTGTTGGAGGGATTAAATGGCTATTTCTAATCTCATCTCAGATCTATTTTGTTCTCAAGCAATAAAATCAAAACAAATTGTGCAGACAACGTAGTATTATTATTTATTTTTTGTTATTCTTACTCATGCACATAACTGCATCATAGCATTTGATTTTGAAGTAGATAACTTTTTTTAGTGGTCAGGAATAATACTAGTATACCACAGGTCGTATTTTAGTTTTTATTGAATGACCAGACACAATGTATTAACCACTTCCCTACCGGCCCATAGTAAAATGACGTCCACAAAGAACCTCTGCCGTTCAGAGTGGACGTCATATGACGTCCTGGGCTTTGTGGGGGGATATCTGAATGATGCCTGCAGCTAGAGGCATCATTCAGATATCCTTCTAAACTGCCGGCGATTCTGCACAACGTAAGAACGATCATAGCGGCGGTTCCGCCGCTAGATCGTTCTTACAGGCGGCGTGAGGGGACATCCCCCCCCTCCCGCCGCCATCCGGTGCTTCTCCGGGCTCTCCCGTGCCATCGGGGGCCCGGAGAACGAATCGTCCGGCGCGCGCAGGAAGCATAGAGATGACTGGTGACCAGATGGTCACCAGTCATCTCTATGACCGTCGGAGGACCCGGGCGCGATGTGATGACGTCACGCCCAGGTCCCCGTAAGTAAACAAAGCCGCGATTGCGGCTGCTAAGCAACAGCAAGCATGAGATCGGTGAATTTTTTTTCACCGATTTCATGCTTTCCAGCCTGGAGGAGAGATGTGGGGTCTTATTGACCCTGCATCTCTCCATAAAGAGGACCTGTCACACACATTCCTATTACAAGGGATGTTTACATTCCTTGTAATAGGAATAAAAGTGATCAAAAAAAAAAAAATTAAAAAAAAAGTGTAAAAAAAGAAATAAATATATATAAAAAAAAAAAAAGAAATAAAATGTATTTTTTTAACGCCCCTGTCCCCGGTAGCTTGCGCGCAGAAGCGAACGCACACGCAAGTCCCGCCGACATATGTAAACGCCGTTTAAACCACATATGTGAGGTATCGCCGCGTGCGTTAGAGTGCCAGCAACAATTCTAGCACTAGATCTCCTCTGTAAATCTAAACTGGTAACCTGTAAAAAATTTCAAATCGTTGCCTATGGAGATTTTTAAGTACCGAAGCTTGGCGCCATTCCATGAGTGTGCGCAATTTTAAAGCGTGACATGTTAGGTATCTATTTACTCGGTGTAACATCATCTTTCCTATTTTACAAAAAAATTGGGCTAACTTTACTGTTTTTTAATTTTTTTAATTCATGAAACAATTTTTTTCCAAAAAAAAGGCGTTTGAAAAATTATTGCGCAAATACCGTGCAAGATAAAAGGTTTCAATGACCGTCGTTTTATTCCCTAGGGTGTCTGCTAAAAAAACATATATAATGTTTGGGGGTTCTGCGTAATTTTCTAGCAAAAAAATTATGATTTGTACATGAGGGAGAGAAGTGCCAGAATAGGCCTGGTATGGAAGTGTGTATAACTGCCCTGTATGGAAGAGGTTAAAAAAATGAAAAGGCTAACATTTAATAAATATTTTAGAAATAATGACAACTAGAAAATACCAATGTTCAGTGTGGAGTTAATTGTTATACTTGTTATACTCTTACTTTCAGAACCAGAATTATGTGACTCTAGAAGGATTGCAGTCAAACAGCAATTATATGGTTGAGATTCAAGCCATTACATATTGGGGACAAGTCCGTTTGAAAAGTACAAAGGTCTCACTATATTTCTCCTCTGGGCCATCAAGTTCCAGTAGTAAGTACATATAAATCCTGTCCACTATGTGTAACCTTCCCTTTTTCTTAAAATCTATATAGTCTAGCAACTTTTTTGTCAATTAACTTCACCATCTACAGCGGATATCCTCTTCCTAGCCTCTGTAGCATCAGCACAGAGGCCAATAAACCACTTACAGAGCCAGGGTTAAAGATCTTAGAGGGTGCCCTATATCACTTCAAGTGAAAGGTTTTAGAAAATATGTGCATGTACTTTAAGAAGATTATTTTTTTCTTTATTTATTTTGCCTAATCGTCTACTTTAGTATTGGACAAAAGGACTTGTTTTTCTTGAAACAATGTGTGAAAATTCTTAGAGCTGACTCCACATAGACCCAAAAGGTTTCAGCCAAACATTTTTGGAACTGAACATAAACTATGTTTCTAGTTGTACATAATATGAATACATTTAAACTGATTGGGCTATTAATACTGTCTAGTAAGCAAAAAGTGTCAGTAAAGAAAATGTTTTACTGAATGCTATGTTTGCATATTTATGTAAGTAAGACACCAGTACAATTTTAAAGCAATTTACACTAAATTAAGATCAATGTATGAATTTTGAATTCATAAAGTATGATGTTTGCTTCTTAATAAATCATTTAATTATTTTCAGAGGATCAAGTATCAAAAGTCAGCAAAATGAAGAGTGATACTCTAGTTTCACCTCAAAGAAAGCGCACGGCTCACATGCTCGAAATTGGAGCCCCATTCTACCAGGATAATCAACTTCAGGTCAAAGTGTACTGGAAAAAGAATGAAGGTGAATGCAAAGATCATTTTATAGTGAATGTTTTTTTTATTCATGTTTTGGTAAAACATGAGAACATATTATTCTTCTTTGGAAACTTTAGTATTCTTCTGTTAAATTCTTCTGTTATTCTTCTGTTAAAGACAATGGAAATATAGGATGGGAATATAATTCATTAGAAATAGTTAACCAGCACACTTGCTACATTCTATCACATTAGGATTATAGTTTGCTATCAGGACCGCATTATATAATTTTTTATCTAAAATTAAAGTGAACCTTAAGTAATTTTTTTCATTTTTAGGATAGAGGTAGTCAATGGCTAAAACTTCTATCAGGTTTTTTTTTTTTTTGCTGCCGCTTAGTGGATATTTTCCTTCACTTACTGCCCTGGGCATACAACAAAAAAATTACAAAGTATCTCTCTAACATAAGAGGCAAATGCCCTCTTATGGCAATCACACGGTATTGATATGATCATTCAATCATTCAAAGCATCTAAACCAATCATTGGACCACTTTTAATTTTAATTGATGATTAATTACTTATTTTTAATCGCTCATATCTAAACCAATCATAAATTGCAACAAGGTTGATTTACTAATGGAAAATAGGCTGTCCACATTGCAAGAAAACGTTCCTTTATCTTAGTGAACGTGGTAAAATTTTACTTCACACAAAATACCAAATTGAACAAAGAAAAAAAAAGCAGTATTGTGGCTTGCACATAATTAGAAGATGAAAGTCAGCAGAGGTTTACTTCATTCCCTATGCTAAGGAAAGAGAAAATTCTCTTGCAAAGTGAACCGCCTATTTGCCAATAGTAAATTAATCCCAATGTGTATTCATCTGTTCCTATTATGATGACAATAAAAGGTTTTCTCTTGTGACAATGGTCACCAGACCAAATAGAGATGATTTACCAACAAAAAAACAAAACATTATAGGGGTTTTAATCCTTTCCCACTATAAAAATCTTAAAAAAAAATGGCTTGAGATATACCTTAAATGAAAAAACACTTATCCTAAGACAAATCCTGATATACACATGGAAGCTGTAATTGCTGACTCTATTTGCAAATGCAAGTTGCTGTTATGTTGAGTCTACAGTCAGCATTCTCTGGGAAACATACAAAAACGAACCTGTTCAAATTGCCATTTTTATGTGGCAGGTCTAAAGTGATCTTTTCATCACAGGGTCACTTGATAAAAAAGGCTCTGTCATAAACTTTTAATGCCCTGTTTGTTGAAACACCACCTCTTTGCTGCTCACTGGCCACTGCAGGTATTTAACCAGCTAGATGGGTCAAATACTGGCCTTGTCCAGGGCATGGAATGGTTCCTCCTCCCATCTTCTGCATTTTGTAGTGACATATGAGCTGGCAGGAGACACCATAGTATGCGGTGGGGAAGCAAGCATATCACACACCCAGTGGTTGGCAAGCAACAAAATGGTAGCATTTCAGCAAAAGGGACACCAGTAAGGTAAGTGTAGAGCCTTTTTAATACACGTATTCTATACAAGTGACCCTATGCTGACAGGATCCACCCTATGCTGACAGGATCCATTTAAAACATTTTTTCCCCACAGGGTGTTTATAGCATTATATTGCCTGTGCAGAACCAGAAAAATCATGCACAGTTAGTACCAGTTCAGCCTGGGACTTGTCAGCATGTGTGTCTGGCAGTTTTTTTAATGGAAGATTAGTTACAGGTATTGGCATACACATGTCACCATCTTTGATACTTCACTTTTTCTTTAGTGTTATAACAGAGTCTGAACTGGCCCTTGTGTGATCTACTTAATGGTAAAATGTGTTATTCCACCTCAGGTGCTAGTCTCATACCAAACACATGGGTGATGATAGTAGGCTAAAGATTGTGCCTCCCACCTAAATTGATAGCAGATACCGCTTATGCCACTGGTCAAGTTCCTTTTAAAATTCATATGTACCAAGAAAGCTACTATTGCTATTGTTTAAACATACCAATAAAAAAGGAAATTTCAATGGTGCAATGGACGCAAACTTTAAAATATGTATAATCTATTTCTGGCTTGCTGATGAACAAATACATAGTTTTAGTCACATGACCTGTACATTTCAGGACATTCTGTTTCATTAGAAATCCTTGTTTGGACTATACTTTATTTGGTATTTAACTAGCAGGGCATTCTCAGTTCAACCATAAAGATATTGGAATTTTTACTTCTTTAAGATCAATTTTTAATAGGATTAGCAATCTGTCAGTCTTAACTTCTTTCATAGCTCATTTATTTAACTAAATTAGAATGCCACTTAAAATGAAATGTTTTATATGAAACACATATTGACAAAAGCTTACAGCTGAGATCCCAGGACAGTAGACAAAGTTCCCAAAAACCCAACACAAATAACACAAACCATAGTTTTTTTAAGTGCAAATAAAAAGGCCAGGCTTTAATATTGGTCGTCCAGCATCTACCCAAATGTATAATTTATTTGTTGGATTGACCCTTTAGGTGCAAAACAAATTAAACATGTTTGCATTTTTTAGGTTTAATCCCCTCCCTAGCATATGAATACTTTCCTTCATTTCCCCATCACTCCATTTAGTTTTAGAAGGTGACATATGTGTTCAATGCTTCCAGGTATGAAGGAGCATATACAGTACCACATGAGATTATCACATCAGTACAGTCACAAAAAGAGTCTGTAGACTCGCGTAAACTTTTAGGAGCTGACATATGTCTGATACTTCCAGGTATGGAGGAGCATATACAGTACCATGTGAGTGCGCTGGGCCAATCAGTACTGTCACAAAAAGAGTCTATAGCCTTGCGTAAACTATAATTCTAGTGATTTGTGGTGGAAAAGGAAAAGGAAGGTAAGTATATGCTGCGGGGGACTGCAAACTAAAGTGAATCTTTAGGCAAACACACAACCAAATATCTGCTTGTTGGTATAGTAGGACTAGAAAAGGCCTAGTGCTTTGATTTGATCTTTTTAACATAACTGTATAAGGGCTTGTCTAAACAGGCATTTTTGTTTAATTTGTGATGTACGTTTGAAGGATGTTGAAAGTAGTGCTTGAAAGTTTTGCTGACTTGTATTGTACATTGACAACTCACATTTACTGTTGCTTTCTCCAGGCTTTGTGCTTTATTATTTTTGTCAACTCATTATACTTTATTCTGTTGTATTTGCTGTTAATACATCATATAAGTCAAAGGAAATGCAACGAGAATGCATTCTGATTACGTTGTAAATCTCAGAAGTAGTACATTTTTAGTGAAAGCACCCAAAACCAAAACCATTCTTTCTTGTGGTTGCTGCTGTTTTACTTCTGTGTCTGATGTCTGTATAAAATAAAGTGTTTAATATATCAGTGAAAACAGTGGAAAACCATGATGTCATTTATGCCTCGTACACACGATCGGTTTTCCCGTCGGTCAAAAGTCAGCTGGAAAAACCGAGAACCTGCTGGGTTGCTTTTCCCCATGTACACACGGCCGATTTTCCTGACAGGAAAACTACCATGACAGCTTTGGTCGGGAAAACCGGCCGTGAGTATGCTCCACTGCAGTTTCCTATAGAAAAACTGCCAAGCAACAAACCGCAGAGAATTGCAGCGGGAAAAAAGAGAACAAGTTCTAATTTTTTTGCTCGCAATTTTCCTGTCTGGAAAACTGCTATGGAGCATACACACGGTTTTCCCGACCAAAAACAAACATGGCAGTTTTCCTGTCATGAGAATCAACAGCTGTGTGGCCAGTTTAGTTGTTATTGACGTTTTCAATTAGGGATCCGTTTATTAGTTAACCCACACTAGGGCGTGGACTAATCCATTTAAATTTGCTCTTAAAAAGTGACCACTTCCTAGGTATTTGCTGTAATTGGAAAGCCTGCAATGAATGCATGTGCACGGCTCATTGCCCTCAATGAAGTTAATTTACTGGAGTAGAAATTGTTCAGTTTGCAAAATAAATGTTCACTAAAGTTAGCCAATAACATGAATCCACATTTTCACTCTCTCTTTTTCCTGTTCTGCTCTTCCCATCTTCTATTTAAAATTCTGTCCTATAAGCTATCCCATAGCCAACATTTTAAAATTGCCTTATAAGCCATCCCATGACCAACTTTAATTTTAAAAAATATGAGACATTTTCTGACATTACACCTATGGGATGATAGAGAGAGAGAAATGTTTACACATACAATTTTATATATATATATATATATATATATATATATATATATATATATATATATATATATATATATATATATATATATATATATATACATATATATTTATATAGAAAGGGCCAGATCCACGTAGCGCAGCGTAATTTTAGGCAGGCATAGCGTATCGTAGTTACACTATGCCGCCGCTACTTTGAGAGGCAAGTGCTGTATTCACAAAGCACTTGCCTCTAAATTTACGGCGGCGTAGCGTAAATCTCCTGGCGTAAGCGCGCCTAAATCAAATGAGGAACAGGGGGGAGTGTTTTATGTAAAATAAGCTTGACCCCACGTAAATGACGCTTTTTCTGTACAGCGCATGCGCACGCATGCTCAGTATCACGTCAAATTTTCTAATTAAATTACGCCCGCTCAATGCCTAGAGGACGTGAACGTAATTTATGCAAAGCCATATTTGCGAACGTTTTACGCAAACGACGTAAACGATGGAAAATTTGACGCTGGCCCGACGTCCATACTTAACATTGCGTACGCCTCATAGAGCAGGGGTAACGTTACTCCGAAAAAAAAGCCTTACATAAAAGACGTAAAAAAAATGCGCCGGGCGGACGTACGTTTGTGGATTGGCGTATCTAGCTAATTTGCATACTCAACGCGGAAATCAACGGAAGCGTCACCTAGCGGCCAGTGTAAATATGCACCTTAGATCTGACAGCGTACTAAGACGTACGTCAGTCGGATCTAGCCCAGCTTCAGGCGTATCTTGTTTTGTGGATACAAAACAAAGATACGCCGGAGCATCCTAGAAGTTACGCGGCGTATCAATAGATTCGCCGACGTAACTTCTTTGTGGATCTGGGCCTATATATGAAATGTTCTTTAAATCTAAAGTGCACATTTTATTTGTGAAATTAATTTAGCTGCCTTTCCCCATCAATAGCATTTATTGTTCAAAATATGGTTTGCCTTTTCCAGAGCTATAGCATCACTTGAAGTATGGACAGTTGGATATAAAAATCTATGCAAAAGTCATATGCTGTATATAGAAAAGATTTTTCCAGTAACCGACTAGTACATTATAACCAGCCATGCATCAATAAATCCCCTTCAGACATAACAGCTTTACAAAGTTAGGGCTGCAGAGTTAGATCATGTGAAAATAATAAGGAGATTAATGGGATGTGTTCACATTATGTGGAACATTCTTTTTTTAAGAAGAATATTTAGAAATACACATTGACATTGATCTGTATTATTCATGACCCTAGCTTGTTTCTGCATGTTGTGGCATATCTGTGTTTATAGATTTCAAGATGAATTTGGGGGTAGTAATATGTTAAAATATACATGGATCAGTACACTCAGCTCATAAATCTTTCGAAATCATCACAGTGATTTTTCCATCATCAATCTTCAAAATATTTAAAAATGCATAGTAGTCAGAAGAACTCCATTAAGCACTGTTTGCATATAAACTGGTGAGGTCACATAAACACAATGCTGTTTAAAAACAAAAACAGCAATCTGTATGTAAAACTGAAATAAAAAAAATATTTTTTAAAGTTTATTGCAGACAGACAAAATGCAAACAAAGCCAGTAAGACAGGGCTACATAATGTGTAATATGGCCCCGTCGCAAAAACATTAAGGAGTCTTTTTGTTTCTCTAATCTCCATCTCAAGGGACATTTTTGGAAATAGAAGTGATTGGAAATTCCTTTAATGGAAAATACAGACTGCAAAAAAAACACGTTTTCATTGTAAAATGGGGAAGAATTAGAACCTCTTCTAGGTTATTTTACTGCATGTATCTTCTTGTGTTGATGACCACTGCTTCCTTAATTTCATACTCTAGAAAACTTTGCCTAGCACAGTCTCAACACATGGACAAGGCATATTACCTTATGCCCTATTTGTTCAGCTCGCCAGTAGCCTCATCACAACGTGGCTGCTGGTGTGAACCAGTAGCATAATGTGTGCAATACCATAATGTGTGCAATACCATAATGTGTGTAGTACCCATACACTATATTACGAAAAGTATTGGGACACCTATGTTTACACACACACAAACTATAATGGTATCTTAGTCCGTAGGGTTGAATATTGAGTTGGCCCATCCTTTGTAGCTATAACAACTTCAACTCTTCTGGGAAGGCTGTCAACAGGGTTTAAGAGTGGGAATGTTTGACTATTCTTCCAGAAGCACATTTGTGAGGTCAGGCACTGATGTGGACAAGAAGGCCTGGCCCACAGTCTTTGCTCTAATTCATCCCAAAGGTGTTCTATTGGGTTGAGATCAGGACTCTGTGCAGGCCAGTCAAGTTCCTCCACCCCAAACTCGCTCATCCATGTCTTTATGGGCCTTGCTTTGTGCACTGGTGCGCAGTCATGTTGGGAAAGGAAGGGACCACCCCCAAACTGTTCCCACAATGTTGGGAGCATGAAGTTGTCCAAAATGTCTTGGTATGCTGACGCCTTAAAGGTTCCCTTCACTGGAACTATGGGGCCAAGCCCAGCCCCTGAAAAACAACTCCACATCATAATCCCGCTTCCATAGACACACTCCTAAACCTTGTGGACAGCCTTCCCAGAATAATTTAATCTGTTATAGCTCCAACGGGTGAGCCAACGCAATATTGAACCATACAGACTTAGACTGGGATGCTATTAAAGTTCTTGTGCATGTATAGGCAGGCATCCCAATACCTTTGGTAAGATGGTGTATGTACAGTATTTGTGTGTAATTTGTGTGTGTGTGTGTGTGTGTGAGGGAGGGTCACTGAAGAGAACACAAGCTTAGTGGGGAATGCAGCCAATAGGGGGATGCTGACCTGACCAGCTGCAAGTGGTTCTCTTCTGCCCAATTCCCTACATTGATGGCAGCAAAAAGTTTAAAGCAATATTCTACATTTTAAATAGAAAATATTTAATTGAACAACTCTGAATTGTCTTAAAAATTATTTCAGTGGTATCTCCTTTTTTTTTTTTGGGGGGGGGGGGGGGGTTAGAATCTCTCTCAGATTTGTATTGATGTCTGTGTCTCTGATAGAGAGATTCACCTTCTCTATATGTACTAATGACTATTGTCATAGGGACAGACATCCAAAATGGTTCTCAAAGGAAAATCTTTCACTGAAAATCTTTCACTTAAATTCTTTCACTGAAAATATTTACGCTGGCCGCTAGGTGGCGTTTCCGTCGATTTCCGCGTTGAGTATGCAAATTAGCTAGATACGGCTATCCACAAACATACGTCCAGCCGGCTCATTTTTTTACGTCGTTTCTGTAAGGCTTTTTTCGGCGTATAGTTACCCCTGCTATATGAGGTGTATCCTATGTTAAGTATGGACGTCGTTCCCGCATCAAATTTTTAGGGCTTTGCGTAGAATGACAATCACGTCGTAAGCATTGGCTTGTTGTGGGTAATTTCGAGCATGTGCACTGGGATACCCCCATGGATGGCGCATGCGCCATTCAGAAAAAACGTAATTTACGTTGGGTCAAGTAAAATTAACATAAAACACACCCACATCTTCAACATTTGAATTCCGCGCCCTTACGCCGGCAGATTTACGCTACGCCGCCGTAACTTTAGAGGCAAGTGCTTTGTGAATACAGCACTTGCCTCTCAAAGTTGCGGCGGCATAGCGTTACTACGATACGCTACGACGGAATACAATTACGATCCGCTACGTGGATCTGCCCCCATGTGTGTTCTGGAGGAAGACTCGCTCACTCCTGCTCTCATGCATTCCACAATTCTCTTTTGTGCATATTGGCCACATCATATCTCGAGACTCCTCTACTGCACATACTGCCCATTGTCATACTTTCAACACATCTCTTCTACAAATACAGCCCACTGCCATACCCACTTTTCTCCCCTCTTGCACTTATTTTACCCCCTGTAATAATCTTGGAACCCTCCTCCTGCACAAAATTCACCCATAATACACTCTTCTCCTGGACATACTGTCCAATATCTTAACCTTTATACTCCCCTCCTTCAGGTACCCCCCCTTGTAATATCCTGTGCATAATGCTCTCTGCTTGCTGCCTTATAGCCTTCTACTGCTCATTCTCCTCCTGCACATAATGCCATTCATCAATCCACTGACATCCCTTCTGCCTGCATACATAATGTTGTACTAATCCCCTAATTGATACTATGATCAAGCAGCAGTATTTCCCCTGAGATGTACATGGCTCAACCCCAATGCATTACTTTGCTTTTAAACACAGGCATAAGGATCCCATTTTGTTGAAAAGTATTTGGTTAAAACATACAGATTTCTAAGCACATAATTTTAAAGGGGTTGTAAACCCTCATTTTTTTTAAGATGCATTAAGGTGAAAAAACATCTGACAATTACCAGCCCCCCAGCCCCCGTTTTACTTACCTGAGCCCTGGAAAGTCCTGCATCGAGAACGCGCTGGATCTTTGCCCGGGGTTCTCAGCTCTTCATTGGATAGATTGATAGCAGCGCAGCCATTGGCTCCAACTGCTGTCAATCAAATCCAATGACGCGGGCGCCGGGGAGCGGAGCCGAGTCCTGCACTCGGTGGCTATGGACGCCAAATGCAGGACTCGGGAGCGCGCCCGCAAGGTAACCCCCTTGGGAGAGCGCTTCCCAGAGGGGGTTACCTGAAGCGGGGAGGAGCCGAGAGAGCCGCAGAGGGACCCAGAAAACGGTGTTCTAGGGCACTCTGTGCAAAACGAGCTGCACAGTGGAGGTAAGTATGACATGTTTGTTTTAAAAAAAAAAAAATTGAACCTATAGTATCACTCTAAATCCAATGGAGTTTACAATTTGTTGCATATATATAACTTTCAGAAGATGCATAAGCAAGGTTTTAATTACTCTATTTACAGTTTAGCTTGCTTTTGTTACCTGTAAAAATAAAATATACAAGAAGACAGAAGAACAAAAGGTGAATATTTAAAATTCCTTCTCTCTTTTTGCTATGTTCAAAGTGAAGAAGCGTGGCAAAAAATCCAGGGCACATCTGTATAAATAAGGCTCAAAGCAAAGTTAATTGACAGAAGACATACAAATGACATTCTTTTACAAGTGCCTTAAGGAAAATGGGGCACAACATGATGCACATTGGCTGAATTAAGAATTGGCCACAGCGATTAGTTCTGGTCTGTAGTTAATCCATTTAATCAGGCAGGAATGCTTCTATCTTTGCTCTTATCCTAAAGCTTTTTTGAAGCAAAGGGAAGACATAGAAAGGCATAGACTATAGATCTAGATCATCTTTGCAGTGTACTTTTATACAGTGATGGGGAAAAAAATCAAAGCCCTATTGTAACAAGAAATACCTCTTGTATTCAGAAGACTTAATGTGTTTGTCTTTGAAAAATGAATATTTTTTTAGTGCTGACTTTCATCGAAAGTGACCTGCTATGCTCGGTTTGATGCATCAGCTCAATGAAAAGCTTTTAAAGTAATTTACTCAGGCAATTAAATAGCTCTAGAACAGTGATAATGCTATATAGATGCCTGAGTAATTTGATAAAAAAAAAAAACTATAGCTGTATCTTGTAGTATAATTAAATGTATGAATTAATGTTACTTTTTATTAAAGTATAACTAAAAGTCTTGGATAGAGTTGAGAGGGATTAGAACCCCTGTCAGTTTTTATTGCTGTATGTGCCCTCATTAACCACCTCAATACAGGACACTTTCACCCCCTTCCTGCCCAAGCCATTTTTCAGCTTAAAATCTAGCTGATTTACATATTCTAGGCGTAAATCAGCGCACACGCCCCTAGCGGCCAGCGTAAATATGCAGTTAGGATACGACAGCGTAGGAGACTTACGCCGGTCGTATCTTAGCAACATTTAGGCGTATGTCAGTTTGAGCATACGCCTAAAGTTGCGATGCCGCGGATTCGGACTTACGACGGCGTATCTACAGATACGCCTGTCGTAAGTCTTTCTGAATCCGGGCCAGTATTTTTAGCTTTTTGCTATAATAAATATCCAATTTTGTTTTTTAAATAATGTTTTCCTTACTTTAGGCTGATATGTATTCTTCTACATATTTTGGTAAAAAAAATTGCAATAAGCGTATATTGATTTGTTTGCGCAAAAGTTATACCGGCTACAAAATAGGGGATAGATTTATAACATTTTTATTATTTATTTATTTTTTACTAGTAATGGTGGTGATCTGCGATTTTTATCATGACTGCGATATTGCGGCGAACACATCGGACACTTTTTGACACATTTTTGTGACCATCCACATTTATACAGCGATCCGTGCTATAAAAATGCATTGATTGCTGTATAAATATGACTGTCAGGGAAGAGGTTAACACTAGGGGGCGATCAAGGGGTTAATATGTTCCGTAGGGAGTGATTCTTACTGTGCTGGGAGGGGACTGACTGGGGGAGGAGACCGATTGAAGTCCCTATGTACAAGGGACACACCATCAGTCTCCTCTACCTGACAGGAGGTGGCTATGTGTGTTTACACACACAGATCCACAGTCCTGCTCAGTTATTGGCCAATTGCGGGTGCCCGGCAGACATTTCCAGTGACGTGGCGCGCACGCGCCCCCTAGTGGCTTGGGAAGGTGCAACATCATATGATGTCTGCCCAGAACGAGAGGCTCATCGTCCCGCTGTCATATGATGGCGGGCAGTGGGCTAGTGGTTAAGGTGATTCAGCATCTCTATTTGTCCTTTTTACCCTTTTTATTATAAGTGAAAGTAAACAAAATCTCAAATCTCGGGTTGTCCTCAGGTAAGTAATAGAGGGGGAATCTTCCAATGGGGACACCTGGGGATCCCCAAGGGATTTCCCCTAATTTGCAGTAATTTATTCTCACTTCCTGTTTGTCTATGGCACAGGAAGTAAAGGGAAATCTCCAAGACAGAACACTATTCACAATGAAAAAAAAAAAAAGTTTTCCCTATAGTTATAAATTATTCGTATCACTCTAGAGCAGTGATGGTGAACCTTGGCACCCCAGATGTTTTGGAACTGCATTTCCCATGATGCACATGCACTCTTCAGTGTAGTGGAGCATCATGGGAAATGTAGTTCCAAAACATCTGGGGCGCCAAGGTTCGCCATAACTGTTCTAGAGTTTACTTAACCTCCCTGGCGGTATGATTCTTTCCGAAAAAACATGCTGAAAGCGGTACCATTATTTGCAAGGAAATTTGGCGTTTTATATTGTAGGTCTGTAATTTTTAGAAATAACTCACTTAAATCTGACCAAACAAGATTCTAATAGGCATCCCGGGTATGACATTTTTTTAAAAACAAAATTATAAATTATAATATAATAAATAATTATAAATAATTATAACAAATAATAATATAATTATAATAAAAATTATTCAATAATGTAATCAAATTAAAATCACTGAAATTTGCTCAGTTGCAGAATTGTTGCTGTCATTATTTTTTTTTTTTTATGACGAATTTCCCCACAAATCGCTATCGCACAATTCTGCAAGTGATTATAATTTATTATCGCTGTTTTTTAGCTGATCTAAAACTATTTTTGACATAAAGGGACACTTTTAGTTGCTATGGACAATCTACAGTTTGCAGGGAGAAAGAAACGTTTTTATTATATAAAATGACATGCATGACACAGGACAGACCACTAGGGACAGGGGGGGGTGTGTTTTTTTTACATACAGTACTGTAATCTATAAGATTACAGTATACTGTATGTATAGTGTTTGTTTACATTTTTGAATTTGGCGCCGTTCTCCGTCCCCGTGCGTCGTAACGTCGCAGGGAACGGAGATCGGCGTCACACGGAGGCACTATGTGAATCGAGCGAGGTCCCGCTCGCTCACACAGCGCGGTGGCATCGCTGGATCCAGGGACAAGCTAAGTAAAAAGTGCCTGTGGATCTAGCGAGGCAAGCCCGAGACTGACTCGGGGTTACCGATCGTAGCAGGAAAATCTAACCCCGAGTCAGTCTCGGGAACACCGCCAGGGAGGTTAAAAGCACTATGAAATACAATATAGGGGCTTATTTGTACCCTATATGGCCAAAAGTATGTGAACACTGTTTCCGATTTTTTATTTCAGGAGGTTCCAGTGTAAGGTACTCTAAATGCCACAGCATACAGTAGAAATAGATCTTAGACAACTATGCTATTACAACGTTGTGACAAGAGTCTGGGGAAAACTTGTTTTTGTTCTAGCATGACTTTCCCCTGTGTAGAAAACAGGACCAAAAAGACATGGTTTGACATGTTCAGTGTGGAGGTTACTGGCACAGAGCCCTGGCATCAACCTTATTGAAAATTGATTATGTGTGCAGTCTTTTCATCCAAAGTCAGTGGCCGACCTTACAACTGCCCTTTAGTCTAAATGGGCACAAATACCCGCAGACACACTCTTGTAGAATGTCTCCACAGAAAAGTGAACGCTACTAAAGTCGCATATTGAGGGAAACTCTCTATTAATGCCCCTGGTTTTGGACACACGCCCATTTAAATTGGCCCGCCTTTTGCCGGAGGCCGCCGGCGTAGGTTTTCATCGCAAGTGCTTGGTGAATCAGGCACTTGCGATGAAAAATTGCGGCGGTGTAACGTATCTACGATACGTTACGCCGACGCTGCCCTACGTGAATCTGGCCCACAGTTATTTTAAGATTTTTTTTTATGTACAGTAATTAGCAACTAGAAAGCCAGAAAAGAAAAGCCAGAAAATAGGGAAGGTTTAGGACTGTGCCCCTGCCAGGGAGTTTTCCTCTTTCTATCCAACTCTCACTGAGATATCAGTTGACAGAAAATCTCTCCAACAGAGAAAAAAATGTCCCTCAGTGACAGGTTGGGACAGGGTGCCACACGGCCTGGCATGTAAGATACACTTTACTATACAGACAGCCATAAGAACCTGCCAGAGGTTCTAAACGTTCCCAATAAAATTCTAAACTGTTAAAAATAAGTTTTGGCTGGAGCTTTAATAAGAAGTAGCTGTGCTTGGAGAAGCATAGCCAGAAAATATATTAATTCTTAAAATGTGCATAATTTTTATACATTGCTTTGAAGTTCAAATTTAACCAATATTTACTAAACAATAATGACACCTACTTAGTCTATTAAAGAAAAAAATGATCTCAGCTTGAATCAAAATGAATCTTTTGAAAGTCAAATCCCACTTTTTCGTACTGTCTGAAAAATATATGTACCAGGTAGAAGTTAGAAGTCATTGATTTACCATTTGAAGCATTCTGATTTTGATCACATTTTGACTACACCAAGCAGGAATATGTTTTATACAGTAGGTGATGATTGTGTTCAGATTTAATAGAAACACATTTTCTGAAACACATCATTTTGACTGGATTCATTTTTGCATAACGTTTTCTATATTTTTACATGCAGTGTAGGGGTATACAATAAATTATTATTTTCTTTTACACATTTGTAGGAATAAAACTAGACTAGACTTGCAGTGGTGCAAGCATATAAGTGTGTTGCTGAAAATACCTCTTTCTATTTTCCTGCACAGCTTTAAAATAGCAAAAGGTGAATAGTAGATAAATAAATAAATAAAATATAAAGTAAAGAATGACTGGTATATTTCTTTGTTCAGAATAAAATCTTGCTTTTCGGCCATGAAGTGAAATAACATTTCCGTTTATGTTTAATCATGTGCTTGTAGAGTATGAGAATTGTGTTTTTCCTAATGAACAGCATCTGGCCTTAGTAACAGAATTGTAATATCCCCTAATACTAAATGTGGATTGTACTCTATTTTGTCTTCAGTATTACTTTGTATGCAATTAATTTTGAGCAATATAGGTTCGCACCTTTACCCATTTGCTAACACAGTTGGTTTGCAGGTGTTTAATTCATTGAACCCTACTTCAGTTAGTATATCACTGGCTCTGTTTTATGAGTACAGATGTTTTGTGTTCCCTTCAGCTGTACGAGAGAAGCTCAGTAGTTAAAAGCAATGAACGTATGAAGGCATCAGGGCATATTTCCTAAAGTTTACAGGTATAAAAACCCCTGTACAAATATCTAAAAGAGAAAAAAGGAGCTGCGTAAAATCTGCATAAAGTGTTGTGTATATTTTGATATGAGGTGCTAAGTATGAATTAACCTCAACCGTGCACTTCACATAAAATAAAATTCTAGTGCAAAAAAAAAAAAAAAATGCAATGAAAATGTGAATAGAACTCACAAAGTGCCATTATGGACCTCAGAGCTTCTGCTTAGGTTGTGCAAAGGCTTGCCCAAGAATTGTTATACCGCGTACACATGACCATTTTTCATGATGTGAAAAATTACATTTTTTTTTATGTCATTAAAAAAAATCGTGTGTGGGCTCCAGAGCATTTTTCGCAATGTTATCTTTTTAACGTTGTAAAAAATGGTCGTGTGTAGGCTTTAACGACGTGAAAAAAAACATGCATGCTCAGAAGCAAGTTATGAGACGGGAGCGCTCGTTCTGGTAAAACTAGCGTTCGTAGTGGAGATAGCACATCCATCACGCTGTAATAGACTGAAAAGCACGAATCGTCTCTCACCAAACTTTTACTAACACGAAATCAGCAAAAGCAGCCCCAAGGGTGGCGCCACCCGAATGGAACTTCCCTTTTATATGTACGTGTTGTACATCACCACGCTTTGCTAGAGCATTTTTTTTTCATGATCGTATGTAGGCAAGGCAGGCTTATAAATAATAGGGTTGAAAAAAACGTTGTTTTTTCTAGACCATTAAACACGGTTGTGTGTACACGGCATTAGACTCATCTCACAGGCACATCTTTAATGTACAAATCAGGTATTAGTTTAAGTATCTGTTCAAGAATCATTTAGCCCCATTAGTCATTTTCTGCCTGTGGACTGCATCTAATTCCTGGATGAACATTTGATTGGCAAAAAATCTGAATCTGTCTTTCTCTTTCCCAGAACAGTTACCAGTATGTGGTTTTTGATTGGAAAATGGGCACTTGCATCTAAAGTTTCTGAGAAAGTTATCCTAAAATTAGATTCAAATTTAAATAACCATTTTTACATGGTCATCTAAAAATCACCAAGAACATGTTTTGCTCACGTATCTGTAAAAATTATGGCAGATAGATGAAGCAAATAATACTTTGTTAGGCGTGTTTTCTGCTATGCAAACTAGTCAGTGAAAACATTTCATAGGTTGAGTAAAAGCTTATTCCAGCTGTGAAATATATTTGCACTATATTGAAAATGGTTGGCAATTACTAAATTAGCAAACAGTTGTTAAATTGTTCATTTACCATTCTCTCAATGGTCAATTAGGCTCTATGTAACTGGTCAGAATCATATGAATAGTATATACACTATATTGTATAAAGTACTGGCACACCTGCCTTTACATGCACAGGAACTTTAATGGTATCCCAATCTTAGTCCGTAGGGTTCAAAATTGAGTTGGCCCACCCTTTGCAGCTATAACAGCTTCAACTCTTCTGGGAAGGCTGTCCACAATGTTTAGGAGTATGTCTAATGGGAATGTTTGATCATTCTTGCATTGCATTCATCAGGACTGTGCAGAGCAGTCAAGTTCCTCCACCCCAAAATTGCTCATCCATGTCTTTATGGACCTTGATTGTGCAATGGTGTGCAGTCATGTTGGGACAGGAAGGGGCCATCCCCAAACTGTTCCTAAAAAAGTTAGGAGTATGAAATTGTTTAAAATGTCTTGGTATGCTGACGCCTTAATAGTTTCGTTCACTTGAACTAAAGTGTCAAACCCAACCTTTGAAAAACAACCCCACACCATAATGCCCTCTCCACCAAATTATTTGGATCAGTCCTGACCTCAACCTGATAGAACACCTTTGGGATGAATTAGAGCGGAGACTGCGAGCCAGGAAATGTGGAAATCCTTCCCAGAAAAGTTGAAGCTGTTATAGCTGCAAAGGGTGGGCCAACTCGAAATTGAACCCTACGAACTAACACTAGGATTCCATTAAAATTCATGTGTGTGTAAAGGCAGGTGTCCCAATACTTTTGACAATATAATGTATGTCATCATCTGTGATGAAAAGACTGTGCAGTACAAAATCAGCTTAAATATTGTATCAATGGTAAATATTATAGTAGAGAACAGGGCTGGTGCAAGGATTTTTGACACCCTAGGCGAAACCTAATTTTGTCGCCCCCTTGGCTCCACCCCTGACCCCACCCCCTTTGCCCTGCCCATGTATACCCCACCTTTCTAACGAAGCGCCCATCAAATGCATCCTTACCAGCGCCCATCAAGTACAGCCTCACCAGCGCCCATCAAATGCAGCCTCACCAGCGCCCATCAAATGCAGCATCACCAGCGCCCAAACACAGTGTCACCAGCGCCCAAATACAGTGTCACCAGCGCCCATCAAATGCAGCCTCCCCAGCGCCCAAATACAGTGTCACCAGCGCCCAAATACAGTGTCACCAGCGCCCATCAAATGCAGCGTCACCAGCGCCCATCAAATGCAGTGTCACCAGCGCCCATCAAATGCAGTGTCACCAGCGGCCATCAAATGCAGCGTCACCAGCGCCCATCAAATGCAGCCTCACCAGCGCCCATCAAATACAGCGTCACCAGCGCCCATCAAATACAGTGTCGCCAGGGCCCATCAAACACAGCCTCACCAGCGCCCATCAAATGCAGCGTCACCAGGGCCCATCAAATACAGTGTCACCAGCGCCCATCAAATGCAGTGTCACCAGCGCCCATCAAATACAGCCCCACTAGTGCCCATCAAATACAGTGTCGCCAGGGCCCATCAAATGCAGCGTCACCAGTGCCCATCAAATACAGTGTCGCCAGTGCCCATCAAATACAGTGTCGCCAGCGCCCATCAAATGCAGCCTCCCCAGCGCCCAAATACAGTGTCACCAGCGCCCATCAAATGCAGCCTCCCCAGCGCCCAAATACAGTGTCACCAGCGCCCAAATACAGTGTCACCAGCGCCCATCAAATGCAGCGTCACCAGCGCCCATCAAATGCAGTGTCACCAGCGCCCATCAAATGCAGTGTCACCAGCGGCCATCAAATGCAGCGTCACCAGCGCCCATCAAATGCAGCCTCACCAGCGCCCATCAAATACAGCGTCACCAGCGCCCATCAAATACAGTGTCGCCAGGGCCCATCAAACACAGCCTCACCAGCGCCCATCAAATGCAGCGTCACCAGGGCCCATCAAATACAGTGTCACCAGCGCCCATCAAATGCAGTGTCACCAGCGCCCATCAAATACAGCCCCACTAGTGCCCATCAAATACAGTGTCGCCAGGGCCCATCAAATGCAGCGTCACCAGTGCCCATCAAATACAGTGTCGCCAGTGCCCATCAAATACAGTGTCGCCAGCGCCCATCAAATACAGTGTCGCCAGCGCCCATCAAATACAGTGTCGCCAGCGCCCATCAAATACAGTGTCGCCAGCGCCCATCAAATACAGCCTCACCAGCGCCCATCAAATACAGTGTCACCAGTGCCAATCAATGCAGTGTGGGGTGGGGGATATTTTAATACACAAACACATTTAAAATTTTTATGTCAATGATCATGAGAGGGGTTCAGGGATCAGGATACTCCAAAATGACACTAGCGATTAACAGGAGGACAATCTTCAACCTAAATCCTCATAAATGCAGTTACACAAGAAGTTGTCATCACACATATACAATATGCAACAGTTTTATATTCACCACACCAGTGTCACCAGGTGACAGTCTTGGGCTCAGCAAACTTCTGACAATATAGTATTGTGTACCTGCTGTTTGCTTCCTCTGTGTTCGTGCCTCTTCCAGGCTCCTTCTGACCCCAAGCCCGGGAGCCGCTGCCAGGTGCCAGTGCAATGCTATATCCCATGATGCACCATCCATGTCCCCTCCAGACACGGCCAGGAGAGCATGAGAGGAGGGGGAGGGGGGGCGCTGTGCTGCTGGACACTGTAGAGAGAAGTGAGAGAGGCCTGTGGACACGGAGGGGGGGGGCTGCCTTGTTCTGAACGGAGAGTGTAGAGGGGGATTGCTGGACACATGTGACTCACATGTGTCCATAGATTCCCCTCTACACTCTCCGCTCAGATCCAGAACAAGGCAGCCGCGCCCCCCCCTTCTGCTCTCTGTCACAGTGTCAGAGCGAAGAGCTCAAACCAGGTGTCGGCGCTGCTACTTGACATGTCAGGGCGGCTGCCTGGTGGATAGTGCAAGCTCCGTGGAGGACAGTGAGGCCGGGCGCTCTAGGCGGCAGTGCGCTCTAGGCGGTCGCCTATTCCGCCTAGTGGTAGCGCCGGCCCTGGTAGAGAATGCACACTTAGCTTAATAAATAAAGTAACACTACGTTAACATAAAATACCTATTTTTTTCGTTTTTGGCAAGTTTGGGAAGCGTTAAAACCTCTACATGCTTTAAGGAACGGTGAAGAAGGTTAGGAACCTGTCAGGTTTACAATGTCAGGTTCTGATCTCCTCGCTTTGTGTTTAGTTACCAGGATAAGAAGTAAGGTAACATTTTCCCAACAAGAACATAGAGGACAATAACGAATATTGGTGATTGTAACCTTTTGCCAATGTGTACAAAACAGGAAAAAAAAACATGTTTGGGTGCATTTGGGGTTCAAAGTTAAATCATTCACACCAAAATATATATTTTCTCAAAGAAACCACAATTTGGAGATTCTCATGCCAGCTCCATGACTGTACCACCAAGGTGTCACAGTTTCCTTATGGAATAAATTATGTTTACAGCAAACATAGCATAACACCAATACTTGGCTTTTAGGCCATATCAGAAGAGTACAATTGTAGTGGCAAAGCCAAAAATGTTCTGTGGGGTCACTGAGTTTTAAGAAGCAGGTGGTGACTGAAGCAATGAGTGCCCTTCCAAAACAGAGATATTACTTTAGGGTGTTACCCTTTAAAATGACCTTTAAGTCATATTGATCAAACATCTCCTTTGAACAGGGTCTATAAGAGGAAAACCTAGACTTCAGCCATCTGAATATGTACATTGTAAAGATTTCCTTAGCAGACAAGACAGTCAAGTCATAAGACCTTTAGTACATTCACATATGGACCAAACCTGTGAACACTTCAAAGCTGTATTGCATTACTAACAATTGTCCTACTTTTATATCTATGATAGATTTATACACTGCAGGATTAATTTAAATCAAAGTACAAAGTTGTTGAATATTTTATGTTAAGCTGATTTAAAATATACAGCTCAACAGTAAATTTCCTGCCGTTGTACAATTCTTTTCAACTAATAATATGTGTGATGAGTACATTAGATTTGACCTAGATAATGTATAGATTTTCAGTGTAGTCTCAGATTAATGGATTTTTTAAATGTTTCTTTAATTACTTGTATATGTCCGGTCTGGTTCTGATTTTACTAAACGAAGGCTCCATTTACTATGAAATGTGACTGATGGGATATATTATGTATGGTGTACTCTTACTTGTGATTTTAAACACACACACACACACACACTTTCTTTCGAGGAATATGGTGGATCAACAAATTGTTGCCATGTGCTCCTATATCTTGCCAGCAGGTTTATCTCTTTCTAGGTTTCTCTGCTTACTAAAACACTGCTCCCTTCAATGTAAGGTGGGGCTTGTATTTCCTCCCAACTACCTTAAAGGTTTTATTTAAAAAAGAAATAGTGTATATCTACATCAATCCCGTTTCTTCTATGAAATCTATTTGCCTTGTTCTCATCAGTAGTGTTTCGTTGGTAATTGTGTTTGGAAAATAACAAGCATAATTCTGCTTAAGGAGAAGTTTGTAGTGCGTGATTGTTCAACTTGGTTGTTCTCAACATTCCACTTATGGTGACAAATGCACAGGGTGTGATTTACTAAAATAGTTAGTTTTACATTAGGGAAAAGAAGCTAATAATTTCAAACACTCAGACGCAAAGAAATATTTTTAATTCCCCTTCATTCAAAACTTTCGTTTTCAAAAGAGTAGACTAAGGTCAGAACTGTTGTCAAGTTTTGTCACCAGGACAGGAAGACACAGAGCAAAAAAAAACATTTATTCTAACCCCTCCTTACTCAATTAAATAAATCTGCTTTCATATGACTCCCTGTTATTGTAACACTAAGCTAGTGGGGCATAACACAAACGTGAAAGAGTTTCTAACCCTTCCATCCTCCCTACTAAAATAAAATGATTTAGGTGGATTTGAGCTTTTATGTTGGTTTGGTTGAATCTAATGCACATTTTGTAGTCCATCATGATATGTCCAACTCCATAATAAGCATACAATTAAACCCCTTTTGTTTGTCAATTTATGTTTTCTTTTCTTTTTTTCACTTTTTTTAGATCCTCTTATGGGGCTTTACCATATACAATGGCATCCTGAATCATGTACACATAATGAAACCAAAGAACCAGAGAAAGCAATAACTCAAGTAAGTAATATGTAGTGTTTTATATACAGTAGATAACAAAGAGGGGAGAATTAGTTATACCAAACATAACATGCATTTTTAAAGTGGTTGCAAGGATAAAGGTTTATTTTTTTTTACCTTAAAGCGGAGCTCCGCTGTAAAACAAATATTAAAAGCCAGCAGCTACAAATACTGCAGCTGCTGACTTTTAATAAATGGACACTTACCTGTCCTGGAGTCCAGCGACGTCGGCAGCAGAAGACGAACAATTGCTCGTCTCTCAGCTGCCCCCGCCGCCATCAGCGGTGAGGGAACCAGGAAGTGAAGCGTTGCAGCTTCGCTGCCCGGTTCCCTAGCGTGCATGCGCGAGTAGCATTGCGTTGTGCCCACTGGTCCCTGCTGTGTCCTGGGAGCAGAGTGTATCCCAGAACACATTGGGGGGGGAGGAACTGATGAACTACCCACAGTTTCCTGCAGAGTCTCTCCCCGAAAGTGGGTGCAAATACCTGTCTTAGACAGGTATCTGCACCCCACTCCACCTTGAAAGGTGCTAATTGTGGCACAGGAGGGGGGGGGGGTTCCGATGAGCGGAAGTTCCACTTTAGGGTGGAGTTCGCTTTAATACATTCTCTGCATTAAAGGTAAAAATCCTTTTAATAGTAGCTCCCTGCCACCCCCTTAAATACTCACCTGAACCCAATTTCTATCCAGCACTGTGCACGTCTGCAGCAGCTCCCCTGTCTCAGAGGCTTGGTTGAGCCAATAGTTCCTGCTGCTATCAGTCAAAACCTGTGAGCAGAGAGTGGGGGGGGGGAGGGACCGAGCTGGCCTTATACTATTGACACATACTATTTTGCAATGTCTGAAAATGCATGTAGGTCTGAACACTGCTCACTTCTAGAACACGTTGAAAGCTTGAAGCAGTCTGCATCAAACCATAACTGTGCCCTGGTTCGTAATCTCTAAGTGGTGTTGTTCAGCCAGCACCTCTCCCATTTTCTGCCTGGTCAGCACTGAGATATACATAATTATTTCCCCATTTGCACTAAATGTGAAGGTCTGTTTGCTGTAACATAATATGAACTATGAGATAGTTCAAGGTATCACAAAGTCTAATCTATCTATCATGAAAACAAGGAATAATCCTCTTATTTATTTTGATAGCATGATACATGTAAATCCATATTGCTCTGAGAAGACTATAATAAACTTTCTACTGGTTCACTTGGAGGGCTTTTTGAATTCTTAAACACTTCTTACCGTAACCCTTAGGCCACGTACACACGATCGGTCAAAACCGATGAAAACTGACTGAAGGACCGATTTCATCGGTCCAAACCAATCGTGTGTAGGCCCCATCGGTCATTTATCCTTCGGTCAAAAAAATGAGAACTTGCTTTAAAATTTAACCGATGGACGCCTAACCGATAGGTCAAAATCGATCGTTGGTATGCAAAAGCATCGGTTAAAAACCTGCGCATGCTCAGAATCAAGTCGACGCATGCTTGGAAGCATTGAACTTTTTTTAACCAATGGTGTGTAGGCACATCAGACCGTTCTCATCGGATGGACTGATCATGTGTACGCGGCCTTACAGTTATTCTTTCTGGTGGGTCCCCAAGCCCTACTCCATAGAGCAATTGTTTCCACACAATGCTCTGATGATGGCCAACAGGCCTAAAGCAGATGTATGCAGTTGAGAATAACATTAGGTTATATCTATACTATACACCAAGTTAATTGGGTCATTGTGTCATAAATGAATAATTTTCATGGCTTTCCCACTCTGAAATGAGAAATAATCCTCTTATATTTGGGATATGCGATGAACCGGTTTTAAGAAGACTTTGCTGTGCTACCATTTAGTTCAGTATGATGGCTTTTTGATACCTTTAAACCTTTCTCACCATAAACTTCATGATTTATCTATCTATCTATCTATCTATCTATCTATCTATCTATCTATCTATCTATCTATCTATCTATCTATCTATCTATCTATATATCTATCTATATATCTATCTAACTATGTACAGAGTTTGTATTTAGGCAGTATTTGAATGTGGGGTTCAAAATTGTTATCACACAATGGCCCCTTTGTCACTGGGCAGAATACGTTATAATATATGTTAATACGTTTTAAGGTTATAAATAGTGTTTATGAAAGTTATTATTAAACTGTTCTGGCTTACGAAGTTAGATTAACCAGAAACACTGTGTTACAATTTACAGAATATGAAACTGGTGATGAATAACACTCCCTTATTTACATAGCATTGTAGAGGCATTGCTAGTGTATCCTAAGCTGGCCTCTTATGCTGGTTCTAATACCCCAGTTGTTTTGCTTGGATGAACATTTACATTCACAATGAGCTATAGACCATCTCTCTTCACGTCATGGGAATTGTTCTCTCTGTTACAAGTTACTTTGATGCAGTGCAGTTCAGGTGATTCACAACACATAGCTATATCTGCCAGCCTTTGGAGATCATTTTAGTAGCCACCCACAGTGTAAACAGTCACATAGTATGATATATTGATACAAAGTAAATACTTAGACTGCGCAAACAATACAAGTTCAGTCAATGTGCTGGAATTGTGTTATACACAGTATACAGAAACGACTTCATAACAGGTTTTTAATTATATAACAAGGATATAGAAGTCAGTGTACAAACTGAAACAAATGTTAAAATAAATGTTGGAATAAATGTAATTGGTTAAACATGATTAATCTTGCTGTACATGCAAAAAGTTGCTGTTGCTGGAGTTTCTATACTGAGAAAACCATAACTGAACAACAAACCATCATGTATTACAAACAACTGTTTGTTTTTTTGGATAAAATATTGCCCGGGTAAGATGTGTTGAAACGGCAACTTCTAGTCTCCATCAGAAGCCTGTGTGGAACGTTGCCAATGCAAGAGCACAGTTGGGAAACAGGGGCTAAGCTTTTTCACGCTATAGCGGGAAGTGTCTAAACAGGGACCTTTACGAAAGATCACAAGGTTTTATTAACATTAAATTGGCAGATATAAACTGATGAAAATTACTTTTGAAAGAAAATGAAATGTTAAAGCTTAGGTAGGAGTTTGGTGTTTGGGTTTACAAGCTCATTTTGCAAACATTCTTCTCTCTTTTAGTAAATCATAGTCTGTTACAGCCATGTAGTTGATACGAACAGAGAACCCTTGTAGGACAAAAGCATTTAGCAAGAGAAGGACAATGGTTTTAAAAGAAAGCTATCTAGCTTATAGCTAGGAGTTCAAAAGCACGTCTGTTTTCAGCACAGCTTGTAACAATCAATCAAAAATCTATTTAGAGGTTAACATTAGCAAACTAAGAAACACTTCTGATACCCATAAGCATGTAACATGTGACATTAGGCCTTCTCTTTTGTTTGAAAATAAAGCAAGACTTTCAAAGTATGCATGCCAGTTCTGTTCATTCCAAAGTTGGAGGAAAGACCTTGCCAGGTCCCAGCATTTACAGCGGATAATATAAGGGAGAACAGGCAGATGGTGTACCTGTCACTATTAGCATCTTTTGTGCCCAGCTGGTATTGTTCTGGTTCAAGGGCACACTTTATAACAAAAACAGCAGGCCAACTGACACTTCACCACAGTTCAACCTTATCCAGATCAAATTCATTTGATTGAGAGGCTTGATTTAGTCATCTTTAGCCTTATATTTTAACCACTTGTCAACTGGGCCAATTCTGACACTTCTCTCCTACATGTAAAAATCTACTTTTTTTTGCTAGAACATTTCTTAGAACATTTCTTAGAACCCCCAAATATTATATATATCACAGAGGCCCTATTGAATAAAATGATGGGTGTTGCAATTTTTTATGTATGGTATTTGCGCAGTGGTTTTTCAAACGCAATATTTTTTTGTAAAATAAAAAAGATGATGTTATGCCTAACATGTCATGCTTTAAATTGTGTCCGCCCGTGGAATGGCGGCAAACTAGGGTTCTTAAAACTCTTCATAGGACCTTTTTCCGCCATCCGCAGAAGTGATCGAGTTGCTGTTCAGACACTCAAATCACTCCTGCGGTACAGGAAATCCTGGTATAACCACTGCAAACCAAGGACGTCCATGGATGTCCTGTGGTTGGCAAGTGGTTAAACCTACTTTTACTTGGTTTGAAATATTTATTGAATAGTGTTGTGCTCAGCTACAGTCAGCTACAATGAAAGCTCAGCTTTCATTTAAATAGACCTGTCACAAATGTTTTAATTCCAACAACAGTCTTCCCATAAGATATGTGCATATATTTTATGCACATGTATTACCTGTAAATGCCTCCCTTGTGTCAAAAAATACATACATATCTAAAAGCTCTGTAAGTGCTGCTGGACACTACTGTCTTCCATGTACATGTATGCCATAAGTCCCAGCAGACTCAGAGCTTTCATCCAAGTGACACTCTAAAGTATTCCCCTTTGCTCATCCCCCAGAAGCTACATAAAAAGTTATGTAAGTAGTTTAGTAGAGGGATGGAGGAGCATGGTCAGCAAAGACAGTGATTAGAAACTCTCAAGCCCTGTACACACGATTGGTTTGTCCGATTAAAACAGACCGATGGACTTTTTTCATTTGACAAACTGATCGTGTGTGGGCCCCATCGGTTTGTTTTCCATCGGTGAAAAAAAAAATAGAACATGTTTTAAATTTTTCCTATGTATAAAGAACTGATCATCTGTGTGGAAGTTCATCGTTCAAAAATCCACACATGCTCAGAAACAAGTCAACGCATGCTCGGAAGCATTGAACTTCATTTTTCTCAGCACGTCGTGGTGTTTTACGTCACAACGATTTGGCACGGTCGGATTTTTGACTGATGGTGTGTAAGCAAGACTGATGAAAGTCAGCTTCATCGGATATCTGACAAAAAAAATCTATCGGATTAGATTCCATCAGATATCCAATTGTGTGTACGAGGCTTTAGAGTTAGTGAGGGCTGTGCTAGGCAGCTGACTCTTAATAAAAAAGTCAAATGTGCTTGCAAGTTCAATGGCACATTGCAAGTAAATGAAAACATATTTATGGAAAGGCAGACCAATGCATTTAAAATCCTTGATTTTTTGCTGTTTTTAGTAGTTTTATGTTGAGGACAGGGTCTCTTCAAGTCTCTTAAAGTTTATAACATGCTAATTTACGTACACCTGCATTTCATCTGGTACCTTTTTTGATTATCCCTTCCAATTTTTCTTATACAGGACCACCACATAATACTACCAGCATTAATGTTTTCCTGCAAATACAAAGTTACAGTACAACCAGCCAGATCTAAAGGCCATCTAAAGGCTGAAAGTATTTTCTTCACAACTCCTCCCTGTTCAGCGCTGAAAGGCAAAAACCACAAACACATCAACTGTCCAACCAATGGAGGTAAGAATGATCTTGGCCATGTATTCTGGACCAAGCCAACTTCTATAATTTACATTCTGTGTGTTGGCAAGCTGCAGTCTTTGGCTTACAAGTCATTATGTTTAATTAGGAGTTAGATCAATGAGCGGTATGTCATTGGTGTTCTAAAGTTGTTTTTGTGCTCTCTCCATGTTATATCTCAGGTGTGTGATTAACCAGGGTTCAGCTTGTACTTCATAAATCCAAATAATCACAGGCGCCCATTTAGTGCGGCATGTCTGAGTTTTCTCAGGACACTTCCAGATTTTACTACTGATAGTGTTTTAGAATGCTTATTTTACTATACTTCTGGCTCTGCATGTTCTAGCAGTAAAATGATAATTTGGAATAGGCTTTTATAAGATACAAATAGTACACTGGAACAAATCAATTCTGCCCTCATTTATTAAAGCAAGGAGCAAAGGGCACCAACCAATAAAATCAAATCAAATTCATCTTATTCTGATCAGTCTGAAATCAGTTGGTTGGTTATTGCTTTGTATATCATCAGTCTTATGCTCTTTAATTAATAATTTGCATCTCATTAGCAAAGCATAGGGTGCTTCACAAAACCATAATCTTTTTTTACTCCACACAACAAGTATAAAACTTACCAGACATGTCTTTTTAGATGGTATGAATTTAAATGATGGCATATTCTGCAGCAGTCTACAGAGAACAATTAAAGCAGAACTCTAAGCAGGTTTTTTTATTTTTGCTATTTTAATTCCCATCTTGTTTAAAAACAAGCACTCACCTACACTCTGACACTGACACTCACATTACCTATTTAATGTCATAAAATGTCCTCAGTTTTCCGAGCACATCATCTATAAACCAAAAACACAGATGACATATCCTGTGGTAAAAACTGTTACATTTGGCCAAATCATAATCTTACATGGTGTAGCCACCTTTATGCAAACTTGTACATTAGTTATGCATGATGAAGTGCCAGATTCACATGATCCCCTCCCTGCTATTCTACTGATAATCAACTTCCCAGAGTTCTCCTACTGCCCCCGGGAGCTGTGATGTCACTCATAGGCTCCCATGACCCAGCCTCTGTCGGCACTCTCTACATAAATACTGTATATAGAATATTGGTATTGAGAGTGTAAGCTAAGGTTAACAGAGGATATCTAAAGCATACACATTTTTGTCTGAGTAATTTAATTTCAATGTCTATGAAAAAAAAACACCTGGCCATATCCAACGTTGATTTTTTTATTACAAAATAAACTCATGTAACTTTGATGTTCTTGGAATGGATTCCCGTGTATCATAATGGAATGTAAACTCTTCAAGGTAGAGCTTTTTTGGGTCAACCAAGTAACTTATATTGCAAAACATTTCCAATTGATGTTTTAAAACTTAAAGACTTAGAACAAATAGAGGCTTTCTTTGTGTAGAGTGAGGTGTTGAAGTTCAGTTAACAGTCTTTCATACTCTGTTGCTTTTACAAAGATTTAGCATTGAAGTTTACTGTAATTCAGTGAAATGTTTGTGAAGTCTTGCCAGACATTGGTACAAGCTTGCATTGTTGGAGTAACTGCACTTAGTCAACAGTTTAATTCGGGAAGAGTTACCTTATTTAGAAAAAAAAAATGGAAGAAGCTTTCACAACATGTTAGGCTACACAAAATAATCTCAGAAATTCTAATTAAACAAAAGACAAATCATAGAACCTATTGAAATAAAAGTCTTTTTTTTTCCGAATATTTATATGAAATCTTATGTCTATTGTATTTCCTCTGTTCGTATATTCCATTTCTAAATAACCTAGCTTTCAAATCATTTACCAGACTTTTTATCTAAAAGCTTTTGTGAGCACCAGTTTCTCTATAATAAGTTTGTCGTGGTGGCATGTACTGGCACCTTGATTCCTGAGGAAAGGCTGTTACAGGCAAGAAATGTAGATATAATGTAAGCCTCTATTTACTTGTACTCTCTCTTTGGGGAATTGAAGGTTAAAAAAAACAAAGCCATATAACGCCTGGTGTCCAAGGCTGTCCTTTTTGTGGCCTAGGATTAGGGCTAGGTTTAGAGTTAGCGCTGGGGCTACTGGTTTTGGAACTAACATATTAATAGGAAAGCTCAGGCTGCCTGAATCGGCTTCTGAAACAGATGCTGTTTATCTCAGGCGACTATCACTGTATGTGTATCAGAACAGTGCATGCTCCTATACTGCAACATGTGAAGTTGACCATTTGACCCCCCCAAAGTATTGGCTTTAATTAAGTGTGACTTTTAATAGGAAATACTTTCAGGCTTTACAAAACATTTCAAACAGTAACTATGTTATATAACATAGTTAGATTTAAAAATACATAAATGCATCTAGCTCAACCAATGAAATAAAATAAAATTGACAAAAAAATTGTCAATTAAATTGTCATTATTCTTGAAACGTGTACTATCTTACATAACGTTTTTTTATATTGCCCACATATTTGATATAGCTTACTGAGTAAAACAGTTAAAGGGATTTATTTATTAACCAACCTGTGCTTGGGAAAGGGAGATTTTTAGGAATCATTTCTTTCAAGACACAACCATAGAGGTGAAGTATATAATCACAGTGGGTGGGATGAGTCCTGATAAGGTGGACAGGTGCTCGAAGGGTTTATGCATAAATTGTACAAATTGCCAAAAAATGCACATTCCCTTTAATATCAGTTAATGTGTTGAGGTGTAGACTAAATTTATACTATACTGCTCCTGGTTTAAAACTCTGTGTAGACTATAAATCTTCATCTGTAGATGTTTATATATTCATGCATAGTTGAAATAAATGCAGTCTCTATATGCATTATTTATTAAGTACCTCCATGGTTTCTTCAAATTAGCATACTGAATGTATTTAGATGGCATACAAACTAGGTCAGCAGATCTGCCCTTGAATACAAAATACAATTTTATAAGTGAAACGAGTTAATGTGTTATTGTATTTTTTTATGTTTTACAAAAAAATCATTTCATTATTACAAATTGGCAAAACAATGAACAGAAATTAATGAGACTGGTTGCGTTATTCTTAATTCTGTCCAAATATGTGTGTCTATATAACACATAAATATGTCGGGTTTTAGTTTAGTTAGTGAAACATGCAAGTGTATAAAAGTAGTGGCATGTTTAAAATAAACTATGATAGTTTATTTAAAATGAATGTATTAGTAAGCATCTTTGACACCCATTTTCTGTGGTGTTAGTGATTAATTAAACATATACAAGCACTCAGAACCATCAATTTCCCACTAACGAGAAACTGTGTATATACAGTCCTAGTTTAAAATTGACCACTGAATAGCCAGTTTAGCACAAGAGAGGTTAGTAGCAGACATTCAATATGTATGGCCCTCCAAATTGGTGAGACAGATGCAGATACAAACTTGCAAAAAGAAGAACTCATTTATTAGGGCAGTAAAAGCAAAGCAGTTTGTTAGTACAGTGGAACCTCGGATTATGAGCATAATCTGTTCCAGGAGAATGCTCGTAATCCAAAGTACTCGCATATCAAAGCGATTTTCCCCATTGAAGTCATTAAACCCGTGATTTGCCGAGGTCAGCCGTGCTGTCCTCTGGCCTTACCGTGCATTTTCGAATGGAGCCGATCGGCTGCGATCGCCGA
The DNA here is from genome assembly GCF_905171775.1 of Rana temporaria. Classification (NCBI taxonomy): domain Eukaryota; kingdom Metazoa; phylum Chordata; class Amphibia; order Anura; family Ranidae; genus Rana; species Rana temporaria. Next base: position 406,023,268 of record NC_053490.1, read on the forward strand.
CATTTGGCTCTGCTCGGCTCCAGCGCCCCCCCCACCTCAGGCCAAAAGCTGTACTGCACACCGATTTGGCCTGAATTTTACTTGTTTTGCGAGACAACACTCGCAAACCGAGTAACGTTTTTTTTTTAAATACAGTGCTCGTATTGCGAAACGTTCGTTAACCGCGTTACTCGCAATCCAAGGTTCCACTGTACATAAAATCAAGACGTTGCACTAGAAAGCTTATCAAAATTACCCAACAGGAATGTGGTAAATATTGTTTGTGGCCATCGGAAAACGGTCAAGTGAAAAAAGCCTGGAACGAGCTCCAGCAATAATCAGCAGAGGTCCTGGGTGCCTGACAGATTGATGAAGCAATACTTAACCCCTTTCTTAATCTACCAACCAAACCCAGAGGGTTTCCAAATTAAGTGATCCAAAATGTACTCAAGGCACTGATTGCTGCTGTTTGATTAATAATGAAAGACTACAGTATATATTGGCATGTGTTACTTTTTTCTAACCCAAGAGAAGCTTCCGAGAGGAGGAGGTACACTGGACCCCCCTAACATCCAAGCTATGCAAGTGATTGACATGACTTTGATACCAGGGATGAGCAGAGTGATTTTGATGAAAATGATTTTGCCAAAAGCTCACATGCTTTCATTTTTGTTTTCTAATGTAGCAGTCATCCTGTAGTTTGGATTAGGGGTAGTATTGTGTTTTGTAATCCACAGGGAAATAATAATGATTAAAATAATATTAATAATGTAATTGCAAAACCAGGAAAATAGGGTTTATGCCATAAATAAAAAGAACAATTGTGCTGTTTGCGTATGACATTGTAATTACTAAAAGTGGGATGTCAACACATATTCATCCTAATGATACTGTATAACTGCTTTAACATTTTCTACAAAGACCTTGCATTTCACAGCAGGAATCACAGGATCATTTTTCTCTTGCTTCCTAAATGTTACGATACATAATTTTGCTGACAATATAAAAGGAAAGGTCTTGCTGAACACTTAAATTCAAAGACACTTTTTTTTTTTTACAGGACAAGTTGTCTCAAAAGTGTTGGCTAAACCTGAGAATCTGTCAGCTTCATTTAATGTCGAGGAGGGAAACATTACTGGACATTTTTCATGGAAACTTTCCAAAGTAAATCTTCACCAGCCTATGACAGGATTCCAGGTCACATGGGCAGAAGTCACAACAGAAAGCCGACAAAACAGTTTACCGAACAGCATAATTTCTCAGTCTCAGATATTGCCTGCGGTAAGATGCAGCACTTTTATTTTTTGTTTGTTTTAAGTTTTATTCTATCATATATATTTTAGTCATTGATATTTCAGCATATACATGTGTATGGATAACTATAAATTTAGCACTGTTCATGATTTAAAAACTAAGTCCACCTTTATTAACATGTTACACCTGTATTTAGGCTGCATCATTCATTTATATGAATCTGTGAATGAATGAACTACAAGTCCCACCTTCCACCGGGGCAGTCGGCTCGTAGTTCTCAATTGACACTTCCTACAGCTTCAAACAATTAGCCTATAGAGAGGTAGGCAGTGTCTGCAGGAACCTGTCATTGCCCCCCGATCTGCTGATTGCAGAACTAATACTCTACAGGTTCCTGAGAAAAAAAAATACACATTTATTATATATTTTTTTTAAAGTGAACTTAGCCTTTAAAAAATAACTGGACATTAAGGCTGCATTTACACTTATGCAAATTGGATGTGGATTTCTCTGCATCCAATTTGCAAGATAGGAGACTGTGACCGGCTCTCGATGGAGCCGGTTTACACATTTCCCTGGTGGCTGTGGATCACATTGCACAAGGGTCCTGTGCATCTTTGGCTCTGTTTCAGGTCCAAATTCAGGCAAAAATTCAGGCTTGATTTGTCCCTGAAACAGAGAACAGGGACGCACCGGACCCCTGCTGTTTTCAGTGTGAACCCAGCCTCACACAAAACTCTAGTCTGCAGCACTCTTTATTTGTATACTCTCCTCGGTATGTTGTGCTTTGTTCTGATATTTTATCATTTATCAAAGGTTTTATACTTTAAATTGAATAGAACAAAGGTCACGTGACCATCTTTGTGCGTTTCAGCCTCCCCCGCAGTGGGAAGGTTCATGGGGATCAAGCACATCCCTGCAGTAATGCCCACAGCGATTGTCATTTAGCAGACATCATGCCTGTCTACACAATAATACAAACAGCTTTATCCAAATATGAACAGTAGATTAAAGTAAAACAGGTGCTGTATGTTTCAATTGTTTTCAGTACAGATCACACTGTAAAGCATGAGCATACATCTGAGCTCCCCTTCCATTTCCTTTACTGCTCCTGTGTAAGTGAATACTACAGTATTATAAGAAATATTGCAAGTTGGGTAAACTCACTGGGAAACAACACCATATTTTTACATAGAAAGGAACATATTCCTTTAGATTACACTTTTAGCTGCAGTTCCTGGGTCCTAAGATTCAGTGTGTAGAGCGGGTTGGCTCTGCAGTAATGCTTTCTTATCCACATTAAACTGGCTCTGTGGAAGTTTTGTGGAAGACTGGGCATCTGCAAATAGGAAGTGAGCCTGTTGCAATGTCCTGCACTGTTTTCCAAGCATCAGAGACAAAGTAGGTGAGACCAAAACAGGTGAGGCTGAAGAAGTTCTGCTTTAAAGCGGGGGATCAGCGGGCAAGCTTTTTTTTTCAGCATTCACTGGGATATAAGAATAGAAACGTACACTCACTTCTTTGTTCGCTGTATATAACCGTGGTCCATTTTCTCGGCAAAGAAGGACTTATAAAATCCTTTTAAGGGAGTTTCCATTTTGCTTGTGGGCCTTGTGAAGGCCACAAGCAATCACTTCCTGGAAGCGGTGAATGCTCCCAGCTTTCCCAGCTTATTCTCACGCCTGCGCAGTGTTTACGGCGACTAGTGCCGTAAACTAAATGGTTGCCATCACAACGGGCGGTGTCATTCATAGTTCACACCCCGTTGTGATGGTATGTACGGGGATAGAGCTGCAGCACTGTGCTCCCAGAAAACACTGCAGCTAAGTCCCACATTGCATTGTGGCGCCGGGGGAAAGGCTTGGAAACGCCTACTCCCGGCGGGAGGGGAATCCCGGAAGTCGCTTTATGAAAGGCAAATACAGGGTATTTACATATGGAAAAAAAATGTTGTGCCTTTTTAAGATGTACATATTGCAGCCGTTGTATTACAATATAGTTGTGATTTTGGGTGAACCTCCGCTTTAATATTAAACACAGTCTTCAGAGTTATCTAACAGAGTTATCTAACAAAAACTGTCTTTTACACACAGGACCATTATGTTTTGACCGTTCATAATCTTAGACCCTCAATGCTCTACCGATTGGAAGTCCAAGTATTAACAACAGGGGGAGAGGGTCCAGCAACAATAAAATCCTTCCAAACTCCAGATGTAATTCCATCATTACCTCATAGTAAGTGAACTCTAATGTCAAATGTAATTTTTTATTTCACAATTTTTTTTTTTTTTTTTAATTAACAGAATTTTTAAAGAAGTAGTGCATTAATATAAAAAATTTAAGAAGTAGTCAGAAAACATGTCAATTTTGGTTAGTTTAGTTACATTCGCAAACTTCTATATTGCACAATGGTCTTGTATTAAGGTCCTGAGTTTATTTCTGACCAAAGGGAATAATTCACTAAGGACCCATTTACATCTTTCTGGTGCATTAGTACATGTGCGATAAACTACATTGTCCCACATGTTAATATGCAATGCATTAACACATTAATTTTAATGGGCTGTCTAATGCAAAAAAAGGTCAATCACTGTTTTTAACAACTTGACGCACTACGGTGCATATGGTGCGCTTCAATGCAGATGCACTGGGAAAGTGGTACCGCAATGCACCTACTGTCTGAGGAGTAGAGACTTCAAGTGAATTATAAATTTTAAAAGCTAATCTATACTTTGGCAAGTAAGTGACAGTAAATAAGCTTAAAGTGGTTGTAAACCCACATTTAAAAAAAAAAAACACCACCTGCAAGACAAAGACATAATGAGCTAGTATGCATAGCATACTAGCTCATTATGTAATACTCACCTTAGATCGAAGCCCCCGCAGCCATCCTTGTACACCGCTTAGGTGGCCGACATTTCTCCCGGGGGTTACTTCCGGGTATTGTGACTCCGGAACTGTGATTGGCCGGAGCTGTGATGACATCACTCCCGCACATGTGCATGGCAGCTGCCAGTTACGGCACGGCCTCCTTTAGGAACGGCACAATCGCTGTTTCTAAAGTGCGCCTGACATTGGCGCCTGTCATTATTGTAAATATCTCCTAAACCGCAGAGGTTTAGGAGATATTTTGAGCCTTAATCTAGGCTTACCTGTAGGTGAAAGTGGTTGTAAAGGGTTTTAATCAGTAATGTGTGAAAATAATAAAAAACAAGATTCTTCCTCACTGCATGACTGGTTGCTGTAAACAGCGCAGTGAACATTCACCATGCTAAAGCTTGCCAACCACACAAAAGAGGTGAATGGATGAATCCTCCCAACTAAACACTGTATTATAACATAGGCACCCACCACTATCAGAATACACTGAGCAGTGGCTGTAACCACTGATTGGTGGAACATTTTCCATAATGTCCCTTCAACAGAAGTCGATTAAGCAATCAACTTCTGTCGAGCTGGGGAGTCCACACACACTGATCGAAAGTCAGCTGGTCAGAGTAGGGAATTTCGAGTATGGCCAGCTTACGTGAACAGTCTATCACAGTTTGCAATGTTCACGCGATCACTTCAATTATCCAGTCACGTTAAAAGAAAATCTGTTTACTTATTTCACCTGTACATGATTGGTTAATTAAATTGAATATTTGCAAAACTTAAATAAAGCCAGCCTTGCATAAATGAAATTCAACCGGTTCAGCAGGGACTGGCCAAACTTCAATCCATGTATGGGCAGATAATACGTAGAATAGGGGTTAATCTGCGCTTAGGCTCTAGCCAGGCTAGTATATATGACAGTAGATACTAGACAGATGTCTAATCAAATCCAGGAAAACCGATAAATAAAATAATCAGAATAATTGTAATAAAAATATTCAATAATCAGGCTGCAGCCCCCCAAAAACAAATCCCCATAGGAGATAGTAAAAGGACTGGATGAACGTGTGGAGGGGTAGTGGCGCTGCCCTACCTGCAACTGGGCACAGCAATAATTGTGAACAGTAACCCAAATGGGTGTGAGGTGATGTGTAGTGGTCAGTACAGTAAGTAAACCAGACCTGTATACCGACAAAATATTAGGTGAAAATACAATATTAAAAAATTATAACATAAAATGCCCCACCACATATAAATATGTGTTATGGGGTGGGGATATATGCAAATATCACTGGTAGGCTATAAACTAGCCTGTGAAGATTCCAATGTGCTATAAGTAAAACAATAATGCAAATACATATACATGTGACAAAAGAAAAGCATGTAGCCAAAATATAAAATTGTGGTACTTATAAAAAATATATAAAAAATGTATATATAGTAATAGTCCAATAATGTGCTTATATAGAAAAAATATAGAAAAAATATAATCCAGCAATATGGATGCGGTGAAAGTACTTTTTACAGCAATAATATGAAAAAAGCCATCCAGGGGGTGATAAAGTCCGTGCTGTGATAGGTGCACCTGTGAAGGTGAGTGCTCAGGTATGCAGTAGTGGAACTTGCACGCAGTGTTCACGGTGCTCCCCCTTGTGGGTCCCCACTTACCAGAGGCACTAACCCCTGCAGGGGTAAAGTGCAAAGTAGTCAGCCTCGGACGGCTCAGTGGTCTCCCGTAGTTCCTCAGTTGTACTTGGGACCTCCTAGATGTAGTAGTGGTGTGTTATCCGAATCCAAGGTGGGTAGTTGTTTTTTTAAAAACCAGCAGCCCTCCGGAGAAAAAAACACACTGACATAGCGTGGTATGTTTGGAATAGGTGCTTGGTTTATTTAGCACTCACAAAAGCATGCAGGGTATATCAGAAAAATATATAATAAAAAATAGTAAAAAATATGAACATAAAAATAGGTTTAGAGCGGGGGTGGTTGCTCAAAGAGATAAAAGTTTGTTAAAAACAAAAAGATATCTGTGGAGCAGCTAACAGCCTGTTAGCATGGCTCCGTCGCTGCACTGGGTATGTCAGGAAGTATCGGCTATCGCCTGGGAGCGGCGTGCGTTCCACTGATACTCCAGCTAGAACCGGGAGTGCGTGCGTGTCTGCGTGTATCCGCTTTACACGTGTTTCGTCGTAATACGTCTTCAGAAGCGGGTGCACGCATCCAGCAGAGGGTGGCCTAAATAATAGGTTTCAATATGCAAACCCCCACCCACTAACAGCGGTAGCCAATCGTATTTTTCATGCGGAATTCCCATCGAATTCGATCGTAGTGGAGGTGTAACCTTGGGTTTGTCCTATTTGCATATTTACGCCCTATTATCCTGACTGTGGCCGTATTGTATCATAGCCATATTATCCACAGTGTTTATGCGGGTCTGCCATCACCACAGTCAGTAAAACTCGATACATATAGAGACAGGCAACCTAATCTGCTACTTGCGCCATTAACTAGCGGTTCTTTACAGAAATCAAAAAACAGATATATAAAACATAATAAAATGAAAGTAAGGTGGTTGAATATTAGGTATCAATCTTATATATATTAGAGACACAGGCGTGAGGTCAATTAACATAAGCCCTGTTTTAAAGGGGTACAGCCAAACTGATCATGGGTAGCTCAGGCCATGGGAGAAAGTCTATATATACAATGTGCTATATTACCAGCACAGATAATTGGGTATGTTTATTAGGGCCATGGTAGAACTATCCATCTAGAGATGCATACGTAAAAATCATAGGGGAATGCTAATCCCAAAAGGTAGCCATAAAGGGTTCAATAGCTACAAGTTGATACTAGTTAGAGGTGGCTTCACTTGGGTGAAGGCTAAAATTCCTAGCCTTCTTAGAGAGGTGTTGTGAAGTTACATCTGGATAATACAAAAAAGGGGGGGTATATAGGAAAGTGTATATAAAAGATGCAACTGCGCATAAAGGTGAGAAAAATATAAATAAATAATAGTGTATTGACTATGTATAAGGTAGGTGGTCGTCAATTATCTATGGTATATAGGCTGAGACATCAGGCAAAGACATATCATAATATAGGGATTGTGAATGTGTATGTCAATAAATAGTGTATACCCTCTTGGGGGGAATAGGTATTGGCCTTGAAGAGATTGCTGTATGGAAATAATAAATAAATGAATAAGGCATTGGAGACATTAGTATGTGAGGATGTCAATATAATTATCCTGGAGATATAATTCAGGGGTTAGCCAGGAAGCAATTTAGGTCAATGTCCTTATTTAACCCGTGGGGTGCCAGTGATCCCAGACGGTAGATCCAGCTGGTTTCGTTCTGGGAAATAGCTGTAGTTTTATTACCACCCCTCCAGTTATCTTTTACAAGGTCTATACCGTAAAAGATCAGACCACTAGGGTCTTGGTGGTGGACCTCTTTAAAGTGGCGTGATAGATAATGCTTGTCATATCCTGTTTTTATCCTGTTTATATGTTCACGAATTCTCACTTTGAGGGGTCTGGTTGTTCTTCCTACATATTGTAGGTGGCAGGGGCATTCAATAATATACGTTACATGGGTGGTACTGCAGGTGATGAGTTCTTTTATTTTGTATTCTTTAAAGTCAGTTCTTGACTTAAAGCTCATTTTTCGTCTTGGTTGTTTTTGACTAATCCTGCAGGGCAGGCATTTCTGGCATTTATAAAAGCCCTTAAGTTCGGGGCATATATTAACTGGTCGCGGTGGGTCTACAACATTGTGCACAAGATGGTGGCGGAGGGAGGGAGCACGCCTGTAGATGAAGTTAGGTTTTTTCCTTAGTATTTTAGAGAGGGCGTGGTCCTCTTGTAAGATCGGCCAGTATTTTTTGATTATATGCTCAAGATCCTTATATTGTGAGTTAAAACCTGTTATGAATGCCACATCTGGCTTGTTTTGCTTGTTCTTTTTCTTAGGTGCCAGCATGTTGTTCCTGTTCATATTTAGAACTTCTTCCTTCAATTTTATCAGGTTTTGCTCTTTGTATCCTTTTTCCTTGAATCGGTCTATGATTATATCAGCTTGTGTTTTATAGTCGGCAATTGAGCTACAGTTTCTCCGCAGTCTCATCATTTGTCCTTTGGGTATATTGGACTTCCACCTGGGATGGTGGCAGCTTGCTGATGGAATGTACCCATTGCGGTCCGTTGACTTAAAGTGTGTTCTTGTCTGTAGTATTGGGCCGTCTTTAAAAATCTGAAGGTCAAGGAAATCTATACATTCTCTATCACATTTACCTGTGAAGGTAAGGCCGTATCTGTTAGAATTGAGCTCTTCTAAGAATTTCAGGAAACTATCCGCCGTCCCGTCCCATAAGATGATAATATCATCAATGTACCGCCGGTATAACTTAATATGGGAGATGTTTCTGTTGTAAACGTATTCTTCTTCCCAACAGTCCATCAACAGGTTGGCAACGCTAGGTGCATAGCGTGCCCCCATCGCCACGCCCCTAGTTTGAACATAGTAGCCTTTTTTATACCAGAAATAGTTACATTTCATGGCCATTTCTAGCCCTTCTATTATGAAGTTGATCTGTTGCTGTTTGAGCCTGGTGTTTTGATGTAACGCTTTCTCCACCCCCATAATGCCATCTCTCTGAGATATACTGGTATACAATGAGTTGACATCGATGGTGGCTAATAATAAATCTTGTACTTCACCAATATGCTGCAGTTCGTTAATAAGTTGCAGACTATCACGAAGGTGTGATTTTCCCTCTTTAACAACAGGTTGTAGATATGTATCCAGATATTCTCCTAGACGAGAGAAGATGGAGTTGATCCCGCTTATAATAGGGCGGCCTGGGGGTTTGTGCAGTCTCTTATGGATCTTGGGAGTGTAATAGATCACCGGTGTCTTTGTAGAATTAGAAACCAAATACTCTGCCTCCTTCTTATTGAGTATCCCCATGGTTGCACCCTTTTTAACAAACTTGGTCAGTTGTTTGATGAATCGTATTTTCGGGTTACCTTTTAATTTTTTATAGGTATTTTCAACACTCAGCAGATTTTTCATTTCTTCCTCGTAATCTATTTTATTTAGAATTACCAGTCCGCCCCCCTTATCTGCTGGTCTGATAATCACATCATTCTTGTTGCCAATCTCCTTAATGGTTTTCCACACATTTTTATTTTTATTTTTAAATTTCCTCTGTAATTTTCTTAAATCCCCCTCCACCATCTTTTTAAAAGCTCCTATACATTGGTTGCCCGGTGTATTGGGGTTGAACGTGGAGTTATTTCTCAGATCAGTTTGAGTGTATTCTGACGCCTCCATTTCTTGCTCCTCTGTGTTATTCAAAAAGAATTTGCGTAGATTCAGTTTTCTAAGAAATTTCTGGAGGTCGATGTATACCTCAAACTGGTCTAAAGTTTTTTCTGGGGCATATTTAAGGCCTAAATCTAATATGCGTAATTCATCTTCAGTTAGTTGAATATTACTAAGGTTAAATATCCCTTTCCCTAGTGTTGTCTTGGGCGTTTTCTTCTGCCCTCCCCTACACCCTCTGGTGCGTTTTCTCTTTGTATTTGGTCCATTTCTCTCTCTTGGTTGTATGGTCTGCTGTTCCATTGATTGGAATAAGTTTCCTGACCTTGGTAGGGTTGGTTTCTTTGATTTTCCCCTCTTCCCGATGGTCGTGGCTGGGTACCCCCCTCGGTTGCCATTCCCCCCTCTCCATCCGGGGTTTCCGTATCCTGTCCTTGGTCTCCATCTTCCTGGTGGACGGGTGTTGGGGCCACCTCTGGGAAAATCCCCATATTCCCTTGTATTTCTTCCTTGATGGTAGTATGGGTCATATGGGTATTGGTTTCTTCCTGGGGGGCTCCTGTTACGGCTCTGTGATCTCCACCTAGGGGGGTTCCTGTTACGGCTCTGTGACCTCCACCTATGGGGGTTTGGGCTCCTTTGATATTCATCCTCTTGATATCTGACCCTTCTATTTGCAGGTCTTCCTTGTTGTCCTCTCGGTGTATAGCCCATATTTTGTGTAAATTCCCTGGGTCTATTGGGTATTATCGGATCGGTGATGGAGCTGTCATCTGACTCATTCACTGGGATCAGTTCATTATCATCCAGGAGTGTCTCATCAAGATTCTCAATGGGTTCATCAATTGAGGCTTGCCATTTGTAGACTTGCGCATTTTTATAGTCTAGAGCATCTCTTTTAAATTTCTTTTGTTTTTTGATCTGTATATCAGTATCATATTTTTTAATCACATCCTGCAGTTCCTTAGTTTTATCTTTGTAATCTTGTTGATCTGCAAATGGTAATAGTAGATTTTGAATTTCTTTTATACTTTGTTCTATTGTCTTAAGTTTGAATTTCCTCCTTTTAACTATTTTATGTAGGAGTTCATTTTCACATGTATTAAAAAAATGGTACCACTCATTCATGAGTTCTGCGTCGTCAACGTTATCGTTGGGATGTACATCCCATCGTAGCCTTCTGGGGGTCATCTTTTCCTTGATATAAGTTTCTAGGGTAGCGACATCCCACCATACTCTGAGTTGCTTCTCCATGGTGTGTCTCAACTGTTTGACCAGCCCCTGCATATCCTGTCTGTTAGTGATACCATCTTGGCTAAAAATGCCCCCAATGTCTATATTTCTACTAGTCATATAGCCAAAAAGATCCATAGCTGCAGAAGGCACACACCAATAAGGTGTGAGAGATAATACGTAGAATAGGGGTTAATCTGCGCTTAGGCTCTAGCCAGGCTAGTATATATGACAGTAGATACTAGACAGATGTCTAATCAAATCCAGGAAAACCGATAAATAAAATAATCAGAATAATTGTAATAAAAATATTCAATAATCAGGCTGCAGCCCCCCAAAAACAAATCCCCATAGGAGATAGTAAAAGGACTGGATGAACGTGTGGAGGGGTAGTGGCGCTGCCCTACCTGCAACTGGGCACAGCAATAATTGTGAACAGTAACCCAAATGGGTGTGAGGTGATGTGTAGTGGTCAGTACAGTAAGTAAACCAGACCTGTATACCGACAAAATATTAGGTGAAAATACAATATTAAAAAATTATAACATAAAATGCCCCACCACATATAAATATGTGTTATGGGGTGGGGATATATGCAAATATCACTGGTAGGCTATAAACTAGCCTGTGAAGATTCCAATGTGCTATAAGTAAAACAATAATGCAAATACATATACATGTGACAAAAGAAAAGCATGTAGCCAAAATATAAAATTGTGGTACTTATAAAAAATATATAAAAAATGTATATATAGTAATAGTCCAATAATGTGCTTATATAGAAAAAATATAGAAAAAATATAATCCAGCAATATGGATGCGGTGAAAGTACTTTTTACAGCAATAATATGAAAAAAGCCATCCAGGGGGTGATAAAGTCCGTGCTGTGATAGGTGCACCTGTGAAGGTGAGTGCTCAGGTATGCAGTAGTGGAACTTGCACGCAGTGTTCACGGTGCTCCCCCTTGTGGGTCCCCACTTACCAGAGGCACTAACCCCTGCAGGGGTAAAGTGCAAAGTAGTCAGCCTCGGACGGCTCAGTGGTCTCCCGTAGTTCCTCAGTTGTACTTGGGACCTCCTAGATGTAGTAGTGGTGTGTTATCCGAATCCAAGGTGGGTAGTTGTTTTTTTAAAAACCAGCAGCCCTCCGGAGAAAAAAACACACTGACATAGCGTGGTATGTTTGGAATAGGTGCTTGGTTTATTTAGCACTCACAAAAGCATGCAGGGTATATCAGAAAAATATATAATAAAAAATAGTAAAAAATATGAACATAAAAATAGGTTTAGAGCGGGGGTGGTTGCTCAAAGAGATAAAAGTTTGTTAAAAACAAAAAGATATCTGTGGAGCAGCTAACAGCCTGTTAGCATGGCTCCGTCGCTGCACTGGGTATGTCAGGAAGTATCGGCTATCGCCTGGGAGCGGCGTGCGTTCCACTGATACTCCAGCTAGAACCGGGAGTGCGTGCGTGTCTGCGTGTATCCGCTTTACACGTGTTTCGTCGTAATACGTCTTCAGAAGCGGGTGCACGCATCCAGCAGAGGGTGGCCTAAATAATAGGTTTCAATATGCAAACCCCCACCCACTAACAGCGGTAGCCAATCGTATTTTTCATGCGGAATTCCCATCGAATTCGATCGTAGTGGAGGTGTAACCTTGGGTTTGTCCTATTTGCATATTTACGCCCTATTATCCTGACTGTGGCCGTATTGTATCATAGCCATATTATCCACAGTGTTTATGCGGGTCTGCCATCACCACAGTCAGTAAAACTCGATACATATAGAGACAGGCAACCTAATCTGCTACTTGCGCCATTAACTAGCGGTTCTTTACAGAAATCAAAAAACAGATATATAAAACATAATAAAATGAAAGTAAGGTGGTTGAATATTAGGTATCAATCTTATATATATTAGAGACACAGGCGTGAGGTCAATTAACATAAGCCCTGTTTTAAAGGGGTACAGCCAAACTGATCATGGGTAGCTCAGGCCATGGGAGAAAGTCTATATATACAATGTGCTATATTACCAGCACAGATAATTGGGTATGTTTATTAGGGCCATGGTAGAACTATCCATCTAGAGATGCATACGTAAAAATCATAGGGGAATGCTAATCCCAAAAGGTAGCCATAAAGGGTTCAATAGCTACAAGTTGATACTAGTTAGAGGTGGCTTCACTTGGGTGAAGGCTAAAATTCCTAGCCTTCTTAGAGAGGTGTTGTGAAGTTACATCTGGATAATACAAAAAAGGGGGGGTATATAGGAAAGTGTATATAAAAGATGCAACTGCGCATAAAGGTGAGAAAAATATAAATAAATAATAGTGTATTGACTATGTATAAGGTAGGTGGTCGTCAATTATCTATGGTATATAGGCTGAGACATCAGGCAAAGACATATCATAATATAGGGATTGTGAATGTGTATGTCAATAAATAGTGTATACCCTCTTGGGGGGAATAGGTATTGGCCTTGAAGAGATTGCTGTATGGAAATAATAAATAAATGAATAAGGCATTGGAGACATTAGTATGTGAGGATGTCAATATAATTATCCTGGAGATATAATTCAGGGGTTAGCCAGGAAGCAATTTAGGTCAATGTCCTTATTTAACCCGTGGGGTGCCAGTGATCCCAGACGGTAGATCCAGCTGGTTTCGTTCTGGGAAATAGCTGTAGTTTTATTACCACCCCTCCAGTTATCTTTTACAAGGTCTATACCGTAAAAGATCAGACCACTAGGGTCTTGGTGGTGGACCTCTTTAAAGTGGCGTGATAGATAATGCTTGTCATATCCTGTTTTTATCCTGTTTATATGTTCACGAATTCTCACTTTGAGGGGTCTGGTTGTTCTTCCTACATATTGTAGGTGGCAGGGGCATTCAATAATATACGTTACATGGGTGGTACTGCAGGTGATGAGTTCTTTTATTTTGTATTCTTTAAAGTCAGTTCTTGACTTAAAGCTCATTTTTCGTCTTGGTTGTTTTTGACTAATCCTGCAGGGCAGGCATTTCTGGCATTTATAAAAGCCCTTAAGTTCGGGGCATATATTAACTGGTCGCGGTGGGTCTACAACATTGTGCACAAGATGGTGGCATTCATAACAGGTTTTAACTCACAATATAAGGATCTTGAGCATATAATCAAAAAATACTGGCCGATCTTACAAGAGGACCACGCCCTCTCTAAAATACTAAGGAAAAAACCTAACTTCATCTACAGGCGTGCTCCCTCCCTCCGCCACCATCTTGTGCACAATGTTGTAGACCCACCGCGACCAGTTAATATATGCCCCGAACTTAAGGGCTTTTATAAATGCCAGAAATGCCTGCCCTGCAGGATTAGTCAAAAACAACCAAGACGAAAAATGAGCTTTAAGTCAAGAACTGACTTTAAAGAATACAAAATAAAAGAACTCATCACCTGCAGTACCACCCATGTAACGTATATTATTGAATGCCCCTGCCACCTACAATATGTAGGAAGAACAACCAGACCCCTCAAAGTGAGAATTCGTGAACATATAAACAGGATAAAAACAGGATATGACAAGCATTATCTATCACGCCACTTTAAAGAGGTCCACCACCAAGACCCTAGTGGTCTGATCTTTTACGGTATAGACCTTGTAAAAGATAACTGGAGGGGTGGTAATAAAACTACAGCTATTTCCCAGAACGAAACCAGCTGGATCTACCGTCTGGGATCACTGGCACCCCACGGGTTAAATAAGGACATTGACCTAAATTGCTTCCTGGCTAACCCCTGAATTATATCTCCAGGATAATTATATTGACATCCTCACATACTAATGTCTCCAATGCCTTATTCATTTATTTATTATTTCCATACAGCAATCTCTTCAAGGCCAATACCTATTCCCCCCAAGAGGGTATACACTATTTATTGACATACACATTCACAATCCCTATATTATGATATGTCTTTGCCTGATGTCTCAGCCTATATACCATAGATAATTGACGACCACCTACCTTATACATAGTCAATACACTATTATTTATTTATATTTTTCTCACCTTTATGCGCAGTTGCATCTTTTATATACACTTTCCTATATACCCCCCCTTTTTTGTATTATCCAGATGTAACTTCACAACACCTCTCTAAGAAGGCTAGGAATTTTAGCCTTCACCCAAGTGAAGCCACCTCTAACTAGTATCAACTTGTAGCTATTGAACCCTTTATGGCTACCTTTTGGGATTAGCATTCCCCTATGATTTTTACGTATGCATCTCTAGATGGATAGTTCTACCATGGCCCTAATAAACATACCCAATTATCTGTGCTGGTAATATAGCACATTGTATATATAGACTTTCTCCCATGGCCTGAGCTACCCATGATCAGTTTGGCTGTACCCCTTTAAAACAGGGCTTATGTTAATTGACCTCACGCCTGTGTCTCTAATATATATAAGATTGATACCTAATATTCAACCACCTTACTTTCATTTTATTATGTTTTATATATCTGTTTTTTGATTTCTGTAAAGAACCGCTAGTTAATGGCGCAAGTAGCAGATTAGGTTGCCTGTCTCTATATGTATCGAGTTTTACTGACTGTGGTGATGGCAGACCCGCATAAACACTGTGGATAATATGGCTATGATACAATACGGCCACAGTCAGGATAATAGGGCGTAGATATGCAAATAGGACAAACCCAAGGTTACACCTCCACTACGATCGAATTCGATGGGAATTCCGCATGAAAAATACGATTGGCTACCGCTGTTAGTGGGTGGGGGTTTGCATATTGAAACCTATTATTTAGGCCACCCTCTGCTGGATGCGTGCACCCGCTTCTGAAGACGTATTACGACGAAACACGTGTAAAGCGGATACACGCAGACACGCACGCACTCCCGGTTCTAGCTGGAGTATCAGTGGAACGCACGCCGCTCCCAGGCGATAGCCGATACTTCCTGACATACCCAGTGCAGCGACGGAGCCATGCTAACAGGCTGTTAGCTGCTCCACAGATATCTTTTTGTTTTTAACAAACTTTTATCTCTTTGAGCAACCACCCCCGCTCTAAACCTATTTTTATGTTCATATTTTTTACTATTTTTTATTATATATTTTTCTGATATACCCTGCATGCTTTTGTGAGTGCTAAATAAACCAAGCACCTATTCCAAACATACCACGCTATGTCAGTGTGTTTTTTTTTTTTCTCCGGAGGGCTGCTGGTTTTTAAAAAAACAACTACCCACCTTGGATTCGGATAACACACCACTACTACATCTAGGAGGTCCCAAGTACAACTGAGGAACTACGGGAGACCACTGAGCCGTCCGAGGCTGACTACTTTGCACTTTACCCCTGCAGGGGTTAGTGCCTCTGGTAAGTGGGGACCCACAAGGGGGAGCACCGTGAACACTGCGTGCAAGTTCCACTACTGCATACCTGAGCACTCACCTTCACAGGTGCACCTATCACAGCACGGACTTTATCACCCCCTGGATGGCTTTTTTCATATTATTGCTGTAAAAAGTACTTTCACCGCATCCATATTGCTGGATTATATTTTTTCTATATTTTTTCTATATAAGCACATTATTGGACTATTACTATATATACATTTTTTATATATTTTTTATAAGTACCACAATTTTATATTTTGGCTACATGCTTTTCTTTTGTCACATGTATATGTATTTGCATTATTGTTTTACTTATAGCACATTGGAATCTTCACAGGCTAGTTTATAGCCTACCAGTGATATTTGCATATATCCCCACCCCATAACACATATTTATATGTGGTGGGGCATTTTATGTTATAATTTTTTAATATTGTATTTTCACCTAATATTTTGTCGGTATACAGGTCTGGTTTACTTACTGTACTGACCACTACACATCACCTCACACCCATTTGGGTTACTGTTCACAATTATTGCTGTGCCCAGTTGCAGGTAGGGCAGCGCCACTACCCCTCCACACGTTCATCCAGTCCTTTTACTATCTCCTATGGGGATTTGTTTTTGGGGGGCTGCAGCCTGATTATTGAATATTTTTATTACAATTATTCTGATTATTTTATTTATCGGTTTTCCTGGATTTGATTAGACATCTGTCTAGTATCTACTGTCATATATACTAGCCTGGCTAGAGCCTAAGCGCAGATTAACCCCTATTCTACGTATTATCTCTCACACCTTATTGGTGTGTGCCTTCTGCAGCTATGGATCTTTTTGGCTATATGACTAGTAGAAATATAGACATTGGGGGCATTTTTAGCCAAGATGGTATCACTAACAGACAGGATATGCAGGGGCTGGTCAAACAGTTGAGACACACCATGGAGAAGCAACTCAGAGTATGGTGGGATGTCGCTACCCTAGAAACTTATATCAAGGAAAAGATGACCCCCAGAAGGCTACGATGGGATGTACATCCCAACGATAACGTTGACGACGCAGAACTCATGAATGAGTGGTACCATTTTTTTAATACATGTGAAAATGAACTCCTACATAAAATAGTTAAAAGGAGGAAATTCAAACTTAAGACAATAGAACAAAGTATAAAAGAAATTCAAAATCTACTATTACCATTTGCAGATCAACAAGATTACAAAGATAAAACTAAGGAACTGCAGGATGTGATTAAAAAATATGATACTGATATACAGATCAAAAAACAAAAGAAATTTAAAAGAGATGCTCTAGACTATAAAAATGCGCAAGTCTACAAATGGCAAGCCTCAATTGATGAACCCATTGAGAATCTTGATGAGACACTCCTGGATGATAATGAACTGATCCCAGTGAATGAGTCAGATGACAGCTCCATCACCGATCCGATAATACCCAATAGACCCAGGGAATTTACACAAAATATGGGCTATACACCGAGAGGACAACAAGGAAGACCTGCAAATAGAAGGGTCAGATATCAAGAGGATGAATATCAAAGGAGCCCAAACCCCCATAGGTGGAGGTCACAGAGCCGTAACAGGAACCCCCCTAGGTGGAGATCACAGAGCCGTAACAGGAGCCCCCCAGGAAGAAACCAATACCCATATGACCCATACTACCATCAAGGAAGAAATACAAGGGAATATGGGGATTTTCCCAGAGGTGGCCCCAACACCCGTCCACCAGGAAGATGGAGACCAAGGACAGGATACGGAAACCCCGGATGGAGAGGGGGGAATGGCAACCGAGGGGGTACCCAGCCACGACCATCGGGAAGAGGGGAAAATCAAAGAAACCAACCCTACCAAGGTCAGGAAACTTATTCCAATCAATGGAACAGCAGACCATACAACCAAGAGAGAGAAATGGACCAAATACAAAGAGAAAACGCACCAGAGGGTGTAGGGGAGGGCAGAAGAAAACGCCCAAGACAACACTAGGGAAAGGGATATTTAACCTTAGTAATATTCAACTAACTGAAGATGAATTACGCATATTAGATTTAGGCCTTAAATATGCCCCAGAAAAAACTTTAGACCAGTTTGAGGTATACATCGACCTCCAGAAATTTCTTAGAAAACTGAATCTACGCAAATTCTTTTTGAATAACACAGAGGAGCAAGAAATGGAGGCGTCAGAATACACTCAAACTGATCTGAGAAATAACTCCACGTTCAACCCCAATACACCGGGCAACCAATGTATAGGAGCTTTTAAAAAGATGGTGGAGGGGGATTTAAGAAAATTACAGAGGAAATTTAAAAATAAAAATAAAAATGTGTGGAAAACCATTAAGGAGATTGGCAACAAGAATGATGTGATTATCAGACCAGCAGATAAGGGGGGCGGACTGGTAATTCTAAATAAAATAGATTACGAGGAAGAAATGAAAAATCTGCTGAGTGTTGAAAATACCTATAAAAAATTAAAAGGTAACCCGAAAATACGATTCATCAAACAACTGACCAAGTTTGTTAAAAAGGGTGCAACCATGGGGATACTCAATAAGAAGGAGGCAGAGTATTTGGTTTCTAATTCTACAAAGACACCGGTGATCTATTACACTCCCAAGATCCATAAGAGACTGCACAAACCCCCAGGCCGCCCTATTATAAGCGGGATCAACTCCATCTTCTCTCGTCTAGGAGAATATCTGGATACATATCTACAACCTGTTGTTAAAGAGGGAAAATCACACCTTCGTGATAGTCTGCAACTTATTAACGAACTGCAGCATATTGGTGAAGTACAAGATTTATTATTAGCCACCATCGATGTCAACTCATTGTATACCAGTATATCTCAGAGAGATGGCATTATGGGGGTGGAGAAAGCGTTACATCAAAACACCAGGCTCAAACAGCAACAGATCAACTTCATAATAGAAGGGCTAGAAATGGCCATGAAATGTAACTATTTCTGGTATAAAAAAGGCTACTATGTTCAAACTAGGGGCGTGGCGATGGGGGCACGCTATGCACCTAGCGTTGCCAACCTGTTGATGGACTGTTGGGAAGAAGAATACGTTTACAACAGAAACATCTCCCATATTAAGTTATACCGGCGGTACATTGATGATATTATCATCTTATGGGACGGGACGGCGGATAGTTTCCTGAAATTCTTAGAAGAGCTCAATTCTAACAGATACGGCCTTACCTTCACAGGTAAATGTGATAGAGAATGTATAGATTTCCTTGACCTTCAGATTTTTAAAGACGGCCCAATACTACAGACAAGAACACACTTTAAGTCAACGGACCGCAATGGGTACATTCCATCAGCAAGCTGCCACCATCCCAGGTGGAAGTCCAATATACCCAAAGGACAAATGATGAGACTGCGGAGAAACTGTAGCTCAATTGCCGACTATAAAACACAAGCTGATATAATCATAGACCGATTCAAGGAAAAAGGATACAAAGAGCAAAACCTGATAAAATTGAAGGAAGAAGTTCTAAATATGAACAGGAACAACATGCTGGCACCTAAGAAAAAGAACAAGCAAAACAAGCCAGATGTGGCATTCATAACAGGTTTTAACTCACAATATAAGGATCTTGAGCATATAATCAAAAAATACTGGCCGATCTTACAAGAGGACCACGCCCTCTCTAAAATACTAAGGAAAAAACCTAACTTCATCTACAGGCGTGCTCCCTCCCTCCGCCACCATCTTGTGCACAATGTTGTAGACCCACCGCGACCAGTTAATATATGCCCCGAACTTAAGGGCTTTTATAAATGCCAGAAATGCCTGCCCTGCAGGATTAGTCAAAAACAACCAAGACGAAAAATGAGCTTTAAGTCAAGAACTGACTTTAAAGAATACAAAATAAAAGAACTCATCACCTGCAGTACCACCCATGTAACGTATATTATTGAATGCCCCTGCCACCTACAATATGTAGGAAGAACAACCAGACCCCTCAAAGTGAGAATTCGTGAACATATAAACAGGATAAAAACAGGATATGACAAGCATTATCTATCACGCCACTTTAAAGAGGTCCACCACCAAGACCCTAGTGGTCTGATCTTTTACGGTATAGACCTTGTAAAAGATAACTGGAGGGGTGGTAATAAAACTACAGCTATTTCCCAGAACGAAACCAGCTGGATCTACCGTCTGGGATCACTGGCACCCCACGGGTTAAATAAGGACATTGACCTAAATTGCTTCCTGGCTAACCCCTGAATTATATCTCCAGGATAATTATATTGACATCCTCACATACTAATGTCTCCAATGCCTTATTCATTTATTTATTATTTCCATACAGCAATCTCTTCAAGGCCAATACCTATTCCCCCCAAGAGGGTATACACTATTTATTGACATACACATTCACAATCCCTATATTATGATATGTCTTTGCCTGATGTCTCAGCCTATATACCATAGATAATTGACGACCACCTACCTTATACATAGTCAATACACTATTATTTATTTATATTTTTCTCACCTTTATGCGCAGTTGCATCTTTTATATACACTTTCCTATATACCCCCCCTTTTTTGTATTATCCAGATGTAACTTCACAACACCTCTCTAAGAAGGCTAGGAATTTTAGCCTTCACCCAAGTGAAGCCACCTCTAACTAGTATCAACTTGTAGCTATTGAACCCTTTATGGCTACCTTTTGGGATTAGCATTCCCCTATGATTTTTACGTATGCATCTCTAGATGGATAGTTCTACCATGGCCCTAATAAACATACCCAATTATCTGTGCTGGTAATATAGCACATTGTATATATAGACTTTCTCCCATGGCCTGAGCTACCCATGATCAGTTTGGCTGTACCCCTTTAAAACAGGGCTTATGTTAATTGACCTCACGCCTGTGTCTCTAATATATATAAGATTGATACCTAATATTCAACCACCTTACTTTCATTTTATTATGTTTTATATATCTGTTTTTTGATTTCTGTAAAGAACCGCTAGTTAATGGCGCAAGTAGCAGATTAGGTTGCCTGTCTCTATATGTATCGAGTTTTACTGACTGTGGTGATGGCAGACCCGCATAAACACTGTGGATAATATGGCTATGATACAATACGGCCACAGTCAGGATAATAGGGCGTAAATATGCAAATAGGACAAACCCAAGGTTACACCTCCACTACGATCGAATTCGATGGGAATTCCGCATGAAAAATACGATTGGCTACCGCTGTTAGTGGGTGGGGGTTTGCATATTGAAACCTATTATTTAGGCCACCCTCTGCTGGATGCGTGCACCCGCTTCTGAAGACGTATTACGACGAAACACGTGTAAAGCGGATACACGCAGACACGCACGCACTCCCGGTTCTAGCTGGAGTATCAGTGGAACGCACGCCGCTCCCAGGCGATAGCCGATACTTCCTGACATACCCAGTGCAGCGACGGAGCCATGCTAACAGGCTGTTAGCTGCTCCACAGATATCTTTTTGTTTTTAACAAACTTTTATCTCTTTGAGCAACCACCCCCGCTCTAAACCTATTTTTATGTTCATATTTTTTACTATTTTTTATTATATATTTTTCTGATATACCCTGCATGCTTTTGTGAGTGCTAAATAAACCAAGCACCTATTCCAAACATACCACGCTATGTCAGTGTGTTTTTTTCTCCGGAGGGCTGCTGGTTTTTAAAAAAACAACTACCCACCTTGGATTCGGATAACACACCACTACTACATCTAGGAGGTCCCAAGTACAACTGAGGAACTACGGGAGACCACTGAGCCGTCCGAGGCTGACTACTTTGCACTTTACCCCTGCAGGGGTTAGTGCCTCTGGTAAGTGGGGACCCACAAGGGGGAGCACCGTGAACACTGCGTGCAAGTTCCACTACTGCATACCTGAGCACTCACCTTCACAGGTGCACCTATCACAGCACGGACTTTATCACCCCCTGGATGGCTTTTTTCATATTATTGCTGTAAAAAGTACTTTCACCGCATCCATATTGCTGGATTATATTTTTTCTATATTTTTTCTATATAAGCACATTATTGGACTATTACTATATATACATTTTTTATATATTTTTTATAAGTACCACAATTTTATATTTTGGCTACATGCTTTTCTTTTGTCACATGTATATGTATTTGCATTATTGTTTTACTTATAGCACATTGGAATCTTCACAGGCTAGTTTATAGCCTACCAGTGATATTTGCATATATCCCCACCCCATAACACATATTTATATGTGGTGGGGCATTTTATGTTATAATTTTTTAATATTGTATTTTCACCTAATATTTTGTCGGTATACAGGTCTGGTTTACTTACTGTACTGACCACTACACATCACCTCACACCCATTTGGGTTACTGTTCACAATTATTGCTGTGCCCAGTTGCAGGTAGGGCAGCGCCACTACCCCTCCACACGTTCATCCATGTATGGGCAGGGAGGTTTTACTTCTGTACAACCGCCCTGTCGTATTTTCTCCATTTGATTTGAACTGATCAGTATTTTCTGATGTCTGGGAAGTTTCCTTGCTGTCAGAATACAAAGACACAGCAGGGAGGACTCCCCTGTTCACATCAAGTGTGTTGACGGGGAATCAAGCTTTTTTTTTACATTCAACCTGCTGGTTGAACGAAAAATAATCACTCATCTGCGGATTGCTTAAGTCTCATTTTCTCCTTGTGTGTAAACCACTTCAAAACAATGTAAAAGGTTAACGGCTGTACACCCAAAACTGATTGTGATAGGGACATTACACTGTGAGCTTAGTCAAAGGGAGAAGCTAAATTGAATGGTTTTATTTTTAAGAATTTGGCACTGGTATGTATATCAGTTTGAAAGCTATGTGTTTACGTCTCATGTATTACACCCATTCTGAGAACAAATTCTTGGTGAAATTATACGAAATTATTTTCATTAAAATTCAGATTGCAACCACATCTTTGGCTGAGTGTTGAGTGTGTTGTTTCAGCCTAAGTTTCTACCTATCAGCTATAATATTTCACTATGGTTCACTAAATCAGCTTCACATCTGTGTGTATATGGGTTTCTACCCAAATGCCTAAATATGTGTATAATTAAGGGGGATGACAAGACTTTGGCACGCTTATCCTTATTCTGCACTTTTATGATGACAGTCTCGACACTGATAACATTTGTGTTTCACTATGCCATGATTCAACTTGGCACCAGTGTGTAACTATATGATTTATTTCAGCCATTGAACTGTTACATGTTTTATCTGAATGCTGTTTACAAGTAGAGTCTTGTGTGCATTCCTACAAATTCTGTATAAGGAATATTTAATTTTTACTAAGCATTTTCAAGAAGAAATTCACAAACATTTCAGACCTTTTGAAATGGCAATACACTAAATAGTAAAATAAAAACACAAACAGTTTGGTAAGCAGTGAATGGATGTACCATTATCGTGCACAGCTGCATAAGAAAATGATGCTGTAATTGGCAATTAAGAACAAAACTGTGTTTGTTGTTACATTCTTCCCTCAGTTTACATTCTTTTCTGGGTAAAGAGTGCACTGTGCAACCAAGCAGGAATGATTGATACTAAGAATCACCTTTAATCTTTCCTTCCTTTGCAGTTTTTTGTTTGTTTTCTACTATTGTGAGATTAATTATATGGGTGAAAGGTAGCTTTAAAAATGTATACTGTTTAAACTAAACTCCAGGTAGATAAAAACAAAAAATAAACACACAAACACAAATTAAAGTGGTTGTAAAAGCAGACGTTTTTTTATCTTAATGCATTCTATGCATTTAGATTAAAAAACCTTCAGTGTGTAGCAGTCCCCCTCAGCCCTCCTAATACTTACCTGAGCCCACCTCGATCCAGTGATGTTGTACGAGAGACTCGGCTGCCCGGGACTCTCCCTCCTCTTTGACTGAGACAACAGTGGGGCGCATTGGCTGCCCCTGCCGTTGCCATCAATCAAAGTCAGTGAGCCAATGAGGAGAGGAGGGCAGGGCCGATCTATGGCTCCGCATCTGAATGTACACACCGAGCAGCAGCTCGGCTCGGGTGCCCCCATAGCAATCAACCTGCTGTGGGGGCAGTTGGCAGCAGGGAGGGGCCATGAACATTGGTGAGGGACCCGAGAAGAGGAGGATCTGGGCTGCTCTGTGCAAATCCACTGCATAGAGCAGGTAAGTATAACATGTTTGTTATTTTTGAATACAAAAAATTTGACGTTAGTATCATTGTAATGCAACTCTGTACTCATTCATATATCACAAATTATTTTTATTTTGTTAGTATACATTCCTGATTTTGACTTGATTTTAGTCTCTTGTAACTCCCTGTAAAACAGCTTTCAGCTTGAGAGGGAGAGGGACAGCACTGTTTGTTAGTCAGGCATGCTGCATGCCTATGAGTTGACAGGAACATGCTGGTAGGGGGAGAAAGCAGAGAGTTGACCCCACCAGTCTTTTTATACTAATTTACTGTACAGGCAGCAGGCTGGATGTAGGGAGGACACCATTCCCTAGTAGTAAGTGGTGTCATTCACCACTGTGCTCTGTGGGGATTGTGTAAATCTCCGAAAAGGATGGACAGAAATATAAAGTTGTTGACAGCTAAAATGTATGTATTTTTTTTGTGTATTTAGCTGCTTCCCTGAAGTTCAGTTTTAGGCAACGTATAATAGAATACTTTACCTATTTTATTGTAAATAAAAACTATATTTTCTATCATTGCCACAAATATATATTATACAGTATTTTAATGTGAGGCTTTGCCTGAATTGTACAGTTAAATAATATTCATTACAAAAAAAAATTGTCTATTTAAGAATAGAAAGATGAAATCCTTCTGGTTTAACAAGGTAGTAGGATCACTTCCTCAAATCTAAATATAATTATACATTTGTTTATCAAAAGAAAATATTTTAAAATTGCATGAATGTTTTTGCCATTACTACCACTTGAAATTTCACAGGTTGACTACCTGTACCATAAAGGTATACACTAGTAAGGTCTATTATCCCTAAGTAAACCTGTGGTGCTGGCCAATTTTATACTGCTGTGGTCTTTTAGTAAAACTACAGCTTTTTTTTCTCAAGGACATTTTTTTTTGACAGTGGTTTGTCCATTGATCCTAAAAACAGTCAGCATTTGCACCAAGATTTGCCCCTAGTAGACTTTAATGGGACTTGCCTCTAGTTCAGGTTTTCAAACCCTTGGTGAATCAAGCCAATCAAGCCAGCACAGATTCCCATCACTATTACCCACATTTCAAACATCTATCCTTGTTCTCCTGCAATGTATCACAGCGTTCTTGCAGTGTTACCTACAACTCTGTCTCCTCCTCTACATTTCCTCTTTCTGTAAAGGTCCCCCAAGGCTCTGTTCTTGGACCCCTTCTCTTCTATATCTACAGCTCCTCCCTGGATCATTACTAACTTACTAACTGACATATCGGCATGGATGTTGAACCATTTTTCTAAAACTAAATCTCTCTAAAACTCAGCTGATAATATACCCCCCCTGGCCTTGCCCCCCTTTATGACTTTCCATTGAGGTCAATAATGCAACCATCGATCCCTCCCTACATGCCAGAGTACTAGGTGTAATCCTAGACTCTGACATGTCCTTGCAGCCCCAAATGCAATTGTTGTCAAAAGCTTGTAGACATCACCTCAGTAACATCTCTAAAATGTGCCCCTTTTTAACTAATAGAACCACCAAGCTACTCATTCACTCCCCTTTAATTATCTCTTGCCTTGACTATTGCAACTCCCTTCTAATAGGCATACCTCTTCATAGGCTACCCCCTCTTCATTTTATCATGAATGCTTCTGCCAGACTCATCTACTTTACCAACCACTTAGTGTCTTGTTAGTCACCCTCTTCACCAATCCCTACACTGGATTCTGATCACCCAGCAAATTTAATTCAAAATACCAACAACAACATACATTTTCAACTCTTCCCCATGCTACATGAATAATCTTGTCTCCAAATATCACGCAAACCGTCTTCTCCTTTTCTCTTGTCTCCCTTGTCTCCTTCTCCCATGCTTGTCTCCAGAACTTCTCCAGAGCCTCTCCCATTCTCTGAAACTCTTTACCTAAATCTGTCTGGCTATCTCCTACTCTGGCTGCCTTTAGGTGATCCCTGAAAATGCATCTCTTCATGAAAGCCTATCATGCATCCAACTAATCTTCCATCAGCTCATCCCCCACAATTACAACCTTTTTTGTCACTTGTCTCACCCTATTAGATTGTGGTGGTAGTGCCATTAGAACAGCTGAAGTATATAATGTTATATTTTTTAACATTAGTTTTATTCTTAGCTTTTGGACTTGTTCACACCATGTCAAGTGAACTAATTCTGATCACCCAGCAAATTTTATTCAAAATACTAACAACAACATACAAAGTCATTTACAACTCTGTGCCACGCTACATCACTAATCTTGTCTCCAAATATCACCCAAACCGCCCTCTCCTTTCCTCTCAAGACCTCCTGCTCCCAAGCTCCTTGTCTCCTTCTCCCATGCTTGTCTCCAGGACTTACTTCTCCAGAGCCTCTCCCATTCATTGAAATCCTTTACCTCAATATGTCTGGCTATCTCCTACTCTGGCTGCCTTTAGGTGATTCCTGAAAATGCATCTTTTCATGAAAGCCTATCATGCATCCAACTAATCTTCCATCAGCTCATCCCCCACAATTACAACCTTCTTTGTCACTTGTCCCACCCTATTAGATTGTGGTGGTGGTTCCATTAGAACAGCTGAAGTTCATAATGTTATATCTTTTGAACTTGTTCACACCATGTCAAGTGAGCTGTGATAATCTGCATAGATCAATGCAGGCTCAGTTCCAGGGACCATATAAAAATGATGTGCCCTGTTCACACCCTACATGGATGACGGTGTGCGCTGCATGAACATGCAGCAAGCTGCTGTGCATATAGTTGAATGAAATGTTATTTTATGGAATTTCAGTAAAATAAAATAAAAATAAATAAAAGAAAGAGGAAAAATTGAACAAAAACTTGCCTTGTAACAATCTCCCAACATAACAGACACCAGCCCACATGGGACTTGACCCGCTGATTGGCTCCCCCTCTGTCAAATCAGTGCAGTCACCCACAGAGGCTACTGCACAAAGCGACATACAGGTACATTGTTTCGCACAGCTGGACCACCTTGCCACAGTCCACAGGATACCTGGCGGTCCGGAAGTGGTTAATGCCCAACTGGTGCACATATGCGTCCACAGCAGCACAAAGTTGTGTGCTGAAAGCAGGCTCATTGCACACTCCCAGCACACTGATTGAGCTGTTATAGCTTAAAATAGGAAACCAGCAGGCTGGGCTCTCTATCTTGTGACCACTGTGAGAACCAATCACAGCGGTCACAAGATAGAGAAGCCGTGCCACCTCCCAGGTATTAAAGCCTGCTTAAAGAATTGTCAGGAAGCAGCAGGAAGGTGTAAAAATATGCTAAACTTATGTTTAATGGGATAATATCATGTGCTATTTTTGGTTTTAGAGATCAATTTAGCATACCTTTAGGTGTATTGCAGTTTTTTTATTATTTCCTAAATGTTTTACATTGCTATGATAGCAGTATGTTACCCTATTTTTAAAAGTTTAATGTTCTGTTTGTCTTTGCAGGGCCTCGTGGGAAACAGCATCATCCTCATCATTACAAGTCATCTTCAGATAAAATTTGAACAATTGCTATTAGACTTATAAAAATTGAACTTTGCATGACATAAAACCCACCTAGAAGGACAATGCATCATTTTCCTGAAGACATATGGAATTTAAAACAGCCATTTCTGCATTTGTGTTCTGGACCTTCGGTGTGGCTTCTTCTCAAGTCCCAGTATGCAACGTGTAGCATTTATTTTGAAGGATAGATTTCAGCTACTTGTGTTGCTTTACTTTGTATTTTACATGGATTGTAAAAAAAGTGCTGTGTATGGCACTTTTTTTTCCTTTGTACCGATTATTCCTTGTAGGTATTGGTTTGTGAATATTATATTTTGTAAATACTGCTAAGTGTAAGAACAAAAAATAATTATAAAAGGAACAGGAAGGAGGCCAGTATAAATGATGGAAGCAATAAGAGATGCAAAAGACAGAGTTGCAAAACAATAGCCAGAGAAGGTTTTAAGGGTTGCGAAAGCCTGACTGTTTCATAGAAAGAAATTGGACAATTTGCTTCCAGTGGGTATATTTGCCCCATAATGTCATACCTATCTTGTATAGCTTCAGATTTCAAATAATCTGCTGCTATGGGTGCTTCTTCAAACTGCAGAGAGAAGAGAAACCTTCAGCAGAGCATTCTTTAAAACTCTTAGCTACACAGAGTACACATGGGACATCTAGTTTACCTCTTAGATGTGATACAACATTGAGGGGCAGTTAATAAATTGACAAACGATCATGTTTTGTGATGCACTGCACCTTTTCAGCTGCCATTTTTATGACACCTTGCTGTTTGTGCTGTCCACAAATGTCTGCCATTGAGTGGGATTTGTGTTTGCCCACTCTGACCTGGAAAACCCGATTTTTAGCCAGACCAGTCGACCCAAAATACATTTAAGATTTGTTTCTGATTGCACTGCCATTCTTCACTCACCCATTTGTTAACTAAACTTTTCTATCTTTATAAGTACAATCATGACTACAAGAATTGTTTTGAGATAAATGGCATATATTCACTCCAGTAAGGTGGATGTTCCCTTATTTAATTTAACTCAGGTCCCTAGTATTTGAAAACACATAGCATAGCATAGCATAGCATTTCTTGGACTTGGGAAAATACAGTGGACAATAGTAGATGTGTATAGCCATATTGTATTACCAGCCATCAGAAGAGTGCCTGTATAGTTCATAGCTACACATCAAAAGCCAATCGATAAAAATTGTAATTCACTCTTGTTCTTTGTAATAGTTTATTACATTGCAAGACAAAATATGGTCACCATGTGATGCTTTAAAAATTACTTTCACAATTTATATGTCGTATACAGTGCTGCATTTAGTAGAATTTATAATTATTTTTCATTCAAATATATATTATAATATATATAAATCTATATATATTTTTTTTTCTGAGTTGCAACACAATGTCTTCCAATTGTTACCTAATTTTGACCCAAAATATTACGCTATGCTTTCTTATGATAATTTCATACAGTTAATGCAATGGCTTCAAAATAATTGAATCAACTCATTGGTAGTTTATTGATTGGTAGACTTTAGATTTCAATTGTCACATTTTTGTTTTTAAACTTTGCATTGCACGTAAAATATAGCACTCCTTTTATTTTTATATGTATGTAAAATAAGGATTTTATGGTAAGTACATAAAGTGATAATGGGGTTTTCGGATATCAAAAAAAAAAAAAAAAGAAGTCAATTAGTATGGACTTGCTTATTTCTGTTGTTGTTTTAAAATGTATTTTACTTTGGAGTAGTTAATTCAAAATGTTTTTTAAAGCTGAACTTCAGGAAAAGAGCTAAATACACAAATGAAAAACAAACATGGAAGATTGCCAAAGGATTTGTATTTTTCTCCATCCACTTCTGAAACGTAGACAGATCTGCCACCTGTATAGCTCTGTTTGACAGTGCAGGAGACCTGCTTTTGTCCCTGCTGCACTTAGGTAATCCTTACAGGTACTATCTCCCACATTATGTGACTGGACAGGGAAATGAGAAGCAGCACACTGGAGAGCACATTGTGGGCTTCTCCCTCTGCTATACAATATTTTGCAAGAGGATGATAACTGATCATATTCAGGCACCTAAACTGCATGTATTTAAAAAGTTACATTTACTATTGACTTTATGAATACAGAACCACTATCATTTATGTATTTAATTCCTGCCTGGAGTTCAGTTAAAAATTATGGGAAATGTGGTATTTTATTTGGCAAATTCTATGTTTGCTATGGTACCCATTACCTAAAGTAAATCTGTCAATAATCGGAGAAATTCAAATTCCAAGCCTCTCTATTGCTCATCAAAGCCGTTCGTCATGTTAAAGGGTCACTGTGGAAACTTGTTAGGTCCAGGGAAGGGGGAGATGGTTCAAAATTGATTATTGTAGAAAAAGTCAACATTTACATTTTATTTTAGCTTATTGTCTCTGTATATGCTAAACATTTTGACAGGGTATTTAAAGAAGTTTACCACTGCCTTTTATCAAGTTATTAAAAAACGTTCTCCAAAGGTAAATATGAAAAAGTTTAAAAATAAATAAAACATCTAAGAAACTTATAAGCCTAAAATGAAAAATATATAAATACCATACATTGTCTGATAGGCTGAACTGGATGGACTATTGTCTTTATTCAACCTTACCAACTATGTAACTTACCCAACATATTCAGGCTTGATTAATTGCAGTGTACACACGGTCGGTCCATCCGATGAGAACGGTCCGAAGGACCGTTCTCATCGGTTAACCGATGGAGCTGACTGATGGTCTGATGTGCCTACACACCATCAGTTAAAAAACTGACCGAGTCCAACGCGGTGACGTAAAACACAACGATGTGCAGAGAAAAATTAAGTTCAATGCTTCCATGCATGTGTCGACTTGATTCTGAGCATGCGCGGGTTTTTAACCGATGCTTTTGCATACTAAGCATCGGTTTAATCTATCGGTTAGGCGTCCATTGGTTCAATTTTAAAGCAAGTTCTAAAATTTTTGACCGAAGGATAACTGACCGATGGGGACCACACACGATCGGTTTGGACCGATGAAAAGGTCCTTCAGTGCATTTTCATCGGTTTGGACCGACCGTGTGTATGCGGCCTAACTGTTTTGATAGCTTTTTTGTGCTGGTATATTAAGAAGCCATACAGTTGAAGATTGTTTAGAAAACTAAAAGGTTGACGTTTTATAGTTCAGTATTTTATTTTTTATTTTAAAGCTCTATTTTCTTTAACACCATTATTGTATTTTCATATTTTGATGAATAGTGCACATTTTGCAGTGACTTAGCTGTCATTTTGATTGCAGCATTCATGTGCAATTTCTTTCCTGGTTTTCTCGAAGTTCAAATGTTGCATAAATCTATAGACTTTGGGTATGAGTACAATTGCTCGCTAATTAAAGAAGTCATGCAATATTCTGAATCCAAAGGAGTGTTGTCAGTAAGACTCTTGGCAAAATAGTTTGGGTTGTATGTAACCTATTTAGATTGAGAGCACTAGCAAGTATTATCCAGGGCTGCCTGTAGAAGGCAAGCCTTTTCATATCCAAATTTTGCTGAAATCTATAAATCAGCTTTAACCTTTGTTTTTTTTTTTCTCTAAATATCTGTATTGTCAGAAATCTTGCATGTGACACCTAAATAGACATTAATGAAAAAAAGTAATATGTCTAACAAATCGTATTCTAAATTCTCTGAAATAATTAACTTTAGTTAACGTTTTATTTTTAAATATGCATGTGTTCACACATTTACTATATTGGGTATTGACAAAGTTTAGCCCTGTATACCATGTACAGGAATAAAACAAATTAACATACTGTATTACTTTAACGCAATTTTTTTTCACAAACAAATCCGTAGAATATCCATATGATTGTTGCACTACTCACTTGGGGTCATTTATAATGCATGCCGAAAGCAACTACTAAAAAAGTAAAAAACACACTTTTACTAATTACATTCACTGCAAGTAGTAGAAAATGCAATTGTGTTTTGTTAAGAAAAAAATAAAAACAAATCAATAGAAGATAACAGCCAGCTAAGCTTTATAAATGTTTACCATTGTGTGTATCCTGAAGCCATTGTATTACGTTTTCTTCCTCTTCTATTTGTATTATTTTCTTCTAATACACAGTATTTCAATAGTATTACTATTGTACACTCTTTCCTTGTAACTGTGCGTCTAGGTGTACTGCACCTTAACATCACCTTTCTGACAACTGTTTGACATTACGTACAATGGGAAATGACCAAATTTTCTTGTTGCAATGAGAAAGTTCCCAACACAGTAACTTCTACTCTATATTCTTGCTAGCTCTTAGCATACATAGGGGTTAACTAATATTTTTAGGTAGCCTAGCGAATCTATGTTCAGATCCAACACCCAAACATGCAGTTGCTCTTTGGTAAAACTTCCATGATTAGGTGTTTAAGGAGAACATAGGTTTACACTGCATTCTGTAGAAACATCTGTGTTTGCATTTCACACTGCCAAAATGTACAGATTTTGCTTTTTTAATGGAGTAAGTGTATATTATTCATAATCAAGTTTATGATTTATTTTTCTTTATAGGACTGTCACATTTTGTTAGAAATGTGGACTTGGGCTTTAAGTATTTTTTTTTTTTTATAAATTCTTTTATAGAGACATTTTAAACCTTGTGCAGCAAAGCTGCACAGGTTGTTGTCTGCTTAAAACAGTATTATCACCATAAAGCAAACCATACCCAGAATAGGTCATATATAATAATGTCTGTTTAGGTCATATAACAGTGGTATGTAAAACTAATACTGTAGATAGAACTAAATGCAGTAGTAATAAGAAAAACATATCCATGTAGTCCAAATAGCAGGTTTTCAAATGCTTTAATGGTGGTTTTTCTGTAAAAAGGGTTTAATATTTTGTATTTATTGCCTTTCATTGTGGTGCAACACCTGTGTATTTCAATAATAGGGACAAGGAAAATAGCCTATTAAAACAGTTTAGTAGAAATGACCATGATGTGAATACAATGTTGCATGTAGTAATATTAACATTTTATTTAAGCTGAAAATGTATAAATGCCAGTGCTAATTATAGCGTGTTTTATGTGTCTTGCATGTCAAAATACAAGTCTTTGGAAATCTTCAGTTTTAGATATGGCCCAATAGAACCCATCTAGCGTTTTCTGAATATATTTGTATAAAACTGGTGATCATAAAACCAGATCTGTCTGTAGTATGTCCAATTTTGTGCAAAACTACATATGTTTGAATGTAGAAATCATATTCAATGATGGTGCTGAGCATGGCTTATGTCATGATCATCACATATTTATTTATATATGTAAGAGAAATGGTTTGGTTTTTGTCCCTCTCATTAAGTTTATAAAATTGAAGAAAAAAGTGTAAAGATGATTTTGTAAAGAAATTTCTAAATGTAAATATTATCCTATGTTACCAATCTCACATTAGAATTTGTACATAATGTTTATGTAATAAACTATCCCTAAATGTAAAATGTTTGTGTGTCTTATTTAAGGATAGCTGTAGTCTCTTATACTGTATATAAGTCAACAACTATATAAATGCTTTAAACTGAAGGTATTTATAAATATCACAACTACCGTATTTATCAGCATATAACAAGCACAGGCGTATAACACACACCTTCATTTTAAGAGGGAGGTTTCAGGAAAAAAACTAACATTTTAAATAAAGAACTTTGAAGCAAATTAAGGGTCAGTGCCTATCAATGCAACCTGATCAATGCCCATCTGCAGCCTCAAAATTGCCCATCAATGCAGCTTGATCAATGCCCATCTGCAGCTTCACAATTGCCCATCAATGTAGCCTGATCAATGCCCATCCACAGCCTCAAAATTGCCCAGCAATGCAGCCGGATCAGTGCCCATCTGTATCCTCACAATTGCCCATAATGCAGCTTGATTAATGCCCATCGGCAGCCTCCCCATTGCCATGAATGCAGCCTGATCAATGCCTATCTCAGGAAGGGGGCGGGATGAGCACCATCAGATTACATACAAAGAGAATTTACTGTTTACTCGGCGGCCTCTTTAATACAAAGTCCCACCTCCTGGACCGGCTTTTATGATAGACAGAACCCTGGTCCAATGCCGACCCAGGAGATGGGACTTCCTATTACAGAGGTCGCTGAGTAAACAGAAGATTCTCGCTGTATGTAATCTGACGGTGCTCGTCCATGCCCCCCCCCCCACCTGTTTCTCTCCGCGGCAGCCCAAATTGCAGTATCTGCGTATAACACGCACACACTATTTGCAACCGATTTGCAGGGTGAAAAAGTGAGTGTTATACGCCAATAAATACAGTATATGAAATTAAATAGCTCAGTATAAAATATCCACATGGACATACCCTAGAAACTGGAATGCATGATCCAAGTCTTCAACATCAAGCACTTGAAGTTTACCTTGTGACTAATGTATACATAACTTTTGCTAAAAGTAGTGTATGTCAAGCCAAAACTTGTTATTTTTTGGTTTTGGATAGAAATGGAAGGGTTTTACTGCTATAAAGAGTTCCTATAGCAAGTTTTACCCTCACTTTCTGTCCTGTTGACAACATTTTACCAGACAGGAAGTGAGGGGAACTTTCCATCAACAACACAGACAGAAAAAAAATACTTTTTTCTAACAGTGTAGGGAAGGCTAGAACCCCTGTTAGGTGTTTTTCTGTGTTCAGATGTAGATTTTCCTTACTTCCTGTCTCCTAAAACCATTGTCATCAGGAAAGAACATGAAAGAAAATCTCTCTAACGGGGGTTATTTACTTAAACTGCAGAGTGTAAAATCTGGCGCAGCTCTGAATAGAAACCAATCAGCTTCCAGGTTTTATTTCCAAAGCTGAACAAGCTGAAGTTAGAAGCTGATTGGCTACCGTGCACAGCGGCACCAGATTCTGAGTGCACTGGTTTTAGTAAATCTCCCCCAGAGTGTCAGATAGAGGTAAACACTAGACTTGGTTTCTAATCTCTCCCAACACTAAAACTACAAAAACATTTTTTTGACTTGACATACACTTTAAAGGTAAAGTGTTATGAAACCCAAATGAAAAACATTAACATTAGGCACATACAAATAACGTGGCTTGCTAATTCATGTTGTTTACTTTTTTACCCATTCTGTACATTTACAAAAAAAAAAATACCCATTATTGTGTGACGACTCCTGGCTAGCAGTCTCCGCTCTAATTCACCCCAAAGGTGTTTGTTTCTATTGGGTTGATGTCAGGCCAAAATTTCTTGGTATGCTGACACTTTAAGAGCTCCCTTTACTGGAATTAAGGGGCCAAGCCTAACCCCTGAAAAACAACCCCACACCATAATCCCTCCTCCACCAAATGTTCTGGAGGGGTGGCCCAATACTTTTGGCATTATAGTGTGGATGAGTGAGTTTGGATTGGAGGAACTTGACTGGCCTGCTCAAAGTCCTGACCTCAACGCGATAGAACACCATTAGGATGAATTCAAGTGGAATATGCGAGCCAGGCCTTCTTGTCCAACATCAGTGTCTGACCTAAAAAATGCACTTCTGGAAGGAGGGGTCAAACATTCCCATAGACACACTTCTAAACCTTGTGGACAGACTTCCCAGAAGAATTGAATCTGTTATACCTGCAAAGGGTGGGCCAACTCAATATTAAACCCTACGGACTAAGACTGGGATGCCATTAATGTTCATGTGCATGTAAAGGCATGTGTCCCAATACATTTGACAATATGGTGTTTATATATATATATATATATATATATATATATATATATATATATATATATATATATGTATATTTGTCAGCTACACATCCATGATGCCAATCTCCTATTCCACTACATCCAAAAGGTGCTCTATTGGATTAAGATCTGGTGACTGTGGAGGCCATTGGCGTACGTGAACTCATTGACATGTTCAAGAACTCATTGTCATGTTCCCCTTTGTGACATGGTGCATTATCCTGCTGGAAGTTACCATCAGAACATGGGTACACTGTAGTCATAAAGGGATTACCATGGTCAGAAAAAAATACTCAGGTAGGTCGTGGCATTTAAACAATGCTCAATTGGTACTAAGGGGCCCAAAGTGTGCCAAGAAAATATCCACCACATCATTATACCACCAGCCTAAACCATTGATACAAGGCAGAATGGATCCATGCTTTCATGTTGTTTACGCCAAATCCCTACCATCTGAATGCCGCAGCTGAAATCGAGACTCATCAGAACAGGTGATGTGTTTTCAATCTTCTATTGTCAAATTTTGGTGAGCCTGTGCGAATTGTAATTCTACTACATTAGCCCATCTTTTTCAAGGTGCGACATGCTGTCCGTTAAGAAATGGAATTCTGCATTCCTTGGTTGTAACAAATGGTTATTTTAGTTACTGTTGCCTTTCTATTATCTCAAACCAGTCTGTCCATTCTCCTCTGACCTCTAATATCAATATACAAGTAATTTTTGTTCACACAACTACCGCTCACTGGGTATTTTCTCTGTTTTAGACCATTCTCTGTATAGATGCTTGTGTGTGAAAATCCCAGTAGATCAGCAGTTTTTGAGAAATTCAGACCAGCCCATCTGGCACCAACAACCATGCCACATTCAAAGAACATTCAAAGAAGCAGAACCGCAGAAATATCCATAAGGAGATGGTGATGGAAACCTGGGGTAACTCTCTATAGGTCATGTAGAATTAGTAATTTGCTGTGTTTTACACCAGAAGGACTACCAGCACCATATCAGGGTGGAATAAGGGAGAGAATGAACCGCAGAAGCATCACACAGGGAGATATTTTGGGTATACACAACTGCCTCGTTCATCAGGGCTAAAATTAATACAATATTTTTTGCATAAATATACTAAAACATTATGTATAACAGAAGTAATAAAAAATACAATAATCAATATTTATATTATGAATATGGTTCTGCTACATTAAGTGCATATTTATTTTAACATGTTTTGCCTTGATGAAAAGGGCATTTTTGGACACCTTCACCGCTTAAGCCCCAGACCATTTTGGTGGTTAAAGACCGGGCCACTTTTTGCCATTTGGCACTGCCTTCGCTTTAACTGACAATTGTGTGGCCCTGCGACGTAGCTCCCTAACAAAATTGACGTCCTTTTTTCCCCACAAATAGAGCTGTCTTTTGATAGTATTTGATCACCTCTGCGATTTTTATTTTTTGCGCTATAAACAAAAAAAGAGCGACAATTTAAAAAAAAAATCAATATTTTTTACTTTTTACTAATAAATATCCCCCAAAAATATATAAAAAAAGTATTTTTTCCACAGTTTAGGCTGCTACGTGATCTACATATTTTTGGTAACAAAAATTGCAATAAGCGTTTATTGATTGGTTTGCGCAAATGTTATAGCTTCTACAAAATAGGGGACTGTTTTATGGCATTTTTATTAAAAAAAAATGTTTTACTAGTTATGGCGGCGATCAGTGTTTTTTATCGTGACTGCGACATTATGGCAGACACACCGGACACTTTTGACACCATTTTGGGACCATTGTCATTTTTACAGCGATCAGTGCTATAAAAATGCACTGTTTACTGTAAAAAATTACACTAGCAGTGAAGGAGTTAACCACTAGGTAGTGCTGTAGGAGTTAAGTGTTCCCTAGGAAGTGTTTCTTACTGTTAGGGGGCGTGGCTACACGTGACACGTCACTGATGACCGTTCCCGATCACGGAGAACGATCATCAGTGACAGGGTCACTAGACAGAATAGGGGAATGCCTTATTTACAAAGGCATTCCCCTGTTCTGCTCTTGCCGAACCGCAATCGCAGGACTCCGGGGGAACATTGAGTTCCCGGGACCCGCGGCAGCACTCGCGAGGCACGCGGCATGTGCACCCGCTGGGCGGCATATTCTAATAGATGTACTTTTATGACAATCTGACTGCCTTGCCATTCTGTCGACGTAAATAGTCTTGCGGCAGTCGGTAAGTGGTTAAACATACTGGCTTAATTTACAGAAACTGTTTATAAATTTTGAATTAAATAAATAAGCTTTGGTCAGACATTTTCTTTTTTGCTTCTGTATCCCTGTGTGTGTCCACCTTGTCCTCGTTCTTTCTCACAGAATTATTGTCCCGAATATAACTTTTTGCTCCTCTCTCTTCCCTATTGCCACATTGTAATATCTCTGATTCTAGAGGATAACTGGTGTATTTTTTCCACTAGACCTCTTAATGAAAAATAATTTGTGCTGTTTGACTTGTTATTTCTCACTCTCTGAAGGCATAACTCTACCAAAGCAATGTATGCATGTAGAAACAATTACATTTACATATAATTTACATAAGGGTAACCATTTATGGACACTATAGAGCACATGTATTATTTAGAAGCATATTTTCTCCCAAGTATGATTAAACCCACTAAAACATAAAAGGATTTTTTAAAAGACACACAATTGTTTAGGCTGTTAAAGAGAATTTTACAGCCATAAAATAGATGGACACAGAAGAAAGGAAATGTGTTGTGGACACATCCCATTAGCTTCATTTACTACCTGTGCAATGACCCATGTTGTATACATCTGTGGTTTCTAAAAACATGTTTATGTGAACGATTTTCCAAAAGTTTTAACATCTGTCCTAGTACTAATGCAGATTTTGGAAGGAAATCATTTAAGACCACCAAGAATTCTGCAAACACCAACTCTGTCACAGTAAGTCATTTTCGGTTATGTTTGCTACCTAAACGTTCAAAAAATAATTGTATATGAGAAAGGTTATGGCTCAGTATTCCAGCTGTGATCTGTTGGCATTTATATCAACATTAGAAGCCTATGAAACCTACAAATATTTTTATACATGGATATGAACAATTTAAATCTCATGACTCACATAATGGGAAGCCATCACACACCATCGCTCTTACTCTGTTGATGATAGAAGGTGGAGATCTTACTAAGATGTTTTAGTGTTTTGCCTCTATATACTAGAATGACATTCCTTCCTGAGTTAAAGAATGATTGATGATGAGCACCTTGTCTCTGCTAGTTACAATGTTCATATAAATACAAGCCATATGGTATAGTCAAAGGTAAAAAAAAATTACTTAGACATTGCTAGATATTTTTTTTTATTTTGCTATGCTATACTTATCTGTTTTTTTTTCCTTTTTGTTAAAGCTAAACTCTAGGCAAACTGCTAAGTACATCATGTGAACTGTTTTATCTGCCAAAAGATTTGTAATTATGTTTAACTTCTTGATTCATTTATTTCTGCCAGATATTACAACCAGAAAAACCCTATATGGTATGTGGTGCTGTCATTGCATTATATAAATCATGTTTATTGGACAATGAAGGAGCTGCAACACAATTGTCAGTTATCAAGTTTGAATGTTCTGCTCTCTCCTCCTGTCAGTACATGTGCATACATCAGAGCCTCGCAAACTTCTTGTTCTTCCATTTTTTCTCTGAAATATATCAAGATAGAGTCACATAGTTATTTTACAAAAGCTTCAACCCCTTCCCATCTACCATTTCTGAATTAATATTTCTCTGCACAATGATTATTTCTGTTAAATATCTCGCAATAATAGTAAGTATATTGTAAGAAAAGGCTAATTGATTTATATGCCCCTTCAATGCCCAACCTATACGTGGAGTGGTGGGGAAAAAAATGTAATACTAAAAGGTGGAGAGCAGCTAGAGTTAAAGTGGAGGTTCCCCTAAAAATAAACTTTTAACATTGCATTTATGAGATTAATGACAATTAGAATCGGCTTTTTTTTTTTAAAAAATACGTCCGTACATACCGTTTCCTATATGTGTTCTCACCGCCGCTTCCGGGTATGATGGTCGGGGCTGGGCGTTCCTAATTGATTGACAGGCATCCGACCGACGCATACATCGCTGCCGAAAGAAGCCGAACGTCGGTGCACAGGTGCCGTATAGAGCCGCACTGACGTTCGGCTTCTTTCGGCATCTCGTGACGCGCTGTATGCGTCGGTCGGATGCCTGTCAATCAATTAGGAATGCCCAGCCCCGATCATCATACCCGGAAGCGGCGGTGAGAACACATATAGTAAACGGTATGTACGGACGTATTTAAAAAAAAACAGCTGATTCTAATTGTCATTAATCTCATAAATGCAATGTTAAAAGTTGATTTTTAGGGGAACCTCCACTTTAATGTGGCACAGGTACACTAAGTGGAACTAAACTTAAGAATTGTGAGCAGACTGAGAAAGAGGACACAAGCATATGGGCACGACAACATAATGTGGTTACCCCTCCCTTTATAAAAAATAAATACAAAATTCACATAATTTAGAGAGTAATACCACTTTAAATATGCTGAAATATAAATAGGCAGGAACAACGGGATTCAGGTGACTAGGATACGTGTCACATGACCTCTGGGAATTTCTTGGAAGGTCACGTAATGCGTTGGAAAGTTCTGGAAGCGGAGCTTTTTATAAATAGTACTCCACCCTGAGGTAACCACCAGTAGGTCTGTCACAGCGAAACCAGGTCCATAACCCCCCCTTCCTTGTCGCATGGCACGTTTTTGTTGTTCGTCACCCTTTTATTGAAAGGGGGGACTGGCATTTATGATTTCTGAGATTTATGCTCAAGTCTTTTTATGGCTAATAAAAGTTATATTTTGCAGATTATTAAAGTTTAAGGAGAATTACCAATAAATAATATATTTATATGAAGTTGTTATTTATGGAAAATGTATTTACACCAATAAACGTGCTGCGGCCATAATTTTGCCACTCAATGGTGTCTGTGTTATTTATTTGGTAAATTTAGGCTAGATTATAATCAAAGGGAGAAGTGCAATCTGCATTTCCAAGCTTTTTACTAATGTCACCCTCCATTAGCCAATCAAGAGGCTGAAAAGCTGGCACCCGGAAGTAGCCCAGGATGACAGCGAATGGCGTAAGATGTTACTATCGCATCACTGGAAGTTGGAGGTGAGTATTTTTACAGAGTTTAGTACCGCTTTTAATGTTTTGGACTGGTGAGATTGTTACTCTGGAAAGGTTTAAAATAACTCAATAACTGTTATTATAATTGTTTTGCATTATAATAACGTGACAATTGTATTTCTTGATGTGAAGATAATGAGAAATATGATAATAAAGTGGACCTTAAAAGAGAAGTATGCCCCATACACACGATCAGATTTCCCGTCGGAATATACTCTGACAGGTTTTTCAGACAGAATTCCGCTCAAGCTGTCTTGCATACACACGGACACACCAAATTCCGACCGTCGAAAACACAATAACGTACAACACTACGATGAGCCCAGAATAATGAAGTTCAATGCTTCCAAGAATGCGTCGAATTGTTTCAGAGCATGCATGTTTTTTTCTCCGTCTAAATTCCATACAGACAAACGGAATTTCTATTGGAAAAAAAGAGAACA
Organism: Rana temporaria; assembly: GCF_905171775.1. Lineage (NCBI taxonomy): Eukaryota > Metazoa > Chordata > Amphibia > Anura > Ranidae > Rana > Rana temporaria. Next base: position 406,064,497 of record NC_053490.1, read on the forward strand.
TGTTCTCTTTCTAAGTGCGTCGGAATTTGCGACGGAAAAAGTCCAACGGGCACACACACAGTCGGAATATCCGATAAAAAAATTCCTTTAGACTTTTTCCTTATAATCACCTAGTTGGATGCAGCATCGATCCAATTTTTCTATGCCTAAGTCCAGGTTTATTTAAGTAGTATATATTAAGAGCACTGCTTTGTGATGCTATATAATAAAGTTGAGAATTAAAAACATGATGCCATATTATATGGTTATTGGAATACAATATGTCTTTATTTAGAGCTGTATATAAGGAATACTATATACTTCTTGAGTGGCCCATGGTATATTGTGTAGTAATAAAATGGACTCATGAACTTGACCCATCCTTACCCCTTCGATCCAGGAGATGTTTGTCTACTCTTGAACTGAGCACTGACTTCTCATAAATTAACCTGAGGTCAATTAGCTAACCAAGAGAAAAACAAGATTTTTCCATCAATAATGTCTAAATTCCTATTTATTAAATACAAATGATATAGTGTTGTTTGACGACAGACTGATGGAATGGGTCAGCAATGGTTATGTGTTAAAGAAGCTTTGATCTCACAGTGAAGATGTTTGCTGATTCAGAGTAAAGCATTAAAAGCCACATTGTTTTATTACCAAGGACCTACCACAGACAAAACTAAGAGTCATTTAGAGTAGATTTACACACTTAGAAAACAAGCTGCAAGGTTTAACATTGTTAATGTGTTTTAAAGAGTGAAACAGATTTCTGCAATTGCACTCTTTTCTCATTTGTGTCTTCTTTTTTTTTTTAAACAGCAGAAACTTAGGGCCAGATTCACAAATGAGATACGACGGCGTATCTCATGATACGACGTCGTATCTCTGTTTCTATCTATGCGACTGATTCATAGAATCAGTTATGCATAGATATCCCTAAGATCCGACAGGTGTAATTGTTTTACACTGTCGGATCTTAGGATGCAGTATCGCGGCCGCCGCTGGGGGGAGTTTGCATCGTAAACCAGCGTCGGGTATGCAAATTAGCAGTTACGGCGGATCCACAACGGTTTTTCGCGGTCGCTACGTCGCCGCTAGTCTAGTTTCCCGTCGCAAAGTTAGTAGTTTTTTTTGGTGCCCTAACTTTAGTCAGCAAGTGTATTGCTGTCTAAAGTATGGCCGTCGTTCCCGCGTCGAAATTCAAAATTTAACGTCGTTTGCGTAAGCCGTCCGGGTATACGGAAGTAAGCTACGCGCGTCGCTGTTCAAAAAAATGACGTCGTGGCGCGCAAAGCACGGCGGGAGTTAAGAAACGGAGCATGCGCAGGAGGCCGCCGGCGTAGTTTTCATCGCAAGTGCTTGGTGAATCAGGCACTTGCGATGAAAAATTGCGGCGGTGTAACGTATCTGGGCCAGATTCACAAAGCACTTACGCCGACGTATCTAGAGATGCGCGGCGTAATTCAAAAATGCGCCCTGTGTATCTATGCGCCGTATCCTCAAAACGACATGCGCCTGAAAACCATTTTTTTCCGTCCGACGTAAAACGATTACACCGGCGCATCTCAGAGCGCAAAATACGCTAGACACACCATTGATTTGCTAGTCAAATATGCAAATGAGGGAGATACGGCGATCCACAAAAGTACGCTTGTGCGGTGTAGGCTACGCCCTGTGCGCATCTGCTAGTTTCCCGGCGGAAAATTACACCTTATAAAAGGTGCCTTAACTTTACACCAGCCGTGTACAGGTCAGCTAAAGCAACACCGTTAGGGAAGAGCTGAGAACACACACTTACAGGACAACAATCTGTATGCCAACATGCCAGGGGCATCCATGCTCATAGCTATACTAGTGACTTTAGAGGAACGCAGAAGGAGGAGGGAACGGAGGAGGAGGAGGGCACAGGAGAGGATATACTGCACCAGTGGCGGCTGGTGAAGTTTTATGATGGGGGGGCGCAATACCCCGCCCTTCCACATTTGGTCCCTCCCACTTCTCATAAGCCACACCCCTTATAGAATCCACCACTCCGTCCCCTGTATTCCACTCAATGTCAGGAGTATACAGCTCAGCGTCACAACACAGAGTATATAGCAGCCCCAGCATCACAAATCATGGTATATAGCGCAGCCTTACAGATCGGTGCAAACAAACTAAAATATGACACTGTTAGTAATGAAGGACTCGAAATGGGCAGGAGATTACCAGAGACTGCGGACATACTGCACAAGATTACCAGAGACTGCGGACATACTGCACAGGATTACCAGAGACTGCGGACATACTGCACAGGATTACCAGAGACTGCGGACATACTGCACAGGATTACCAGAGACTGCGGACATACTGCACAGGATTACCAGAGACTGCGGACATACTGCACAGGATTACCAGAGACTGCGGACATACTGCACAGGATTACCAGAGACTGCGGACATACTGCACAGGATTACCAGAGACTGCGGACATACTGCACAGGATTACCAGAGACTGCGGACATACTGCACAGGATTACCAGAGACTGCGGACATACTGCACAAGATTACCAGAGACTGCGGACATACTGCACAGGATTACAAGAGACTGCGGACATACTGCACATGATTACCAGAGACTGCGGACATACTGCACAAGATTACCAGAGACTGCGGACATACTGGACAAGAGTACCAGAGACTGCGGACATACTGCAGAAGATTACCAGAGACTGCGGACATACTGCGGACATACTGCAGGAGATTACCAGAGACTGCGGACATACTACACAAGATTACCAGAGACTGCGGACATACTACACAAGATTACCAGAGACTGCGGACATACTGCACAAGATTACCAGAGACTGCGGACATACTGCAGGAGATTACCAGAGACTGCAGACATACTACACAAGATTACCAGAGACTGCGGACATACTACACAAGATTACCAGAGACTGCGGACATACTGCACAAGATTACCAGAGACTGCGGACATACTGCACAAGATTACCAGAGACTGCGGACATACTGCAGGAGATTACCAGAGACTGCGGACATACTACACAAGATTACCAGAGACTGCGGACATACTGCACAGGATTACCAGAGACTGCAGGAATTACTTGTCCTGCGACTTGGGACTTAAATGTTGCATGACAAGTCGTACCCCATGATTTCCAATGAGAACCGTTCATATCTGTGCGACTTCAAAGTAGTCCCTGCATTACTTTGGTCCCATTTCGATGCAACTTGAGGTCCATAGACCTCCAGAATACACAGGTATTTGCTTTAAGTCACATCAAAATTGCAGTAGAATTGTGCAACTTTCAGACTGCATTAGCCTGAAAGTCGCAAGATTCTGCCACAATTTTTTGGTGCGATTTTGCAGCGACTTGAAGCAATGCCTATGTATTCTGGAGGTCTATGGACCTCAAGTCACATCAAGGTGGGACAAAAGTAATGCAGGGACTACTTCAAAGTTGCACAGATATGAACAGTTCTCATTGGAAATCATCGGGTCCAACTTATCCTGCAACTTTCCAGTCCCAAGTCGCAGGACAATTTGCAAGCGGGGGGTGCGGTGGTGTTGACGGCCGATATTTTCCCTGCACATTAAGTATAAAAAAAGTTTTTTTTTTTATAATAACTGGGGGGGGGGGGGTGGTCTGGTGGGGTAGTGTTACCGCCCGCTATTTGTGCTGTAATGAATTTTTACATAGAAAAGAAATGTTGTTAATAAATGGGTAAATGAATTATAAAAAAAAGATTTTTTTAATAACCGTTATTGGAAAAATCTTTTTTTTATAATTCATTTACCCATTTATTAACAACATTTATTTTCTATGTAAAAATTCATTACAGCACAAGTAACACTACAGCGGGCGGTAACACTACCCCACCAGACCACCCCCCCCCCCCCCAGTTATTAAAAAAAAAACTTTTTTTATACTTAATGCTAAATTCAATCAAATATAAAAAATAAACTGTTAATAAGCTTAATATATTTAACTAATATTAAATAAAAAAAAACATTGATTGGGGGGGGGGGGGTTGTTGCCTGGCATTATTTTCGCTGAATATTAAATATTAAAAAATATTTAAAAAAAATATTAAAAAATATATAAAAAAGAAATTGGATTAAGCAGGGGGGGTGGAGGGTGGATGCCAGCCGCCGAATATTAGATAGAACAATCAATTGATTGAAAAAAGAACTTTGAATAAGCGGGGGGGGGCGGGCCGGCCGCCGAATACTAACATACTTTGTGGAAATCGCGGGAGGGGTTGGATGCAGCTGTGAAGCGGCCGCCGATGTAGAGACAGGCAGGCTTTTTTTTTTTTTTTTAAAGCATATTTTGTGCGTGTGCTCGAGAGAGGAGCTGGACTGCAGGAGTTGGGAGTAGGCAGGCCTCCCCCAGAGGCAATCTGCCACCTTTCTCCATGCCCCGGGTGGCAATGGCGGGTGTGTGAGGGGGTCCTCCCACACAGCCCGCCCTACCTGCTCCGCTTTGAAGCCCAACGGGGCAGAGGGACTCCCTATAAGGGAGTGAGAGGATTAGCCCGCTCAACCAGCCCCATTAGTCCTTCGCCTCTCTTTAGAGACCGCGTGGTCAATGTGCGTGTGTTAACCCAATTTAGAGTGCGTGTGTAGGTGTGGTGTTTTTTGTGGGAGGGGGGTGGGCGTACTAAGCACAGGCTTACCTTGCATAGCACACCCACCGGGAGCCGGGCTGAGACCACCAAACTCAATTCACATGAAGCCGAGACCGGGATCCGAACCTCTAGCTGCAGAGGTGAATGGCTTGTCAGCGCAGTGCCAATCACGTTGAGCCACCGCAGCTCCCTGAGACAGGCAGGCTTACCTCGTCCACGGTCGGGCGCACTGTGTTTGAGCTGACCCGACGTCACTTCCTGTTTTTCCAGTGACGTCGGAACGAGCTCAGAGAAGGGCGGGTGCACACAGACAGTGTTATGCACCCGCCCGGCCATAACTATACACTCCATCGCGCCGGAAGCAAATGGCGCGATGGAGAGCGCCACAAAGGCATATTTTTTGTGCCAATGTAGCGCCGCGTCTGCAATCCCGTGATTGCACAGACGTGGCACTACTCCTACAGGACTGTTCCCGGCGTCCGGCGTGCGGACATAGAGCCCATAAGGCCCTTTTTTGGGGAAAAAAATTCTTAAAGGGACAGATTTAAAATTTTTTTTTTTTTTTTTTTTTTTTTTTACTGACTGTGGGATGGGGGGCGGCGCCCGGGCGCCCCTATGGACGGGCCGCCACTGTACTGCACACGCCTAGATGTGTTTGGCATGGCTGTTTCTGAGGTGTATCGCAACTTCAGATTCCCCCCTGAAGCCATCATGGAATTAACCACAACCCTGCAGGATGACATCACCAGCCCAACACACCACTCACATGCACTGGAGCCACACTGGTCAAGGTAGTGGCAATACTCCATTTCCTTGCCACTGGCTCTTTTCAGCGCACAAGTGGATTGTTGGCTGGGATGTCACAATCCTCCATTAGCAGATGTGTGCACCAGGTTGTCCCTGCAATCCTGAGACGCATGGCCAACCAAATCATCAAACCCACCCAGGATGAAGACAATGACAGATTTCTACAAAATTGCCAGATTCCCACGCACCGTGGGGGACATTGATTGCACACATGTGGCACTACAGCCCCCCCATGAGACAGAGCACATGTACCGCAATCGGAAGCATTGGCATTCAATCAATGTACAGGTGATAGTCGATGCCCAATACCTCATATGGCACGTCCATGCCAAACACCCAGGATCCAGCCATGACAGCTTCATATACCATCAAAGCAACATCCCAAGAGAATTTGAACAGAACGTGTATGGGGACAGCTGGCTGGTTGGTGAGTGACATGGGTGTCAGGTATGACTGTCCCCCCCCCCATGATGCAGACATCACGAGGGGCACATGCATGACTAACATCCTCCTGTCTTTTCCCTTCCAGGTGACTCTGCATATGCACTTGGAGCCCATCTCATGACTCCATTCCGGAACCCCCAAACCCCAGGAGAGGAAAACTACAATGCTGCACACATACGTACCCGTGCAGTGGTGGAAGGCACCTTTGGCCTCCTGAAGTCCCGTTTCCGATGCCTGGATAAGTCTGGGGGTACCCTGTTGTATTCCCCAAACTTTTTGTGCCAGATCATCGGTGCATGTTGCATGCTGCACAACTTTGCAGTGAGAAGGGGCCTGGAGACTGACATACGTGATGACCTGACCCCCCAACCAGACAATCCCCCCCTGATCAACTCTACCCGGTCTACTGAGGGAACAGCAGCCAGGAGACGCCTCGCAGAAGGCATCTTTGCACAGTAAACACACACATTAAACATGGCACAATGAGAATGCATGCATGCACACCACTGTGGTCCCTAGCACACACACCCCACATCCTCATCGAATTGGATTAGACCGAAGTAACCCGCATGGTACTATTCACATGGACCTGGGATCACTTCTCCCTGGTCCTGGGGATCCCTACTCCACCAAAAATGAGGGTGACACCCTTTTTTCAGCAGGAATGTCACCCCCACATTCATACATCATTCACACAAATATAACAAATCATAATCACAGTAGAATTCCAAAAAAATAAAAAAATAAAAAATAGAAAGTACACCCAAAATTAACGGTGGCGTGAGCTACGCCTGGGCCGGCCACGGCCACGGGCCCTCAGGGGAGACTCATGGGGGGAAGCAGGGGAAGGAGGAGCCTCCCCTGGTGGCTGTCCACCTGCTGGTCTGCCCTCCAAGGCCATGGCTATCCTGTTCAGGCCCACAGTGAGGGCTGCCGTATTGGCCTGGACAGCCTGGGTATTGGCATGGACAGCCTGGGTCAGGGCACTCACCTCCAGGGCCACGCCTGCTGTGGCGGTCTGCAGGTCACAAAAACAAGTTATGACCGCCAACGAGTTTGTGCCCACATCATTCAGGGAGTCTTTTATGGAGCCCAGGCTGTCCTCCATCTGGACCAAAGTCCGGGTGACCTGACCCAGATGTTGGGTCTGACGGGCCTGGTCCCTCCGCAGATTTGCAGGCAGAAACTCGGCCACCCCCCTGGTCTTCTGGGTGGCCTTCCTGCCTGCAGATGAGGCTTGTGGCCTGGGAGGAGGGGAGAGAGAGACCCTTGGGGGGGAGCCCTGTTGGGGGAGGAGTGGGAGGGGCTACCCCTGATGGAGGCCTGACTGCATCCTCCTCCCCCTCAACCTCCTCATGAGGTGATTTGTGGCCACTCCCCTGCCATGGGGACTCCTGCCTTTCTTGGGGCTCTTCAGTAGCCTGTTGTCCGGGGGATGGAGGAGACTGGCCTGATGGCCCAGCAACCTCCTGGCCATCTGTGGATGACACAAAACATACACAGGTTGGAGGATCCACACACTTGGCACATATTCCCTTCCCCCCCACACATGCTACTCGCCAGATAGAAAAAAAAAATGTACCTGTCCTCACGGCCTCATCGGAGTCAAAGCCAGGCAGGCCCACCACTTGCTGGCTGTGAAAGCACTGGACCACTGCACGCTCCTCATCTGTCCACCTGATAGTGCAAGGTGGTCCTCCTCCAGTGCCCCTGGCATGGGCATTTATCTTGGCCAGCTTATCACGGACCAGGCTCCTCAGATCATTGATCTTCTTTGCGATCCCACTGGGGGTCCTCGTCTCCCCCCCCCCCCCGCATTGATATCATCAGTAATCTGCTGAAGGATCGCCTTTTTCCTGGCCGGGGGGATGTCCCGGCTCTCAGGGCCATGCAAATATCGCCCATATCGGGTGATCGCCCTAGCAAGGATTTGCTTCTCATGCACCGAGAAGTTGAGCTTTCTCCTCTTTGGTGCCATATCACCACACAGCACTCTGCACCAAACAGACACAAAAATCAGACAGAACAAACAGACACAAAAAGACACAGAACAAACAAACACAAAAAGACACAGAACAAACAAACACAAAAATCAGACAGCAAAAACCAGACACCAAAATCAAACCGCACAAACAGACAGCTAATACAAATTCAAAAAAACACACAGAAAAAACAGACACAAAAAACACTCAGAAAAAACAAACACCTACTACAATCTCCTACTTCAATAAATCTTTACTCTAACACTACTACACTAACCAACAAACAGCCACAGACAACAGAACAAAAGCACCTTACTTCAGGAAGGGGAACACAGGGATGTACTTTTGCAATGGAAGGGCGTTTGTCTGGGGCTATTTATACACAGGGCGTATCTCACTAATTATGCTTGGCCTATTTCCTATCTCACTGATTGCACCGGGCAGAGTTCTGAGCATGCCCAGTGAGGTGCATATTCATGCGCGCATGCGCAGTACGGCTGGCCCTTCATTTGCATGGGGTCACGGCTCATTTCAATGGAGCACGCCCACTTCCTTCCCACTTTCAATTACCCCGCCTTACGCCTCGGAATTTACGTTACGCTGGCGCAAATTTGGGCGCAAATACTCTGTGGATACGGCACTTACATCACAAAATTAAGCCGCCGTAACGTAAATGACATGTGTTACGACAAACTAAATATGCGCCGTTCTACGTGAATCTGGCCCATAATTTTTTCCTCCAATTTGTTTGAAATGGTGCAGCAACCTCTGACTGGTTTATGAAGGTTCATCACACACAGATCTTAAAATATCAGTTGTCCAAATACTTCACTGGCTGTATGCATCTTCTAAGGCAATGATTCACTAAGCAATAAAGCAAGGATAAGGGTGTCTTAACCCTGAAAACATGATCAGATGTGGCAGGTTCATTTTAAAGGGGTTGTAAAGGTTTGTTTTTTTATTTTCTAAATATGTTCCTTTAAGCTAGTGCATTGTTGGTTCACTTACCCTTTCCTTCGATTTCCCTTCTAAATGTTTTTTTCTTTGTCTGAATTTCTCACTTCCTGTTTCTCCTCAGTAAGCTTGCCTCCATCATCCGAGCAGTTCTGACTTGGGGTTAGTCAGCTAGAACAGCTTACTGAGGAGGAACAGGAAGTGAGAAATTCAGACAAAGAAAACAAAACATTTATAAGAGAAATTGAAAGAAAAGGTAAGTGAACCAACAATGCACTAGCTTAAAGGAACCAATTGAGAAAATAAAAAAACAATCCTTTAAAGCCCCTTTAAGTCAGTTTAAGTGGTTATTATGTAACATTACACACAAACTCCTATATAACCCACATTTAATTGTGTACTCATTGTAAACAGTAAACAGTCAATCACTCTTGCTTCTCACTGTAATGCCATGCATGAGTAGATTCCTTGATAATTTACACTGAATAGTTGTTTTGCAGTCACAGCAAACATGCTTAAAGCTGAACTGTAGGCATATATAAAATAGACACATTCATGTACATAATACACCAATAGATTGCCTCTGTTCCACAGTCCTGTGCCAACTGGAGAGACAGGGATGCAGGCTGCAAAGAATTCTTCATGCCAAGCGCATGTTTGTTAAAAGGATAGTTGCACACTGATGATGCCACATAAAATCTCTTAGTTCTGGGAATGATCTGGGTCATGTGACAGCTGTTTATTGATTAGGAAAAAGGTATTTAGATATTTTGCTTTTTAATTAAAATACTTGCAATGCCATCATCTACATACAGACATAGAAGGGACAATTTTAATTAACCACTTAAGACCCGGACCTTTAGGCAGCTAAAGGACCCGGCCAGTTTTTGCAATTCCGCACTGCGTTCCTTTAACTGCCAATTGCGTGGTCGTGCGACGTGGTTCCCAAACAAAATTTGCGTCCTTTTTTCCCCACAAATAGAGCTTTCTTTTGGTGGTATTTGATCACCTCTGAAGTTTTTATTTTTTGCGCTATAAACAAAAATAGAGCGACAATTGTGAAAAAAATGCAATATTTTTTACTTTTTTCTATAATAAATCTCCCCCAAAAATATATAAAACATAATTTTTTTCCTCATTTTAGGCCGATACGTATTCTTCTACCTATTTTTGGTAAAAAAAATCGCAATAAGCGTTTGTCGATTGGTTTGCGCAAAATTTATAGCGTTTACAAAAAAGGGGATAGTTTTATTGCATTTTTATTAATTTTTTTTTTTTACTACTAATGGCGGCTATCAGCAATTTTTTTCGTGACTGCGACATTATGGCGGACGCTTCGGACAATTTTGACACATTTTTGGGACCATTGTCATTTTCACAGCAAAAAATGCATTTCAAATGCATTGTTTACTGTGAAAATGACAGTTGCAGTTTGGGAATTAACCACAAGGGGGCGCTGAAGGGGTTATGTGTGACCTCATGTGTGTTTACAACTGTAGGGGGGTGTGGCTGTAGGTGTGACGTCATCGATTGTGATTCCCTATAAAAGGGAACACACGATCGATGACAGCACCACAGTGAAGAACGGGGAATCTGTGTTAACACACAGCTCTCCCTGTTCTTCAGCTCCGGGGACCGATCGCAGGACTCCAGTGGCGATCGGGTCAGCGAGTCCCGCGGCCACGGTCACAGAGCTTCGGACCAGATCGCGTGCTGGGCTTAAAGAGCCACGTACATGTATGTGGATGTGCCCAGCCGTGCCATTCTGCCGACGTATATCGTCGGTAGGGGGTCCTTAAGTGGTTAAACAATGTGTGTTTAGTATCACTTTAAAGGGGTTGTAAAGGTTTGTTTTTTATTTTCTAAATTGGTTCCTTTAACCACTTCAATACAGGGCTTTAAAACCCACCTCCATAACGGGCCTATTCTGGCACTTCTCTCCTACATGTACAAATCATCATTCTTTTGATAGAAAATTACTCAGAACCCCCAAACATTATATATGTTTTTTTTATATATGTTTTTTTTTAGCAGACACCCTAGGGAATAAAATGGCGGTCATTGCAACTTTTTATCTTGCACAGTATTTGCGCAATAATTTTTGTAAAAAAAATGGTTTCATGAATTAATAAAAATAACAAAACAGTAAAGTTAGCCCAATTTTTTTGTAAAATATGAAAGATGATGTTACGCCGAGTAAATAGATACCTAACATGTCATGTTTTAAAATTGCACACACTCATGGAATGGCGCCAAACTTCGTTACTTAAAAATCTCCATAGACGACGCTTTAAAACATTTACAGTTTACCAGTTTAGGGTAACAGAGGAGATCTAGTGCTAGAATTGTTGCACACGCTTTAACGCACGCGGCGACACCTCACATGTGTGGTTTGATATGTTTACATACGTGGGTAGGACTTATGTGTGAGTTTGTTTCTGAGCGCAAGCTACCGGGGACAGGGGCGTTTTAATTTTTTTTTGTACTTATTTATTTTTTACTCTTTAAAAATAAAATACAAATTTTGATCGCTTTTATTCTTATTACAAGGAATGTAAACATCTCTTGTAATAGGAATAGTGTGTGACAGGTCTTCTTTAAGGAGAGATGCGGGGTCAATAAGACCCCACATCTCTCCTCCAGGCTGGAAAGAATGAGATTGTGAAAAAAAAATTCACAGATCTAATTTTTACTAGCCGCAATTGCGGTTTGTTTACTTACGGGTACCCGGGCGTGACGTCATCACATTGCGCCCGGGCCTCCGACGGTCATAGAGATGACTGGTGACCATCTGGTCACCAGTCATCTCTATGCCTCCCATCCAGCACACGGCGATCAACTCTCCGGGCCCCCGATGGCACGGGAGAGCCGGAGAAGCCCCTGATGGCGGCAGGAGGGGGGGGTGTCCCCTCCCGCCGCCTATAACAAAGATCAATCGGCAGAACCGCCGCTATGATCATTCTTATGGTGCGCAGGATAGCCGTCGGAACAAAATTATATCTGAATGATGCCTCTAGGTGCAGGCATCATTCAGACATCACCGCACAAATTACAGGACATCATATGATGTCCACCCGGGATAAGAGATACCCTTTTTGGACGTCATATGACGGTGTGCGGTTTTGAAGTGGTTAAGCTAGTGCATTGCTTTTCCTTCGATTTCCCTTCTAATTTTTTCTTTGTCTGAATTTCTCACTGACTAACCCCCAGCCAGAACAGCTTGGATGATGGGTGCAAGCTTACTGATGTTTTGTCCACCCTTGTCTACTATTATCCTAGAATATAAATTATTCTAGCTTTTACAGAGTCCCTATCTAACAAAAGCTACCTCCCTCACTCACCTTTCTCCTAAGTGCACAACATGTGATACTGTAACCTGCTCATGTGTGCTGAGGTTTTGCTCTCGTTGAGCTAATCAGTCTTGGTAATGTCATGCCATTGGTCAGGGCAGGCAGCATGAAAGAGTATTGAAGAATCAGGCAGAATGAGGGCAGATAGCAACTGAGTTTAATCCAGAAGCAGAAGATTTTTACCAAGTCTTCACCAGAGTAACACATCCTAGTAATGGCAGGATTATTTTCCAAACTCAGAGTCTGATAGCTTTGCCTAAGCATTAAGTGAATTCTGAGACAGATTTAAAACAGAATGCTTTATTAAGGCGAGATGCACGTACAACATGGCTGTGCTTAGGCACTAAATATCTGCCTGAATCTGAGGACTAGGACCCAAATGACTACCATCCATGCTTCCATTAAATTGGAATTGTTTCATGACCTGAATAGTTATGTTGAGTCTTTAGCTATGGCTACCTGCTGAGGTCCATAACTGTTTGATTCTTTTGGTAGTATTCATTCTACTACTTAGTTTTGAATAGAGACCCCTTAACCCTTACGCACATCAGGCCTGAACAAAGCAGGTAGAAAATTTAAGGTAAACCTGTGCCTAGATTGTACAATAAAAATATATATTCCAAACATGTATTAAAAGCATTTTAAAAGAATCCCATATTGACCATCGTATCTATGGGCATCGTGGAAAAATGAATCTTCAAAGTTTATAACAAGATCACTGAGATCACAATCTGTTTCCCCTTTTCTTTCTATATTGTTGTCAAACATTGGCAACCTCCCAGACCTCTAATGTAGGCAAATAGCAGGGGCTTTAAGCTGCTAGAAACAGACTTAAACCTGACTTCAGAGTTTGTTTTATGGTTATTCATGGCTTATTAAAGTGGAGGTCCACACAAAAATGGAACCTCCACTGTCCGGATTCCTCCTCCCCTCCAGTGTCACATTTGGCACCTTTCATAGGGGAGGGGGGAGCAGATACTTGTCTAAGACAAGTATTTGCACCCACTTCAGGGCATAGACCCTTGCATTATCTGCGGGGGTCTACGTCACATCCGGTGCCCCCCGCTGTCTTCTGGGGGACACACAGGTCCCAGAAGACAGCAGGGACCATTCCGCACGGCCTAGCTTTGCGCAAGGCTTCACTTCCTGATTCCCTTACCGAAGATGGCGGTGGCAGCATCCGAGAGCCGAGATAGAGATCGACTTCGGGTGTTGACATCGCGAGCACGCTGGACAGATAAGTGTCCTTATTTTAAAAGTCAGCATCTGCAGTATTTGTAGCTGCTGACTTTAAAAAAAAAAAAGAAATCGGCGGACCTTCACTTTAGGAATTTGTAGAATTGTATTGCCCATAGCCTGGACACAGCTGCATCTTAGGGTGGTGAAATTAATGTATATGTGACGTGTGGATTGCAGAGAATACAGAGCTTCTGGTGTGTAGTTTATTTAAAGAAAACAAATGCCGTGCTAAAAACAGTGCTAAAACCGTAAAATCATAAGTATCATAAACATCAAAATAGTAAAACATATTAGCTATGACCATAAGTCAATAAATAATGCAAACAGATAGCTTTACTATTTTGATGTTTGCGTTTTTTATGATTTTATGGTTTTAGCACTGTTTGTCTGTGATCCTCAGGGGGGTAGTACATCATGTATTGTCTGTATTTATAGTGTATGTTATAATTGGTGCTAGCAGCTTTTCAAACTTCTATCTACATGATATATTATCATCTATCTGACCTTAAAAGCAGTTTCCAAATTTTTGGCATATATGTAGTTATATTTGTTAAGAAAACCCATTTATTATGTTTAAGGAATTAAGGCTGTTTAACAGAGGCCCAGAACAAACATACAAGTTGGGCTTCCTTTGATTGCTTTTTCATAGATGTACTATCTAAATTCTAAAGCCCCGTACACACAATCGGAAATTTGTCCGACCAAAATGACATCAGAATTCTGACGGAATTCCATCGGAGTAAAAGAGAACATGGGCCCAGATTCAAAAAGGAGATACGACGGAGTATCTCAGATACTCCGACGTATCTCTCAGAGTATCAATGCGACTGATTCATAGAACCAGTTACGCATAGATATCCCTAAGATCCGACAGGTGTAATTGTTTTACACTGTCGGATCTTAGGATGCAGTACCGCGGCCGCCACTGGGGGGAGTTCGCGTCGTAAACCAGCGTCGAGTATGCAAATTAGGAGTTACGGCGATCCACAACAGTTTTTCGCGTTCGCTACGTCGCCGCTAGTCTAGTTTCCCGTCGCAAAGTTAGTCGTCGTTTTGGGTGCCTTAACTTTAGACAGCAAACGTATTGCTGTCTAAGTATGGTCGTCGTTCCCGCGTCGAAATGTAAAATTTCACGTCGTCTGCGTAACACGTCCGGGAATACGGAAGTACACTACGCACGTTGACGATCGCAAAAATGACGTCAGTTCGCGCAAAGCACGGCGGGAATTCCGAAACGGAGCATGCGCAGTAGGTCCGGCGCAGGAGCGCGCCTAATTTAAATTGTACCCGCCCATTCGATTTGGACCGCCTTGCGCCAGACGTATTTACGATACACCGCCGCAAGTTTCCAGGTAAGTCCTTTGTGGATCGGGCACTAAAACTGAAAACTCGCGGCGGTGTAACGTAAACGGCTTACGTTACACGGGCGCAATTGTACCTGAATCTGGCCCATGTTCTCTATCTAAACTCAGAGGGAATTCCTCTGTCTTTTCCATCAGAAATTCTGATCGTGTGCATTAGATTCTTCTTAGATCATATAATATCAGCAGAATGATGCATCTGCAAGCACTGCTGTTCATTTTGTTTCTGTTCTGTTCTGTTTCTATACCTCTGCTTTTTTACTTACTCCATTTGTGCATACACAGACATCACTTTCTCTGGAGAAACCTATACAGACAAAATCTCATGCATTAGTCCTTTATTTCTCTCTATAGTGGGTTCTACAACTGGGTCCCAATAATCATAGTAAAAAGGGTGACCTTCCTTCATGCTGCCCTTCTGTTCTACTATGTCTTTCACCTGTAAGCCATCCAGGTGTCCCCACCAGTCCTTTTGGAGCATTCCAGGCTGGTTGAACAACAGTTGGAGAAACTTCCCAACTCCAACCAGGGTCGTCTTAATGACATCATGGGCCCCTGGGCAAAGTAATGCTCTGGAGCCCCTACAATAGATACAGTGCAGGTAAACAGACACCAAGTAGGTAGGAGGCAGAAAAACGGAGATTCCCCTTCTGAGTGGAGCTCCACATTGACTACGTGAACAATCATTCTGTACAGCAAATAAACAGTGGGGAAAATACTACATATATAAAGTAACAAAGCTGTCCTGTGGATATAATATATCTGTTAGATTGATGCCTCCTGAGCACAATGGCACCTCTATGATCTAGATCAGGGGTCAAGTCCTGGGGAAAAAAGTGTGGGAACTCCCACCCAAGATCCACTCCCCCACCAAAAAAAAAAAATGATACGCTTATATACATACAGTAATTACTAAACCGCATGTTCCTGTATATGGATTCTTTGGGTAGCGGGATTTAGAAAGAACTTGCTTCTTTCTAAATCCCGCGATAACTCGCGGCAGACCTCCACAATGTCTCCTGGGAACAATGACAAAAGCTCCCAGGAGACATTGCGGCATCGAGGAAGTGACAGAATACCCGCACTCTACCTGATGAATCCATATAAAGGAAGCGCCAAGTAACAAAGGATTACTAAGGTTCGCCTGCCCCTGACAGTGACTCGAGCTGGGCATAGCCGCTTAGTGAAGGATTGGCTCGGGCGGCTCGGCTGCTCTAGTCCTGCAAAGGGAACTGCGTTCCTGCTGTGAAAAAAGTGCAGGAACTCCGTTCCCACGCGTTCCCGCAGGACTTGAGCCCTGATCTAGATATCCCCCCAGCACTCTGACCTTTCTACATCCCAGATATCCCCCCAGCACTCTGACCTCTCTACATCTCAGATATCCCCCCCAGCACTTTGGCCCCTCTACACCCCAGATATCTCCCCAGCATTCAGACCCCTCTCCACCCCAGATATCCCCCCAGCACTCTGACCCCTCTACATCCCAGATATCCTCCCAACACTCTGACCTCTCTACATCCCAGATATCCCCCCAGCACTCTGACCTCTCTACATCCCAGATATCCCCCCCAGCACTCTGGTCCCTCTACACCCCAGATATCCCCCCAGCACTCTGACCCCTCTACACCCCAGATATCCCCCACAGCACTCTGACCTCTGACCCCTCTATGCCCCTGATATCCCCCCAGCACTCTGACCCCTCCAGGCCCAAGATATCCTCCCAGCACTCTGACCCCTCTACGCCCCAAATATCCCCACAGCACTCTGACCCCTCTACGCCCAAGATATCCCCCCAGTGCTCTGACCACTCTATGCTCCAGATATCCCCCCAGCAATCTGACCCCTCTACACCCCAGATATCCCTCCAGTACTCTGACCCCTCTACATCCCAGATATACCCACAGCACTCTAACCTCTGACCCCTTTATGCCCCTGATATCCCCCCAGCACTCTGACCCCTCCAAGCCCCAGATATCCTCCCAGCACTCTGACCCCTCCAGGCCCCAGATATCCTCCCAGCACTCTGACCCCTCTGCGCCCCAAATATCCCCACAGCACTCTGACCCCTCTACGCCCAAGATATCCCCCCAGCACTCTGACCCCTCTACACCCCAGATATCACCCCAGCAATCTGACCCCTCTACACCCCAGATATCCCCCCCTCTACATCCCAGATATCCCCCCAGCACTCAAAACCCTCTACACCATAAATATCTCCTAAGCACTCTGACCCCTCTACACCCTAGATATTCCCCCAGCACTGTAACCATATACCATAAGATACCCCTTGTATTGTGGCCCCAGTACATCCATGATATCCCCTACACTGTGGCCTCTTCACATCCCTGATACCTCTAGCACTATAGAAAGAAACTCATAAAACACTGTGCATGAATAGTGTGATAATTGACAAATAAACATTCATATATACATTTTGGAATAAACAGTGATAAATTCCCAAAAACATATAGAAGTCCTTGTGTCACGTGATAAATGTTCTATGATATTACACAAGTCCTCATAAATGGGAAGCCAGGCACTTTACACCAAAAAAGGGCCCATGAATCAAACAATCAGAAAACAAAACACAATGGCCTGGATTCACATAGCACTTACGCCGACGTATCTATAGATACGCCGCGTAAGTGTCAATGCGCGCCGTCGTATCTATGCGCCGTGCCCATAGAACTAGATACGCCTGAAAATAGGCTTCCTCCGACCGATGTAACTTTCGTACGCATCTTGGGCGCATATTCACGCTGGACGCCTCATTGCAAATATGCAAATGAGGGAGATACGACGATTCACAAACGTAGTTGTGTCCGGCGCATAATATACGCGGTTTGCGTAATGCTTAGTGAGTGAGTGAGTGAGTGAGAAACTTATATAGCGCAACACATGCAAAATGAATCGCCTCTGTTTTTTCCAGAATTTATATATGAATGTTTATTTGTCAATTATCACACTATTCATGCACAGTGTTTTATGAGTTTTAGCGCGATTCTTACTTTTTCTCTATTTTGTTCACTGTTTGTATTACGCAGCGAATCGCAGCTTTAACATTTTTGCATCACAGCAAACGTTCATTTATCTGTTTTTACGGTTTTTGTTTCATTAGCGCAGTTTACATCACAATTTTTTCCATTAATATTTACACATACATAGACTTAGGCCCCATACACACGATAGAATTTATCCGCGAATACGGTCCAGCGGACCGTTTCCGCGGATAAATCCTCTCCTGGATTTCGGCAGATTTCTATGCAATGGCGTGTACACACCATCGCATTGAAATCCGCGCCAAAATCCTCTTGCGATGACGTGTCGCGCCGTCGCCGCGATTATGACGCGGCGACGTGCGCAACGCTGTCATATAAGGAATTCCATGCATGCGTCAAATCATTACGACGCATGCGGGGGATCCCTTCGGACGGATGGATTCGGTGAGTCTGTACAGACCAGCGGATCCATCCGTTGGGATGGATTCCAGCAGATGGATTTGTTGTGCATGTCAGCGAATATCCGATCTGCTGGAATCCATCCCAGGGGAGATATATCCGCGGATAAAGATCCGCTGGCGTGTACACACCATAGGATCTATCCGCTGAAACCCATTTGCTGGGATTTATCTGCGGATGGATTCTATGGTGTGTATGGGGCCTCATGGTTAACCTCTTGCTGACCAGCACACAAAGATATACTTTGGCACAATGGCACAGCTGCACAAATGGGCGCACAGGTACCTCCCCTTTAAATCGTGGCTTAATGGGCGAGCGCGCACCGCCGGCAATGTGAGCACACACCCACCGCGTGCTCAGTGACCGTGCCCATGGGACCCGCAGACTCGATGTCCGCCAGTGTCCCACGATCGTGACACGAGCTGCAGAACAGGAAGATGCCTATGTAAACAAGGCATTGTTCTGTCTAGTGACATGACAGGGATCTACAGTTCCCTGTCATCGGGAGCAGTGATCGCTGTCATGTCAGTGGTAGCCCATCCCCGACAGTTAGAATCACTCCCTAGGACACACTTAACCCCTTCCTCGCCCCCTAGTGTTTAACTCCTTCCCTGCCAGTGTCATTTACACAGTAATCCGTGCATTTTTATAGCACGGATCGCTGTATAAATGGCAATAGTCCCAGAATAGTGTCAAAAGTGTCCAATGTGTCCGCCATGATATCACAGTCATAAAAATCGCAGATCGCCCCCATTACTAATAAAGAAAATCCCCTATTTTGTAGATGCTATAACTTTTGCACAAACCAATCAATTGTACCCTTATTGCGTTTTTTTTTACCAAAAATATGTAGAAGAATACATATCGGCCTAAACTGAGAAAGATTTTTTTCTTATATATATATATATATATATATTTTGGGGATATTTTTTTTTAAAAATTGTCGCTATTTTTTGTTTATAGCGCAAAAAATAAAAACCGCAGAGGTGATCAAATACCACCAAAAGAAAGCTCTATTTGTGGGAAAAAAAGGACGTAAATTTTATTTGGGCGCAACGTCGCACGACTACACAATTGTCAGTTAAAGTGACACAGTGCCGTATCGCAAAAAGTGCTCTGGTCAGGAAGGGGGTAAATTCTTCTGGGGCTGAATTGGTTAAACGGCTTTCATTATTATTTCTTTAGACTTGGCTGTTTTGGTCATATCAGAAACATTTGAAATAAAAGGTAAAATGGAGATGCTTAGAATGACAAAATCAGCATCATTCAGCAAAGAGACACAGAGGAAAAACAGAATAGCATTGTATATGACCTCTATATCACCCAACAGATAAAGTCATATTCTGGATGTATGACAGCATTTTTAGTAGGAGACCAGTAATATGTATGCTTGCTAATATATTCAGTGCTCAGAGAAAAACATCTGCAGTGACATGATGTTTTTGGCATGTGCTCTTTTGTTTTACGGGAAATGTTTGTATTAACAGATCTCAAGCTTCTTTCCTGTGCTATGCCAGCATTTGCAATTTACTATCTACAAAGTATCATGGGAGGTGTCCGTAATGCTCATATATGAAGAAAGTTCCACAAAATTGTTCTTCTTGGAACGGATGTTGCTGATTTTTGGATCACTTGGTAGAATCACTTCTTAGTAACGGCTTGTGTATTGTGACATGATGTCTCTTCTAAGAATTTATTTAATGACAATCTGTTTTAGATTTATTTAGTGTGAGATACGTTTTAGACACATGATAGATCCAAACCCCAAATTCATATCTACCATCTTCCTTGAACTATGACATAACATCAATATTCACAGTTATTGCCATGAATGTATCCATAACCAAATTGTTCTGCGTGTACAGCTGATTTAATTTCACACTGTCTCTTTGACATCTACAAGACAGTTTAAACATACAGGATTTGGCGAGAAGAAATTAAAGGAATCAAAAAGCCCTCCATCCAAACCAGTACCTAGCACAATAAAGCCTTCTACAAAAGGTATTCATATGTCTAATTCCAACACATATTCCATCACCATCATCAATAGGGCAAATACTGTATATCATAATAGTCATTTTTTCCAAATTGCATATTTTTTTTCAAGCGTTTTGACTTGTCATCGAAATACAGATGGTAGGTATCACATATAATCTTCTTTCTCAGCAGAATTTGCAGAGCCCTAATTTTTACTTTTTCCATTTGGCAAAGCTTTGATAAAAAAAGAACACTGATGGCCAGACTTGAGCTTCCAAACTAGCAGCTCCAACATTTAGTAGAACAATGGTGTAGGCTGGGTTTACATCTGTGGCTTGCTTTTAAAAATAACAATCCTTATAACCTAAGTGCCGGTTCACACTACAGCGACTTGGGATCCGTCTTGTGTCCCCCCAAATCACGCGACATGAGAAATTCCATTGAAGTTATTGAGAGCCGTCTTAATGTACACTACTGAAGTCGCTCAGACTTCAGAAAAGGTTCCTGTACTACTTCAAGGCGACTTCTAGGCAACTTGTAGGCAACTTGTACCCATTGATTTCAATAGAAGTTGCCTCCAAAGTCGGATCACTGTCTTAACTGAAGCAACTTTACAGGAAAATAAAATAGTAAACCCCTCCCTCCCACAGAGCTGATTCTGTGATTGGTGTAATATGTGAAGGGGTAGTGGCGCTGCCGTTGGTTGTGAGTGTATGGGTGGTTGAGTCCAATTCTATGTGAACCGTGAGGCATGGGTCACAATTTGATACTGGTGATCCCACTGATATGTGACAAATGGAATGTCGGGTAACCACGGGTTGGGTGAGCTTATATGGCGTATGAGCTCCTGTTGCCATATAAGCTCACCCAACCCGTGGTTACCCGACATTCTATTTGTCACATATCGGTGGGATCACCAGTATCCAATTGTGACCCCTGCCTCACGGTTATCATAGAATTGGACTCAACCATCCATACACTCCCAACCAACGGCAGTGCCACTACCCCTTCACATATTACAATGGTTTCAGACCCCATTATTGGGGTACTACATGGGGGGCAGCAGCCTTACCCAGCACCTTAGCGTGGATTTATTATAGGGTTTATTATTCTGTGATTGGCCACAGCCAAAGTCGCCTGTCCTGGAGGCAACTTTAAGTTGAGTTGTAAGTTGCTCCAAGTCGTGCTGAAGTCGCCTTGCAAAGTCGTGCTGTAAGTCGGGTTGCCCCTGTGTGAACCGGCACTAAGCGTAGCTACATAATAATCTTTGGTGCCACTGAATAAACAATAATGCTCCTACAGGTTTAGCCAACCTTGTTTATTTATAAATGCTGAACTATGTGCTTTGTATTAAATAGATACTTTTTGTCTAATCCTTGAACCACTAACAGCACTGAGCAAGTTTTTGTGTTGTACTGTAAATGGTTATAGAACTCTAGTATCTGCTACAAGAGCAATATGTATATCTATGTCATTGCTATATATTAGTAGTCAAATCTTTTTTTTTCTTTTGCAGAGATCTGCCTATTTCGTAAATAGGCAAAGGAGTTTCCTTGCAAATCCTGACAACCATAGTAATTAGTTGTAGATGCCAACAACTCACAGTAGTTCACCAGTGAGAGAAAATAAGAGTTATGTAATTTATAGCATCCACAATATCACTGCTACAAGTCTTTTTATTATTGGTGCTACACAATTATGCTTGCTATAGAGAATGTACAATGTCATCCAGTGACTGGAGGTAGCAAGCTCAACCCTTTCACATTTAAAGGGATGACTTGTGCCTGCCAGTGAAATAGTCAAATAAAAGATGGTGTCACATTAGTAATAGATTATTGAATTTTTCCGTATTAAGTTGACTATTAGTACCACTGCTGGTTGCTGGCATGTTCCAGATAACCAACTTTACAGAACTGCATTTAGGACAAAAGAATGTGTGGCATGCCAGGTTTTAGGTACAAGAGCTTCCTAAGAATACTTCTTATATGACATCAAGATGTAGATAGGGTAGCAATCAATTGGTGGGGATCCTGGTGAGGATAGGTGGAACAATTAAGTATGTTTTTTTAATATTTTCAAGGTTTCCCAGATCATTATTTCATAAGGCTTTTTAGAACAAATAATGCGAAAACTACCAAAAGCTTACTATACCTTTAGGCCATCTGTGTTTAACAATACACAGGGTGATCCTAGTGCACATCTGTTTTATTGTATATCTGGCATTGCTACAGTATCTGTTCTTTTTAATTTGTGATTTTCATCTAAATGTTAAATTGTGATTTGCATTAAAGGAGAAGTCCAGCCTGAGCTTTTTCGGCTGGGCCTCTCCTAAGGGTCACAGGAGTGCAATTAGTTTTGCACTCCTGTAAACCGTTTTCAGAGGAGAGTGGTCTGAAGTCCGCTGTCCACTGACATCACTGCCATCAGTCGGGGCAGCACGTCATCACGACTTCCCAAGTCGGGATCCGCCAGCTGCCCTGATTGATGGCAGTCTCAGCGAGCCTCTCCACGGCTCAGCGTTCCAATGAGCATGGAGAAGCAGAGAGGAAAGAGGCTGACTGATAGTCAGCCTCTTTCCAATGAGGGATCTGTGAGAACCGAGCCAACGGCGGTGTTCAGTGGCTCGGTTTTCAGTGCACAGACGGCGGGGGACAGATGGAGCATCGGTCTGATGCTCCATCCACCGATGTAAATATGAATGTAAAAAAAAATAAAGAAACCCATACTTCTTCCTTAAGGTTTACTTTGGAAGTTGCAATTTGAAATCATTTTAATCAATTTACTATATGATAGTCTGGATGCCATTTTTCCACAGCACTAAAACCATGAATATGTAAAAAAAAAAAAAAAGCTTACAATAAATGGAACATATTATGACATATAAGAAGTGTCCATCAGCCCTAAATGGAAAGTGCTGACCCAAACAGGATACATTTTTGGACAGAGGAGAGCCGAGCTGTTATCATTCCTGATCATTCCCAATCATCCCATAGACTGGGAATCCAAAGCACAAATCCAATTTGCATATGAGAGAGATTATAGTGACGTGGGGCTAGGACGTGGATCCTTACAGTGGAGGCACCAAATAAGGGGAGCCACACTGGGAGCCTGCTTGAGGATATATATTTAGTGTGTTTGACCCTACGAGTACGTAATAGGGGGTCAATATTATCTGGTAAGAAGTATCAAGTGGTGGTGTGTTCAGAGGTGGTCTCCAGCTTGGATTCATACTCTCCTTCTGAACTATTATTGCTCTTTGTTGGATGAACTCTTTCTATATGTGAACCAAATTTATCCTGTTAGGGTCAGAACTTTTCATTTAGGGCTGATGGACACTTTTTATATGCCATAATATGTTTTATTATTCAATTACTTTGGATATTATAATTACTGAATGTTAGAAGCACTGCAATCTTTACATACTGTTTATATTTGTTTTTTTTTTTTTTTTTTTTTTTTCTTTTTTTTTTTTTTTTTTTTTTCTTTTTTTTTTTTTTTTTTTTCCACGTCAGACATAACCACAGCAAGAGACCTGCTCATGATTTTATTCATAATTCCGTCTCTATTTCGGGTATAGCATCATTTGTGGTATTTTTTTTTTTTTTTTTGCTTGATTCTATATTTGTTATTCTGCTTTTGCATATAGTTAAAAAATAATTTTTTTTTGACATAACTTCTTTCATCTCTTTAACAATTTAGACGGGCTAGAGCGTTCCTCATATAACAAGGTCCAACATGCTATCATTACGTGTTGACGTGGCGCAGCACCCCACCCTTATCCCTTCCCCCCCCCCAACTACCCTTCCTACCCCTCCCGGACCATCCCCCGACTCCACCTAGTATTTTTATTTCCTGTACTGCTGCATTCTTATTCCACTCTCATATTTTCTGCGTATTTCCGAGATTTTTTGAATTCAGTCCATGTTTCCCAGATATCCTTATTTCCTGCCTTGTTCTTTTCGACACCGTATTTTACTTTCTCCCTCCTATAAGTGCCCTCTACAGAGTCGATCCACTCCCATATTTGCGGGCTTACCGGGTTTCTCCATTTTAGGGGTATCAATCGTTTCGCAGAGTTCAACAAATGCGGAATTAGTGATCCCCTATATTCGTTGACTGGCGTATCTCCCCCATGAAAGAGGACTACCCAAGGGTTGTCTTCCAGTTCTTTTTTAGTTATCTCTTTTATCAAAGCCAAAACTTTTCCCCAGAACGTTTTGATTTTTACACAGTCCCACCACAGGTGGGCCATCGTTCCTCTTGCCTCACATCCTCTCCAACTGTTTATATTTGTGACCATCAAATGTGCTAGCAGCTTCCTAAAACATGTTAAGCGTTTAAGCATGGATATGTGTCTTTGTTTTAAATAATTAGAACATGTAAATATTTGTGCAAATAAATAATCTGAATGTAATAAAAAAAATTATTGCAAGGCACACATTCTTCTATATTATGTTAAATGTATTATAACATGCATTCACAAAGGTTACAAAATTTTAGAAGTATTGACATTTATATGGCTATTAAAAAATACAAAAAATACTATAAAATGTTGATCCAGTGGTATATGATTGCCTATTGAGATCAGGAATTGAGATCAGACCTTTACACATTAACTCTTGATTTTGGGGTCTATTTATGGATCTTTTCACACAAAATTTAGTTCAGGTTCACACTGGGCTGCGGGAATAAAGCCGTGCGAGTTCAGCTGAACTCACACAATTTCACTCCTGCTTGCCAGTCCAGATTTTGGCAGCGATTACAGACACATCTGTGCAGTTTCGAAATTGCAAAAATTAGTACAGAAACTACTTTTTGAAATCGGTGCAGAGCCGCAGATGTGGCGTTGCACCGATTAGGACGGTGCCATTGCTGGCAAATTGTCAAATCACATGTAAAAATGCATCAGTGTGAACCAGGGCTCACACAACTTTCACCAAAGGCTCACATGTTTTTATAACTAGATTAAAAAAAATTGAATCCTGTTGGAAAAGTTGTAATATGTAATTAAAAAAAATCCCTTAGGATTCTGAGGATGCAAGTATGATCATTTTATTTAATTTTTTTATATCTACCTTTTGGCTAAACTCAATGGACATATATATCTTTTTTTCAACCTGACTAACTGTAAAGCCTCGTACACACGACCGGTTTTCTCATCAAGAAAGCTGCTGGGAGAGCTTTTTGCCGTGAAAACCTTGCGTGTGTATGCTTTCTTGTCGAGAAAACTGCTGGGAATCCCAACGAGAAAAATAGAGAACCTGCTCTCTATTTTCTCGTCGGGATTCTCGACAGTGTTTCCTGCCGGGAACACCGTTCGTCAGTATGCTTACCTGTCCCCAGGTAAACCTGCACATGCTCAATGAGACTTTGACGCATGTGCTGTAGCATACAAGGGTAGTGTAGGGTGTAGCAAGATGGCGGCGACAGCATCGAATGTGACGAGAGTGCCGGCTCGTCATAGTCAATGACGTCACCGCGTTCTTGTCATTCAAAAGAACGGCGGTTGTTTTCAATGACCGTCTGTATGCACGGCAAGCTTGACAGGAATCCCGTCAGGAAAACCGACATTTTTTCCTGACGGGATTCCCGGCCGTGTGTACAGGGCTTGGCTCTTTCTCTTGGTACAAAAGTTAGAAAAAAACAAACATTAACATTTTCATTGGAATTGTTTTTTTTTTTTTTTTAATAAATAATTACGTATTTTGAAAAGCAATTTAGCATATAGACATAACAATAAAACATTTATTGTATTGCATGCATTTGTTTTTATAACAGTCCTTTGGAATCGTTTATGCTATAAAAAAAATTGTTTTTTTAACTGGATTTAATAAAAAAAAATTGAATCCCGTTGGAAAGTTGTAATATGTAATTAAAAAAAAAAATCCCTTAGGATTCTAAGGATGAAAGTATGATCATTTTATTTAATTTTTGTATATCTACCTTTTGGCTAAACTCAATGGACATATATATATTTTTTTCAACCTGACTAACTGTAAAGCCTCGTACACACAACCGGTTTTCTCATCAAGAAAGCTGCTGGGAGAGCTTTTTGCCGTGAAAACCCTGCGTGTGTATGCCTTCTTGTCGAGAAAACTGCTGGGAATCCCAGCGAGAAAAATAGAGAACCTGCTCTCTATTTTCTCGTTGGGATTCTCACCAGTGTTTCCTGCCGAGAATACCGTTCGTCAGTATGCTTACCTGTCCCCAGGTAACCCCGAGCATGCTCGATGAGACTTTGACGCATGTGCTGTGGCATACAAGGGTAGTGTAGGGTGTAGCAAGATGGCGGCGACAGAATCGAATGTGACGAGAGTGCCGGCTCGTCGTAGTCGATGACGTCACCGCATTCTTGTCATTCAAAAGAACGGCAGTTCTTTTCAATGACCGTCTGTATGCACGGCAAGCTTGACAGGAATCCCTTCAGGAAAACCAACGTTTTTTCCTGATGGGATTCCCGGTCGTGTGTACAGGGCTTGACTCTTTCTATTGGTACAAAAGTTAGAAAAAAACAAACATTAACATTTTCATTAGAATTTTTATTTTATTTTATTATGAATAATTACGTATTTTGAAAAGCATTTTATATGACATATATTAATTTAGCATACACACATAACAATAAAACATTTATTGTATTGCATGCATTTGTTTTTATAACAGTCCTTTGGAATCGTTTATGCTATAAAAAAAATTGACCCATCTATAACTGGCCGCTATGTAGATCTGCCTAATGCCATATAAAAAGTCAAGTTTTAAAAGGAAAATGCTATTTTAGTTAGGTAACCACAACAACAAAGCCACCATGTGTTATTGGGTCTGCATGTAATAGTATCCTTATGATTCGGACAAGAAATGGGAATTATAGCATCCCCTCAGATGGGAAACGGTATCGCCACTTCTAAAGATTACAGGAATTTGATTATTAGGTTAACAGTTTTAAAGCCCTGGAGACAACAGAATCCCTTCATATGCAGCACAGGACTGTGACCACACACATGCAAAATAGATTAAAAAGCATGAAATGGTTTCATAGTACTTTAAGTCATGATAAGGTAAAGAAAATGGACAAAAGCCACCAAGTCTGTGCTTAAGTACTACTAAATAACACTCTCATGTTTATTCATAATGTGTGTATATATTTTAATTGGAAAAAAATCCTGACATTTAATAGATGGTAAGCTCCCAATTGTAGTGTTTTCACATCATTTCATGTTCTGCACTGCATGTCGCCTTGACTTTATGCCAACCTTTTCGACATACAGTGCTGTGAAATATGCTGATGATTTATAGAGAAAAAAATAAGAAGAACAATAAATGCAAGGCCAAAACATTTTTCAAGTACATTTATATCTCTATTTTACTCTTTAGTGTTTTTTTCTTTTACTGCTGGCCAAAATAAATCTGAACAACAGCTAAATATGCAGATACAATGCACATATGAGAGCTATTTACTTCCCAAAAGATTTGTATTTCTGTCCATTCATTCATAAGATTTACAAAGCCCTGTCACACAGCAAATCAAGTCTGGCGACCTGATTTTTCTCTATTGCAGTTAAAATGTTTCTATAGGAAAACTTTTTTTTTTTACTTTTAGATTAGAGTAGGGAAGGTTTAGAAATCATGTAATGTTTTAATGCTATATTGGGCTCTTTTTCTTTATGTCACTTTCTGCTCTGGGGACATTTTACCACACAAGAAGTGAGGCAACATGGTAAAAGACAACAATACAAATCTGACAGAGGTTCTAGCACTCCCCTACTTGAAGCTGAACTACAGGAATTCAGGCAAAGGTTCCGGATTATGATGGGTAAGTCTAACAAAGCTTGACAAAGGCATGCACATGCTCTGGAACAGCACATCGCATGCTTTGAAATTAGTTGCATTGAATCCTGGGCCCGCTGACATCACGATGACCCAAGTCTGTGCTGAGCTCCACGCTGCTGTCCGCTGGGATGGAGTGACACTACTGCCGGCTTCCTCCTCATCTCCTGGGCTTGCACAGCGACCCTTTTGGCGGTGAATGCAGACGTTTTCTTCCTTCTGGCATCCCGGACCAGTTAACCAGATGTTATGTTTGTTTTAACTTACCTATGTGAGTAGCCCTGTTTGTGTACCTGTCCTATTATACTTAGAGGCGCTTCCACTTTTCTCCCTTTATACTTAGAGGCACTTCTCCTTTTCTCCCTTTCTCAAGCCTAATGAGGTGTCACCACGTGGACTTACAATATCTCTTTAAATTACTATTTACATTTTTACTGTTGTGAAAACTTACATTGCTATATTTCTGGACCTTCTGGGCTCAGCTCCTGTAGCTGCAGAGTTCTATGCAGCTTCTGTGCCTACCCTTCTCCTTTTCTTGCCCAATCACAGAACATATATAATGTGATTAAACCGAGCTGCGCTGCAACTAACTATGTGCAAATATCTAGTGAATCATATGCACAAACTAATAAACAAACTTGCATCATATGATATATAATCAAAGTGAGTGACATTTGTGATGAAAAAATAAAATAAATGCAAAAATGTAGATCTTATAAATAATCAATATGGTCCAAAATACGGTATATGGACAATAATGGACCAAAGTATATATGAGTATGTCCTGTGAAACAGACATGACTAACATATTAACTGTCCAAATCACTGGGTCCAATAGGAACAGAAACATGAACCTCACACAAAAACACAACAGGTGAGTCCCCCGCTGTAAGCAAAGGAGTGTGATTGTGGTAAACAGTTCATCAATCTGTTGTTCAATGTGCCTGTTAATAAGATGCACTGAGGCCAGCGCAAATAATATGAGAAACATAAGTGACAAATAGAGAGCACACTGTGAACAACAAACAAATTAGTTAAAATGTAATGGAAGGTCTAGTGCACAATTATAGTTTTACCATAATCCACCATAAAGTCCAAAACTAAAATAGGAGATTCACATTCAATGATCTCCCAGGTGTAAATAGTCCCCAAACGCCCTGAGAAAAAGTGATGATAGAAGCACTTCCACCACGATCACACACTGCCTCTTACCGGAACTATATGATCTCTTAATTACAGGAGATCATATACAGCATAAACTGATGGTATCCTTGAAGCATATCTCCAGCACGGGACAATCACAATGATGGATTACCTCAAACAGTATGCCAATATATAGTTCCGGTAAGAGGCAGTGTGTGATCGTGGTGGAGGTGCTTCTATCATCACTTTTTCTCAAGACGTTTGGGGACTATTTACACCTGGGAGATCATTGAATGTGAATCTCCTATTTTAGTTTTGGACTTTATGGTGGATTATGGTTAACCCATAATTGTGCACTAGACCTTCCATTCAAATTTAACTATTTTTTGTTGTTGTTCACAGTGTGTTCACTATTTGTCACTTATGTTTCTCATATTATTTGCACTGGCCTCAGTGCATCTTATTAACAGGCACATTTAGCGTGACCTTTTTTCTTTTTACATTTGGTTTGATGTTTATAAAATTTTTTAGTTGCGGCTTTTCACATTTATTAATTTTGAACAAGCGCAGTATTTTTTCCATTACTGTTGTTCAACGGAGACTTCAAAAATCTACACCCAGGAAGAAGTGATGAGAAATAGGAAAGGGGTCCTCCACCTTTGATATCAAAGCCGCTTACCAGCTATACAGATCTCTTGTCAGGAGATCGTAATCGCATGTAGCTGATCACCCCAGCCTTGGGTCTCCTATTAGTAAACTGCAGGCAATCCTGAATCCTCTGTGTTAAGTGACCTCAATACTCCTCTCAATCAATGGTTCCCCATGTGAATATAAAAACCTGCCATAGTATAATACTGTATGGATGTTTATTATAAAAAAAAAGAGAAATGCACTTACAATGTAGTAGATAAAAGCATGTGATAAAAACAAGCCGGCCGGCTCTTTTCCTCCGCTCGTTCTTTCCGGGACTGATGCATTGTATCGCGGTGACGTCAGTACGCCACTGCTCCATACGCGATTTAGTCAAAACTGACGTCGTCCAAATGAAAATGAAATGAAATCAATTGAAATGAAATCAATTAAAAAAACATTAATCGATACCAATAAAGTGCAATATAGTGCCCGTCAGTACAGCCTCACCTGTTCCCATCAGTACAATCTCACATGTGCCTGTCAGTACAGTCTCACCTGTGCCCATAAATACAGTCTCACCTGTGCCCGTCAGTACAGTCTCAACTGTGCAAATTGTGATAAAAACAATTAGCGCCACAATACTAATAAAATACTCCTATAAAAATGTGAAAAAAATCAAATATACCCCTCTGAGGGTCTACACATCTGCTGAACAGTTATAGTGATAGTGATACACCACAATATTAATTTTGTGAAAATAGTACAGCGCTGCATATCTATAAATTTTATATAAACAAATAATTATACATTTCATAAAACAAATTATAAAAAAAAACAGTTCATATGTAGGTTTCCAAAGCTGTCACCACTGTGTAAAATCGTATTTAAATGGATCCAATAACCAGTGCACACCACCACCTGCTAAAATGCCTGCTCACCTCAAGGATGATTATAACACTCATAGAGAGATCACTCCTCGTGTCCACCACGATCAATCCACTTTACCAATGGTAGTAATTCCTACAGTCCCCAGTCAATGTTTTAATTGTCTCCAAACAACACCTTCCTCCACCCACTTTTCAATAATCAATTCCACTTATATTTCCAGGGGTTAAGGACATTAAACAAAAAACGCAAGTACCATAGTGTTCTCTGCTTTTAAATGTATTAAAAAAGCCCCCCTAAAAAGTTGCACTTACAAGAAATAACAATAAAAACAGCATGTATCAAATCACCAGCTCATTCACCGCAGATCTAGACTCATGGTGCTTCGATCTAGACTCATGGTGCTTCGCCTGACATCACCGTTTTGACTCCTTCCCTTTAAACGCGTGTCGGCCTCTCATTGGCCTTCATCTACTGAGAGGCCGACACACATTTTTGAAAAAACGTATTATATCTTTTCATGTGACATCACTGAAGAAATTACACTTTGCTACAATGTAAAGTAGTGAGTGTACAGCTTGTATAACAGTGTAAATGTGCTGTCCCCTCAAAATAACTCAACACACACCTATTAATGTCTAAACTGCTGGCAACAAAAGTGAGTACTACACTAAGTGAAAATGTGGGCCCAATTAGCCATTTTCCCATCCCGTTGTCATGTGACTCGTTAGTGTTACAAGGTCTCAGCTGTGAATGGGGAGCAGGTGTGTTAAATTTGGTGGTATCGCTCTCACTCTCTCATACTGGTCACTGGAAGTTCAACACGGCACCAAAGGAGTCATCATGTCATCATGGAAGAGTGGAAGAGGGCTCCAGTGGCAACCTGTGAATCTCTGGTAAACTCAATACCCAAGAAGGTTAAGGCAGTGATGGAAAATAATGGCACTTTGGACCCAATTTGGACATTTTCACTAGGGGTGTACTCACTTTTGTTGCCATTGGTTTAGACATTAATGGTTGTGTGTTGGTTTGCTTTTGGGAGACAGCAAATTTACACTATTATACAGGCTGTACACTTAGTATGTTACATTGTAGCAAAGTGTCATTTCTTCAGTGTTGTCACATGAAAAAATGTGAGGGACGTACTTTCTTTTGTGAGATACTGTATATAACGACCTTGCAAACCTGAGTACTCACATAGGCACCAGGCATCTGTGATCAGGACACTGGTGCTGGTTTATACTGGCCTGGCATCCTTAAAATCAAGGACACTGGCTCTATTTATACTGACGCTGGTAATGGCAGTGTTCAGAACACTGGTGTATAGTGGTCTGGCATCACTGCAATCAGGGACACTGGCTTTGTTTATATTAGTGAGGTTGTGATCAGAACACTAGTGCTAGTGCAGAGGGGTCTGGCATCACTGCAATCAGGGATACTGGCTCTGTTATTATTAGTAAGGTGGTGATCAGAACACTAGTGCTAGTGCAGAGGGGTCTGGCATCACTGCAATCAGGGACACTGGCTCTGTTTATATTAGTAAGGTGGTGATCAGAACACTAGTGCTGGTGCAGAGGGGTCTGGCATCACTTCAACCAGAGACACTGGCTCTGTTGACGCTAGTGTGGTGGTGACCAAGACATTGGTGCTGGTATATAGCAGTCTGGTAACCCTGGAATCAGCAATGGTGACACTGGGACAGGTCGCTGAAGTTTATTTACACTACACACTGTTGGGAAGTGATCAGGGGCATGGTAAGCTGGCTTTACAGTGTTTTGTGTGTGATAAACTGTGTAGACAAGCTGAAAGAAAGTTAACTTGGCCAGCCTCCGAATGGCGCACATGCATGGTGGAACAGCGCTTTGGCGCATGCCCTTGCGTGAATGGCGTGCGTGCATGCGTGGTCCAGTGGCATGGGGCATGCACGCCAATCAGAATCCTGACCAGCCTACTTAAACCAGCCCCAGTCCCATGACGGGTTGCTGGTTTGTTGTCAGCTCCTGCCTACTGAACTTCCTGTACCAGTGCCTGAACTCGTTTGACCCGGATTTACTTGATGACTCTGCTCTCTCTCCTGAACCTGACCCCTGGCTTGCCTCTTCGGATTTGCTGCTGTCTCCAATCCCTGACCTCTGGCTTGTACCTTGGACCTGTTACCTTCTCCAGCCCGTGACCTTCTGCTTGTATCCCGGATCCGCCTACAGTCTTAGCCCTTGAACTTGCTCTCAGTTTGTCCGAACTGTCTCTAGTACCTGACCCACGGCCTGTCTCCAGTGACCTACCACCAACTGGGCTTCCTGTCCAGCACCACCTGACCAGCTATCAAGCTTCTCCGAGGCTACCCGTGCCTCTTCGCGCCATCCCCCCTCTGTCTCACCTCCAGGGGGCGGAGTGCACCAAGCCGCAAAGGTGAGCCGCTCTCTGCATCTTGGCCTCGGTGAGTACATACCTGACAATAACACTCACAGAACCAATAATGGTTGATGATATCTGTGTGAGGAGGAAGAGATTTTGTGATGCTGTGATGCAGCAATGGCATGGTACAGGAACATTTGTACCTAGTAATGTGATCTGCTGTGTTCCCCAGATCACCAGGCTTGCGAGTGCATGCTCTAGAAGCCATGCATGAGCTGCCGATTGTTGAGAACGTATATGTCCACCCACTTTGGCGAAGCTCCGGTCTGGCTCTTTATATACATGGGCCAGACATAAATTGGTTAAAATTCTTATAAAGCATTATTGAACTAAAATATATAAATATACATTATTGTAAAGATTCCTGTAAGGAAGTAAAAGATAAGTACAGTCTTCTGGTTGTCCTGAATAAAATCGTCTACTGTGTACACAAAATGACTTCAAGATCCTTTTAGCTTTGTCAGATAAGCCAGATCCCAACTATTATCTATCTGGCATTTCCTTGCTATGAACTTAAGAATATTGTTTCACTGTGTCCCAAGGAGCACATGGAGGCTTCATTATAACAGTATATTGTGTATAGCCTCCACAATCCGGAAAATAGAAGAAAGAATGCTGTTTATTATTTTTACTGAACTGTTATTAAATAAAACTCCACTTTTTTCTTCATCGTTTATTTTTATTTATCTAAAATTATTATTTATATATCTTATCTCTATTCTTCAGATTCCAGATTACAATCAACTCTTTTGTCTGCAAATTAACTTCACTTTTTAGTTAAATAAACAGTAAAATCAAGTTACTAAGTAAGTTGCTGGGCAATATGAATGTTATAGAGTGTTTTTTCCCCAATGCTTTTCTAAAAAGTAAAACATTCCAATGTGATTAAAATAATGACCAACATAAAAATGCTCATGCAGAATAGTTACTCGTTCTATACATTCAGCAATAGAAATCAAAGAAGACATCAAATTAACCTCTTTAAAGGGCAAACGTACTGGAGCAATCTTCGTAGGTAACCTCATAACCTGAACCTTTAAAGCTGTCACTTGTATGTGTTTAAGGACTTCATCCCCTTCCTTACTTTATTAAGGTGTGCAAAAGTATATAGAACAGAATAACTAAATAGCATTGTATTAACGTGCATTCATGTAATACAGGTGAAGTATAACAAACTCCTTAAGTTTCAAAAGTCATATGCGGCTTATCATTTGCAACAGTTTTTAAAATTCCTTTTACATAGTCAATATATTCTGGATAAATAGGTGAAGCTGTCATTGCTGACCTTCCTTTGCCTTGTTGTCAAGCTGATGTTTGGCTTGAGTGCTGCCTGCATTGACCTCTGCTGAGTTTCAAAAGTATTTAAAGCTGACATCCAGTTTAGTGTTAAAAAAATAGGGCTGTTACTGATCAAAATGTTTGTGTTCGATTAATCGATTTTTTAAAATCGATTAATCGACTAATTTCGATTAATTATGACGCACATACAGATCCAACTACTTTTAGCTGATCTCCTCCTTACAGGCTGATTCCCAAAAAACACACAAAGGCAGCGCTCGATGGGAATAGCATTAAAACTTTTATAGTCTTCAAGTAGGTAACAAAATAAATATTGCACTGGAGATAAAATCGATGTAGCTACATAAACTGTAAAAATGGTGCGAGTAATACCAAATGGTAACAAAAGCAGTCATAAAAACATGTAGCTAAGTATGATACTGGTTTAAAAATGTGTACAACGATACCACTGCTGAATCCAGATGAAGAGGGGTTAACATCAGTCCGTCGGCATGTAGATGTCCCATGAAGGGAACTATCACAACTCCCAGTGGATGGTTGTAGAATCCCAGGTTGATATAGGGAAGTGTAACAGCCCTTGCGTGTGGCAAGATAGTAAGGTCCCGCCGACATGCAGATATGAAGGCACAGCAAAGGAGCCCTTCAAATGGACACGGCAAGCCCCGCCGGTGGCTGTGACGTCACCGGATCTCCGACGGAACTCCCTGAAGCCAGCGGAGAGGTGAGTACAAATCAAAAAAATTTTGATCGATCAAAAAAATGTTGATCGATCAAAAAATTTTTGATCGATCAAAAAAATGTTGATCGATCAAAAAAATTAAAGATTAATCGATTAATTAAAAGTTAATTTCCACAGCCCTAAAAAAAAACATTGCATGGTACCTCTTCACATGCACTGCAAGAGCCAAATGCTCATTTTGTGCAGCGGTATATAAATAAGAAGCAATCCTTGCCCTATTCCTCTCTTCCCTAGCAGTTGGCACTCTCCTTAAAGTGGTTGTAAACGCTCTGGCGGAAGTTACACCTACAGGTAAGCCTTGATTAAGGCTTACCTGTAGGTGCTTGCAATATCTCCGAGCCCTGCATGGTCTCGGAGATATTAGCAATTTCCCTGAGCGGCGCCACCTTCTGCGCATGCGCCATCACGCTGTGCCGTCATGCCGCTAAAGGCGTCTCCCGCGTGCATGCGGGAGTGATGTCACGCAACTCCGGCCAGTCACAGAGCCGGAGTTCGCTCCCCCGGAAGAAGAGGGGTGAAGATGGTGACCTTCTGCGGCTTCTACTGCAGGAAAGTGTCACATAATGGGCTACTATGCGATGCATAGTAGCCCATTAAGCTTTACCTTTGCATGGAGACATAAAAGAAGTAAACCCCATTAGGGTTTACTTTCTCTTTAACTCTTCAGTGCTTCCAAGATGTATGTAATCCTACATTGCACAGGATGACATCAGAGAGCTGAAGAGTGGCACTTCTTTGGGTTACTAGTCTTGCAGAGAGGAAAACACCTCTAGAAGTTAGAAATAAGATAAGTATTACTGCTTATTCCTTTTCCCGCTAAACAAAACAGTATTTAAGCACCGCAAAGAGTTGGAGGACATGCTGTAAAGTTACATTTTTACACTAAGTTGGAGTTTAACTTTAATTCAGACGCAACCAGGCATTTAGCATTTTTAGAAGGAGTCCAGCAATGGCAGCCCCTGTACTGACAGGAAACTATAGTTGATATAAATGAAACATGTTAAGAATGGCAGTAGTGCATGCATATACTTAAAGTGTATGGGCCAGATTCACATAGAATTACGCCGGCGTAT
This sequence comes from Rana temporaria, assembly GCF_905171775.1. Lineage (NCBI taxonomy): Eukaryota > Metazoa > Chordata > Amphibia > Anura > Ranidae > Rana > Rana temporaria. Next base: position 406,100,696 of record NC_053490.1, read on the forward strand.
CAGCAGATCAGAAGACGGATAAAAACTCTGCTCTTTTGATGTCATGAGACACGAAACATCAAGCGCCCAGAGGCGATTCAGTTCGCATGTGCCGCGCTATATAAGTTTTTCATTCATTCAAGTCCGAATCTAAGGCCGTCGTATGTTTAAGTGTATTCTCAAACTGAGATACACTTAAACATGCCTATGATACGACGGCCAGCGCCGTTGTATCTTAGGGTGCAATATCTACGCTGACCGCTAGGTGGCGCTTCCATTGCGGTCGGCGTAGAATATGCAAATGCCTAGTTACGCCGATTCACGAACGTACGATTTCCTGTCGTAGTGATTTTAGGTCGTTTCCGTAAGAGTTACGCGGCGTAAAGATAAACATGCCCCCTAGGTGGCGTACTCAATGTTAAGTATGGCCGTCGTTCCCGCGTTGCATTTTGAACATTTTACGTCATTTGCGTAAGTCGTCCGTGAATGGCGCTGGACGCCATTTACGTCGAAACCAATGACGTACTTGTGACGTAATTTCGCGCAATGCACGGCGGGAAAATTCGAGACGGAGCATGCGCAGTACGAACAGCGCGGGAACGCGCCTAATTTAAATTATCCACGCCCCCTACATGGATCATTTGAATTAGACGGGCTTGCGCCAGTGGACTTTACGATACGCCGCCGCAAATTTACAGGCAAGTGGTTTGTGAATCAAGCACTTTCCCGTAAAACTTGTGGCGGTGTAACGTAAAGGAGATACGTTACGCCGCCGCAGTTATACGAGAATCTGGCCCTATGTTCCCCCAACGTTTCATGTTTCTGATTTGTGTCTGTCTATGCCCCGTACACACGATTGGAATTTCCGATGGAAAAAGTCAGATGGACTTTTTCCATCTGATTTTCCGATCGTGTGTAGCCCCATTAGAGTTTTTTCATTGGAAATTCCGATGAATTCCATTGGAGTTTAGATATACTGTAGAACATGTTCTATTTTTTTCCATCGGAATTCCGATGTGATTTGGCCGGGCAAAAGCCAGATCGCGTGTACGCGGCATTACATGTACTTGTATTAAAAAGTATCATGTTTTCTTTGCATTGCTTCCTTTGGGTGATATACCTGGTGACCCTGCCAGTCCCCCTGCTTTTTTTGTCAAAGCTTAATTGACCAAGCTGATTGTCTACAATGCACAGCTTTACCAGATTTTTCACCCTCCAGTTTTAGTAAATTAACCACATTTTGTTATTAATACATTTGACATCTGTAGTCTATATGCTTTCTATGCTGTCTGTTGTATCAAATCAAACCATACTGACTGGTTACAGGGGTCAGAACGTGAGGTGAGTGGCTAGGATATAGACGTGGAGGAGAGCACTTCCATTTTCAACATTCAGGCACTAGTGGTGTGTTGTGCGTTTTTATGCAGAAGACTCTGAGGACTATATTTGTGCATTTGGACTCTTAATTTCTTTTGAGTGTGTGGACTTTATTGTATTGTTTATTGTTCACTATTCCCATTCAGGGAACACATATTTTTCATTATTGTTTTGGATTCACTATTCCCAGTCAGGGAACACGAATATTTGATTATGCACTCAGTATTGCAAGTAAATCACTTATTCTCATTTAAGGATTTTTGGGGAGTTATTTTATATTTAGAAAGCGCAACACTGTTTTGTTTTTGTCTAAAGTCTCATACACACGATCAGATTATCCGACGGGAATTGTGTGATGACAGGCTGTTGTCGAAAAATGTGACTGTTTGTATGCTCCATCGGACACGTGTTGTCGGATTTTCCTCGGACAAATGTGGGATAGCATGCTTTAAATTTGTCTGTGTGTTGTCAGATTATCCGATCGTGTGTACACCAGTCCGTCGGACAAAACTCCAAAGTACAAACACGCATGCTCAGAAGCAATGCTCACCATAACACAACATTAGCAGAAGTTGCCCAAAGGGTGGCGCTAAAGAGCTGAAAAACCATGTTGTTTTGTGTTTCAATTCTTTGCCGTTTGTATGAAAGACAAGTTCCTGGCCAACGCCCTTTGGACAAAACACTACACTTTGTCGGCAGAAAATCCTATCGTGTGTATGAGGCTTAAGCCTGACTATGACCTAAATCAAATCCTAATCTAGTTATTTTTTTTTTACAAACACCTTTGTTTGCTTACATTTTTCTCCTTGGATACAATGTATATTTGTCTTCATTCAAGAGGAGAAATCAACACAGAGGTGGGCTCTAAAAGTAACTGATTACTGTAATGCCACATACACATGATCAGAATTTTCAATGGAAAAATTCTGACTGACTTTTTCCAACAGAAATTCCGACCGTGTGTATGCCCCATCGGATTATTTGCATCGGAAATTCCGATGAATTCCGTCGGAGTTTAGATAGAGAACATGTCCGACTGTGTGTATGGGGCTTTATAGTCAATCAGAGGCTATCACAGCAATCAGGTAATCTGTATATTCTGATAGCGGTGAATGCAGCTGCCAGAATACAATGCAGAGGAAAAGATGGGGGCGCCCTCCATCTACCTTGTTTGCATGGATGGAAGAATCTGTCCTGATGGCCCTATGCAAAAGAACTAACAGTATTAATTCTGAGACAAATTGGGTATGCTTTTATCTTTATACCTGCATGCTTTTTACAGCACATGCAATCCCCCTATTGAACACACACCACTGCTTGTTACAGAAAAATACTATTTATGCCTTAACCACTTCCAAACCGCTGTACGTCTTTATACGGCCTAACTTTAAAGATGGATATCTCGGTAACGGCAGCAGCTGCTGCCACAACCGAGGTATCCATCTTTAGTGTCAGCGGTTCTGTCAACGATAACGGTGGTCTCCGTGGCAGATTCGCCGCAAGATCGCCGTTATCGGCGGCGGGAGAGGGCAACCCCCCCTCCCGCCGCTCTTCCGCGCCCTCCGCCGCTTACCGGAGCCGTCGGTAGCGGCGGAGGAGATCGGGACCGTTCGGCTGCTGACTGGGGACGAGACTGAAGTAAGAATCTCCTTCGCCCGTCCCCATAGCTCTGCTGGGCGGAAGTGACGTCAAAACGTCAGTCCCGCCCAGCCTCTTAAAGAAACATTATTTTTTTTTATCATTTGAAAAAATGACAGTTTCAATTTTTTTTTTGCATTTTAGTCTAAATATGAGATCTGAGGTCTTTTTGACCCCAGATCTCATATTTAAGAGGACCTGTCATGTTTTTTTTCTATTAAAAGGGATGTTTACATTCCTTGTAATAGAAATAAAAGTGATAATTTTTTTTTTATTTATTTTTTTCCAGTGTAAAAAATAATAAAATAAATAAAAAAAAATAAGAAAAAAAAAAAATTTAAAGCGCCCCGTCCCGACGAGCTCGTGCGCAGAAGCGAACGCATACGCGAGTAGCGCCCGCATATGAAAACGGTGTTCAAATCACACAAGTGAGGTATCGCCGCGATCGTTAGAGCGAGAGCAATAATTATAGCCCTAGACCTACTCTGTAACTCAAAAAATGCAACCTATAGAATTTTTTAAACGTCGACTATCGAGATTTTTAAGGGTAAAAGTTTGACGCCATGCCATGTTGGGTACCATTTTACTCGGCGTAACATTATCTTTCACAATATATTAAAAAATTGGGCCAAATTTATTGCTGTCTTATTTTTTAATTAAAAAAAGTGATTTTTTTCCAAAAAAAGTGCGCTTGTAGGTCCGCTGCGCAAATATGGTGTGACAAAAAGTGTTGCAATGTTCGCAATTTTATTCTATGGGGTGTTTGAAAAAAAATAAATACATAATGTTTGTGAGTTTTAAGTAATTTTCTAGCAAAAAAAACTGTTTTAGTCTTGTAAACACCAAATCTGAAAAACACCCAAAGTAGAGAAGTGGTTAAAGCGGAGCTCCACCCTAAAGTGGAACTTCCGCTCATCGGAACCCTCCCCACTCCAGTGTCACATTTGACACCTTTCAGGGGGGAGGGGGGTGCAGATACCTGTCTAAAGACAGGTATTTGCACCCACTTCTGGCCACACAGTCTGCGGGTACACTGCAGGCAGGACGTCAGATCCCGTCCACCCCCCCGTTGTGTTCTGGGAAACACACAGCTCTCAGAACACAGCGGGAACCAGTCAGCACAGCGCATCGCAACTCACACATGCGCTGTAGGGAACCGGGCAGTGAAGCCGGAACGCTTCACTTCCTGGTTCCCTCACTGAGGATGGCAGTGGGGGCAGCAGAGTGACGAGCGATCAGTCGTCCTTTGCTGCAGACGGCGCTGGACTCCAGGACAGGTAAGTGTGCTGATATTAAAAGTCAGCAGCTGCAGTATTTGTAGCTGCTGGCTTTTAATATTTTTTTTTGGCGGACATCCGCTTTAAGGTGAGTGGAATAGGTATGGTCAGTGCTTATACCAATGTATACTGCTAGACAGACCTATACCTGACAAACGCATACCTTATAAAATGCCACAACCTAGGTAGGTGGCAGGTAAACCCCATCTATGGCGGTTTTCTGGACTGAAGCCTCGTACACATGCTCGGCTTACTCGGCAAGAACCAGTAAGAAAACTGCTGGCAGAGCTTTCTTACCGAATAAACCGAGCGTGTGTACGAGGCTTTCAGGTTTCTCGTCAAGAAAACTGCCTAAAATCTCCACGAGAAAAATAGAGAACATGTGTTTTCCTGACGAGAAACCCGAAAGTGTGTATACTTACCTGTCGCTGTGGAAACCAGTGCATGCTTGAAATGACTTTGACGCATGTGCGGTAGCTTCTTAGGCATAGGTAGGGTGCAGCAAGATGGCGACGATGGCGTGGAATGTGACGAGCGCATGCTCGTCGTACGCAATGACGTCACCGCATTCTTGCCTTTCAAAAGAACCGCGGTTCTTTTAAAAAGGAGTGTCTGTACACTCGGGCGGCAAGAGATTTTTGCCAAGAATCTTGTCAGGAAAAACTATGTTTTTTTCCTGACTAGATTCTGGCCCATGTGTACGAGGCTTTAATGTTTGTCACAATATACAATGATATATTGTATACTGTAAATGCATATATATCACTCTGTACAGGAAATAACAGCATCATATAGTTACAAAGCTTTATGTGAAATTCAGTTATGCCTGTGCTTATTTATATTTAGCAACTGAAGGTCAGATCACATCACAGAAAATTAAACCTTTTGCTTGTAAGCAAATATAAGTTCATTTTACAGTAAGGGCAAATTTTTATTTTAGGCAATATTTGTCATCAGGCAGTTGCAATGTCCACAGAAATGTGTTTGACATTTTAGAATCTCCCAAAGCAAATTCACAAAGGGTAGGTTAATTCTGGGTATTAAATCTGCTCTTTGGCGTCTCCTTCAAGCTCTACAACCTTTTACTGATGTCACTTTCTTTATCTTTATTTGTTTCTCCTAATAGTTCAGAAAACAGCAAACACACAACAGAGCAGGTGGATTTCCTCTCCCAGATGTGTCTTTATTAAAAAACATTAAGTTCTGATATTTTTAAGAATATGTTAGGCATATTTAAATTTTCATTCCACAAAACTGGCTTTTCAAAAGCAAATGTATGTTAAATAAATGTTATTCTTTGTAAAGCACTGAGTATATTTAGAGCAATGGTGATCTGGCCTAAAGTCACACAGGAATACTTTAACATACTGTATAATATTTCTAAAACAGATTGTTTGTTTTATGTAACCCCTAAGTTATGTAAATTAAACTTTGTATAAGATGGTTATTAGTCCTCTATTATTCTTTCTTGATCTCCCAGTCTTCCCAGTCGTACCACTAATTTTACTGAATAACTACAATTGGGCTTCCCAGGCATTACTATCAGTAATATTGTAGTTCTGTACATGAAAAAAACTTTTTCTGTAGTTAACCACTTAACGACCGGAAGGATTTACCCCCTTAACGAACAGCCCAAGTTTTGCGATACGGCACTGCGTTGCTTTAAATTGACAATTTGGCAACGTTGTACCCCTGGGGTCCCCACCCGGCGCTCCTGTCTCCTCCTCTTCTCGAGTGCCCCCACTGAGAGACGCTTTCCTTGGGGGCACTCGTGCAGGCACGCTCTAGAGTCCTGCTGCTGCACCCAGTGACACAGACAGCAGGGTGTTAGCCCTGCCCCCAACTCCCATGTCTCTGGATTTGATTGACAGCAGTGGGAGACAATGGCTCCTGCTGCTATCAATCTATCCAGTAAGGGGCGAGACAGCGGCTGGAGCTGCTGGGCACATTCCTGTCGCTTGAACGATCGGATTCAGGTAAGAAAGGGGGGGGGGGTGTATGGGCGGTGCTGCAGCACAAAAGTTTTTCACCTTAATGCATAGAATTCATTAGGTGAAAAACCTTGAGGGACCTTAACTAAAAACAGACTGAGATGGACTGCTTTTTTATATGCTTACCTAGATCCTTATTTAAAGTGGACCTGAACTTATATAATGAAGATTTGCTACGTTAAAGGGAGCATGTAGAAATGTTGGGCCAGATTCAGAGAGAACTTACGCCGACGTATCTATTGATACGCCGCGTAAGTACACGGATGCGCCGTTGTATCTATGCGCCTAATTATTAAAAGAAGATATGCCTGAATTCCGGCCTCATCCGACCGACGTAAGTCTCCTACGCCGTCGTATCTTTGGCGCATATTTACACTGGCCGCAAGGGGCGCTTCCATTGATTTACGCGTCGAATATGTAAATGACCTAGATTCACAAACGTACTTGCGCCCGTCGCTGTAATCTACGCCATTTACATAAGGCGTACGTCCGGCGTAAATTTACCCCTCATAAAGCAGGGGTAAGCCATGTTGAGGTATGGGCGCGGGAACAGCGTCGTATTTTAATTTGTACGTGAATGGGGCTGGGCGTAGGTTACGTTTACGTCAAAGGCATTGAGCCGTCGTATCTTAGGGAGTATATGCGACGTGATTCTGAGCATGCGCGCGCATGCGACGTTCGTTCGGCCATTCATTAACATGGGGTCACGGTTAATTTACATGGATCACGCCCACTACCTTCCTACTTTGAATTACGCTGGTCATGAGATGCGCTACGCCGGCACAAAGATGCGCCGAGCTACGTGAATCTGGGCCGTTGTGTCTAAGTATTATCCTTAAAAATATACCTTTTGATTTGGTTTTCTCCTGAGAATTAACAGTGCACTTCCTGTTCCATATAGCCTAATAGCCAGTGGCAGCACATCCATTAGGCCCCCTCTCTCCAAGCCATCCCTTATATGCAATGGATAGATGCATGCATGCATGCGTGGCCACCCCCTGTTCATGCGTCCGGCCCCTTTCAGGGCAACTGGCGCATTAATTACAGCAGCAATTGGCCGCTTATGCCTGGAAGTCCCCGCTTATGCCTGGATGCCCAATCCCCGCCGTCGGATCTCCGCTGCTGCTCTTCGAGTGCCCGCTGATGCCTTCCGCCTAGATAGGGTAAGTATCGGTAAGTGCCGGTGGACCAACCGGCATACAGCAGGGGGGGTTGTTTGAGTTGCCGCTGGGGAGGTGGGGGTTGTTTTCCTCCACGCCTAAACAAAAAAACACCAGCCGTCACTACTAATAGCAGTATATATATATATATATATATATATATATATATATATATATATATATATTGTTAGATCGGCCTTTATCACCCTGGGAACACCAGTGAGTACTTTGGGTGTCTTACGTGTGGAGGTTGCTGCTCTTGGTAAAACTATTAGAATCATGTTTTACATTTTAGAATGGGGTGCCTTAAGACTGTCCATAATTTTAAAGGGTGCCTTGACATTATCTATCATTTTAATGGGAGCCTTGACTGAAAAAGGGTTGAAAAACACTGTGTTAGATCTTCCTAGGTACTGTTGTCTTAGAGTGAGAGCTGTTAATGTCACAATTGTGCAGCCTAATGTTCTCTTTCCTGGAGAGTAATATGCACATGAAAACCTGCAGTCTAAGTATATTAGTGCTTTTGGTTAATCTGTTTTCTGGGTCTATTTTTTCTCCCCCTCTCCTACTGCTTATTGATCATGACCTTCACCAGTTATCAGGAGGACAATTATGCCATAAGGAGGCAAAAAAGAATACCAGCACCACACAGAAACACAGTGCAGAACAAGCATAGAAAGTTAGCAACAGGGAAAAGATTGGCTTTAGAGACAACAGAGACAATGTTGGTGACTAGACTTTTGCCCTCTTCTTGCCATTTTGGGTACAACTTTTATAGTACAGATCCTCTTTAACTTCCCCTGGAGAACTCCAATGCCTTGTACACACGAGTGGAATTTCCGACAGAAAAAGTCTGACGGAATCTTTTCATCGGATATTCCATCCATGTGTATGCCCATCGGACTTTTTCCGTCTGAAATTCCGACGGAATTAGATAGAGAACATGTTCTCAATTTTTCAGATGGAAAAAAATTCTATCGGAATTTCCATTTGTCTGGATGCAATTCTGACTGACTAAAAACCATGCATGCTCAGAATCAAGTTGACACATGCTCGGAAGCATTGAACTTAATTTTCCTCGGCTCGGCGTAGTGTTGTACGTCACTGCGTTCTTGATGGTCGAAATTTGGTGTGACCGTGTGTATGCAAGACAGCTTGAGCTGAATTCCGTCGGAAAAACCGTCGGAGTTTATTCCTATGGGAAAACCGGTCGTGTTTACAGGGCATAACATTTTACAGTAATGGGAGGAGGTGACATTACAATGTAAACTCTGTGTGGGCAGTTTGCTAATGGAGTAGAGCATTTTCACTTAGCAAATAAAGGTTCCCATAGCTTGCTGTATAAAGTTATGCTCTGTTTATTTCAATTACCCAAATGTAGCTAACAGGAATATGTAGCTGACAGTAGGCTGACAGTAAATACCTACTGCAGAGCAACTACTGCAGAGCAAACTCAAATGTTTGCCCCCTGGTTTAAAGCCCCCCACCTCCGCACCACTATAAAATGCCCAGTCCTTAATCTACCTCTCAGCAGGCCTGAATAATGCCAAGCTGGGGGCCACCTATTCTTATGCAAAATACGAGTTCATATCCTACAGTGGCAGGTTAATGCTAACAGCTTCCATGGTCAACTACCCACTACTGATATTTAATGTGCAATTTTCCTTTAGTTCTTTTTATGGTCTTCCAGAAACCTGCCCCTTGCAAGCTATCACCTTTGATGACATGACCATCTTGCTTCATGACAGATGCATCACTATCTTTAAATTATTTTTCATGAAACATTGACTTGCATCTTCTAAATGTATTGTATTTCCCGTGGGAAAAATGGTTAAAATAACATTTTGGCAACTGATAGAATGGAAAATGATAAACACAGACCTGTTTGAATAGACTGTTTTATTTCAGAGTCCCAGAATTTTTTTTTTTTTTTACATATGTATGTATAAATTCTAAGAACAAAGAGACATTTCACTATTTTTTTTCTTTTATTAAACTGTTTATTGGTTCTATCCAAACATGTGATGCAAAAAAATAAAATAAATTCAGGTAGCTAGAACCAGAGCTATGGATATAGTATTGTTTCCATCAACTCTAACTAGGCAGCCTTACAGTTCCCACAAGGACACAATGTAGATCTCTGTAATATTATACATGCATGTGCAACAGCAATTTAAAAATCATACAAAACATTTAAGGTGTAGGGGTTGTTTACTAACTGAAAGCATCTGTGTTTGTAGTATACATTTCAAAGAAACAGTAAATCTCTAGCCAAATCTTATCTTTTAAGTTTTGGTTACTGTAGGGAATAATAGGAAGCCCTGTTGGATTTTTGTTTTGCTTTGTCCCTTTGGAGGGAATTATCCTTCATTTCCTGTCGAAGAGACACATCAGGAAGTGAATTTAAATTTATTCAAAATGAGTAGTAATCCTTCTTAGACAGTCTTCTCCACTGAAAGATTTTGCCGCATCCCCTGTTCTAGTGAGAGCTGTAAAATGTTGGACTCCTCATCACTTTATTTCTTGTTGAGAGCTGTTACCAGGGCAAATGAAGGATGAGTCTCACTCTCCGGATGTCCTATTGATGGTCTACCCCTAAAAATGTTTTTGGCTACAGGGACACTTTAAAGCAGAATTTATATTTTTATTTTTTGGTGTACAAACCAGAGCTGTAAAGCCTCGTACACACGACCGGTTTTCCCATAGGGAAAACTGCCATGAGAGCTTTTGGCCGGGAAAACCGGCTGTGTGTATGCTCCATCGCAGTTTTCCCGACAGGAGAACTGCCAGAAAAAAAAAGAGAACCAGCTCTCTTTTTCCCACCGGGATTCCCGGCAGTTTTTAACGCGACAATTTTCCTATGGGAAACACTGCGATGGAGCAAACACACAGCCGGGATTCCCGACCAAAGCTCTCATGGCAGTTTTCCTGTCGGGAAACCCGGTTGTGTGTAGGGGGAAAAAGTTACCGAGTAGGTTCTCAGTTTTCCCCTCGGGTTTCCCACTGGGAATCCCGTAAGTGTGTACGAGGCTAAAGAAGCAGCATTCCCTGCACCAGATAAACACACCCTGACACTTTATTGGGTACAACTGTTCAAATTGTTTGGTAACGCAAAGGTAAGTATTATGGGGGCTGCGGGGGGGGGGAGAGTGGAGCTGTGTACCAACATTTTTTTTTACCTACATGCATAGAATACATGAGCAAAAACAACCTTTAGCCTTTAGAACCACTTTAACCCTTTTTGAACAGCTACAATGGTAACTGGAAGGTAAGGTCACTGTTGGATTTGTGATTGATCTTTACCATTGGTAATATAACTGGAAATATTATCCATTGTTTTTATATTGTGTGATTATAGGTAGAATAACGTAAATCTTATGCTGTGCTTTCAAAAAAAATAATAAATAAATAAAATAAATAAATAAATAAATAATGTAATTCAAATACCTTTTATGTGAAATTAGGGTTTACAGTATAGCTAGTGAATGTCAATAAACACTCAAACAGTGGAGATGAAAAAAGTAACACAAATAAGGAAATGGAGCTATTGTCAGTTATATTAGGCAAAGGCAGCAACCATATGGCAGACAATCTGCAAATTATTTCTAAGAATATAGTTTGACTGGCATAATTTTTCATCACAAGCCAGTTTATTAAAATTGCAAAGTTTTATTAAATTCTACATGAGTAAAAAAGCCACTAACTTAAGTTTTTTGAACGAATCTTCGGGAATGTTTAACATTTATGTTGCACTTGCACGCATAGACAAAAAGCTTCCCTTTTTAAATTATTATAAAGTGTAAGTAATTAGTTCAGCAGTTTATGTGTATTTATAATTTACTACTTTTATTTATTATTTGGTCATTGAACACAATTATTTGCTTTCTTAAAGCATATGTACAGCTAACAATTGAAGCACATTTGTCCAAATACTTGTCTAAATGTGCTGTCTGAAGAAAAGCAGCTTGACACAACATGCTTTGACCATATAAAATTCTGAAATAAACTATACGTGTACACGTTTTATAGTTCATCTCCCGGAGAGCCAACAAAGAAAAGATCTGCTAAATAGTTTATAATAAAAGAGAAAAAACATTTAAGGAACTTGGAATGCTCGTAAGCATCTGTAAAGTTTTTTTTAAAGAAGGTTTTTTTTTGTAGGTTGAATCGAGACACATTACGCAATACAGTCAGGTGCAAATGTGTGATTTTTAAAGAGTGTGGTGGTTTTTCTTTGTCTGTGATGTGTTTGTGTGAAATCACACTATGCCCATGGTACCTATTATGACATGTGTTTTATTGGCCATTAGGGAATTACAATAAAATTAATTTGTTTCTAGTAATGTTTCAGGATGTGCTCTGCTTATATTATCTTGGAGTAAATGGCAAAAGAAGAAGAACTTGGAACCCACAGCTGTGTATTTTTGGATCTGCCCTTTAATTTAATTTAACAGGTTTAAGGGGAAAAAGAAACTACCCCAGTGACTAAATGAAATTAAGTACAAACTTTGTTTAATGATGTGAACTACATGTTTACTATTGAATCATTAAACTTAGAGCTATTTAATGTCAGTCTGCCCCAAAGAGGTATTTAACTGTTTGTTCGCTTCTGAAAAGTTAAACTATGTTTTTTAGTGGAAACTATTTTTCAATAAAATATATTATTTCAATTTATATGTGTTTGATTATTGGTACAGTGCCCTGAAAGTCCCATATTGTCTGTGTTTTTCTTCCTATCAATGACATACAGGGATGAGTCAAATGATATAATTTTATGTCCTCGGTAGACATTCCGGATTGACATAGATAACTTATTTATATGAAGAGTTAAACCACCTAGGAATTTCTATCTCTTGAAGATTCTGGTGGTGAGATGTCTGTATAAGTTCTTCAGTCCAATTTTACTGTTGGACATTACATAAATGTATTACTAAGGACTGTTATACATGTCTGTGAGCAAAAGGAGACACTAAGGTTGCTAGGAACATGACGGGGAATTATATTTGAGTGATCTTGTTACTAAAGATCACTTTATTACTAGAGTTTTTAAAATAGACAGAATAAATTCCTCTTCTTTGGACGCAACAAAAATGTGCCGCACTGCAATCCAAATGAATCAATATAATAGGTGACAAAAAACAAAGAGATAATATATAACAAAAATCAAATGAATGAATAAAAAGTACCATATAGTGCAAAAAATAAAATAGTGTGAAGTAATTACAATCCTCCAAAGACACATTCCATTAGGTGCTTCACTGCCACCACACAGAGACTCAATCCAACTTACCTGAACAATATAACTCTAGTATCGAGTCACATTTAGCTTGTGTAAGTTATTCCTTCCATCAAGTAATCTGATTTTCACAGAATGTTTTCATTCACTCCAGACCGAACGCTAAAAACGACATCAGCTCTCCAACCAATATCAACAGATATGTACTCAAAAAAGGAGAATCACGAGCTCCACATAGTGTGAAATCCAACTAAAATGTGTTAGTAAAGACTATAATGGACTCACAAGAAATGTAAAACAATCCCTGCTGTATAAAAAACATCAAACTTCATTAAGTATCATGATCTCACCTCTATTCAGGAAAATGTGATGATGCCAAAGGCTCCACCCTAAACGTTTTGTCATAACTGACGTCATCTGGTCAGAGTTAAATAGTTGAATTTTAGGCTTGCAATTCACCTTTGTTTGTCACATTTTATATTAATTTATTTGGATTGCAGTGCTGCACAATTTTTGTCATTTACTTTTTGCTTTGAAAAATATCTCATGGCGTGCTGGCAGCTCCTTTAATCACTGTTCATGATTTGTTGTCTTTTACCACTTACATGGTTTCATTTCACATGTGTATCTTGTTAGGACACATACTTCTGCTCAAGACCTGTGAGTGCCTCTACTACTTCCTATTTATCTACTGACAGTGTGCACTGACTTCAAATGGATTTTATACATGGATTTAAATGTGAATTTATATATGAGTAATTTATACTTTATGTCTCCCCATGGATACTTTTTTTCAGGAAATAAGGTATTGTTGTTGTTTTTTTTGGTAATACTGGTGTAAATAATTGTAGCTTATCCTACTTGGGACATGAAGAAAACAAGAATCAGTGATTTGCAAATGCTACGGTGCCTTGAAAAAGTGTTAACACCCCTTGAAATTTTCCAAATTTTTTCTTGTTAAAACCAAAAAGGTAAATGAGTCAATACTTTGTAGAACCACCTTTTGCTGCAATTACAGTGGCAAATCTTTTTGTGTATGTCTCTACCAGCTTTGCATATCCAGAGAGTAACATTTTTGCTCATTCTTCTTTGCAAAATAGCTCAAGCTCTGTCGGATTGGATGGAGAGCACCAGCAGTTTTTTTAAGACTTGCCACAGATTCTTAATTGGATTTAGGTCTGAACTTTGACTGGGCCATTCTAACACATGAATATGCGTTGATATAAACCACTTCATTGTAGCTCTGGCTGTATGTTTAGGGTTGTGGTCCTGCTAGAAGTCGAACCTTCCCCTCATTCTCAAGTCTTTTGCAGACTCTAACAGGTTTTCTTCTAAGATTTCTCTGTATTTGGCCCCATCCATCTTCCCATCAACTAAAAAATTATACTACTTTAAATGTTAAATTGAGGATACATTTTCAATGAATAGAGTCAAGCCTGAATGTCATATTTGTAGGCATTGGTAAAGCCGTACTCTTGTTATTCAAAATCAAATACTTCTAATGAAAATTGTGTGTTGCTGATTGGTTTCATTGCATTTTACCTTTAGGATCTATCTGCTTCCATCAAGTTTTTTTTTTTTTTACTTTTACATGACATCAAAAGTTGCAAAAGGAATTTCCTTCCTGAGAAGGAAGGAAGATTTTTTTGTAATTGAATTTAAAATACTTTTAGCCCAGATGTTAATGAAGTAGTATCCTGAACACTGGTCTTTCGGAATGTTAAAAACACAATTAATACCTAGAGCTTGCCTAATAGATATGACAGATTTGTGAGTTGTATTTGAAAATACAGTTTAGTTGGTCTCAACATTGGTGGAAATTTATTAAAAAATGGAAAGTGCAAACTATTGTGCAGCTCTACATTCAAACCAATCAGCTTCCATTTTTTTGTCAAAGCTTAATTGAACAAGCTAAAGTTAGAAGCTGATTGGTTTCTATGCAAAGCTGCACCAGATTTTGCACACCGGTTTTAGTAAATCAACCCCATCGTGTCAGCTTTATTTAAAGTGTATGTCCAGCTGAAAAGTTATTCTTAGTTTTGAATAGAGTGGGGAACCCCTGCCAAGTTTTGTCCAAGGGAGTGATTCTAACTGTGGGGGGGTGGGCTACCACTGATATGATAGCGATCACTGCTCCCAATGACAGGAAGCAGTAGATCCCTGTCATGTCGCTAGGCAGAACAGGAAAATGTCTTGTTTACATAGGCATCTCCCCGTTTTGCCTTTCTGTGTCACGATCGCAGGGCGCCGGCAAACATCGAGTTTGCGAGGCCCACAAACATGCTCAGGGAGTATGCGGCGCACACACGCGCTCGCTGGATGGGAAATTAAAGGGGACGCCCATTTGCCCACCGCTGTATATCGGCAAGTGGTTAATGCAATTAAATATTTTTATTTTGTTTTGGAATGCTTATAATTTTTAAATATTAGAGATACTGATAAAGATACACAAAGAGAGGCATACAGGAATACACGTGAAACATTACAGTGAAACTAATCATATGATAGCTACAATTAAAACAAATTTGTTTTACAATCAGGATTATAAAGAAAAATAGACAAAGTGTAGCTCAAGCCTGTTTGTTTTTTTTCTATCTGTAGGATGAGGAAAGAGTAAAAGTAGAATCAGGTTTGTATTGATGTCCTTGGTCCCCTTGGGGGAGATTTTCTTTCATTTACATTCCAGAAAGTTAGTGGAACAGAAAATCTAGCCTCCCCTATACTCTTTTAGCACAATTGACCAAAAAAGATGCCCAGATTCAGATGGTGGAACAGGGTGGAGGCAAACAGAGTTTGAAAAAGTTGAGCTCTATCAATTTATTTATCTATGTTTTACAGATTTTTCTGGCTTTGAATCTCCTAATTATTTAGAATTTTGTTTTGTCTAGGTTTGCGACATGGCTACTTTAACCCCTTCCCGCCAATACTTCCTGGCCTTTTAAGAGGTTCTAAAAAGTGGGCTTTCCAATCATATGGGTGCTATCATTGGCTGTCACAGCGGTCACATGATCGGAACACTCTTTAACAAGCTTTCCAGTACCCGCCGATAACTGTGCCTGGAACACCCAGGGCACGCGCTCTCAGCACAGAAATGTTTACATTTGGGATGCATTAATGCAGCCTCTTGGCATTAAAGTCCACCCACCAAGCAGACGCATATATGTATACAGCCGGTGGGAAGAGGTTAACACTTATTAGTAAAATGATTTACATAAAAAATCTTGAAATGTCCATTTTCACCCCCTTCCTGCCCAGGCCAATTTTCAGTTTTCAGCGCTGTCATGCTTTGAATGACAATTGAGCAGTCATGCAACACTGCACTCTAATGAATCATTGATCATTTTTTTCCCACAAATAGAGCTTTCTTTTGGTGGTATTTGATGACCTCTGCGGTTAATTTTTTTTGCGCTTTAAATAAAAAAAGAGAGACAATTTTGAAAAAAAAACACAATATTTTTTACTTTTTGCTATAATAAATATCCCAATTTAAAAAAACAAAAACACATTTCTTCCTCAGTTTAGGCTGATTTGCATTTTTATACATATTTTTGGTAAACAAAATTGCAATAAGTGTATACAAATTGGTTTGGGCAAGAGTTATAGCACCTACAAAATAGGGGATAAATTTATGGCATTTTTATTATTATTATTTTTTTACTCGTAATTGTGCCTCCTTGAGGGTCAGAGCCGAGGACGTCATATGAGGGCCTCCTGCAGCCATCAATTTACTATGGTTGGGTAGGCAAGTGGTTAAGGATTCTATTGAATCTTAGCACTAGAATAAAATCATATCAATATCAATATCACTTTTCCCTCTTTATTTTTGGAGACTCACATTAGATGAAGACATTTATTTTATCTCATACACTGCAGTTTAGGACCATATCTAATTTTTCTGGGTTTTCCTGCTTCTAACCAGCGTTGCTGTACATCTGCTTATTATACAAGACAGAGCCTGTCTTATATTGCTTATACATGTTCTTTCAGTTTACCAAACAATTGTTATGAAAAATGCATTATGACTTATACATAATTGCTAATTTTCCATTAAAAGCTTTATTTAAATGTGGGGTTTATGGGCTTGTGAATAATCAAATTGTCAAGACATATTGTCAATAGGAAACTGAGAGCCCTACATGTCCTAAACCCCTTAAGCCAACACAAACTTTTACAAATGTTTTTAAAGTGTCAATTAACACGAGTCTAGACTGTGAATGAAATAGTTGTTAGATGCTATTTGTACTAAAATGGAACAGTTATTGGTAGTAAACCCATTTTTTCAACTTGTTCCTAAAGGTAAGCCTATAATAAGGCTTACCTGTAGGTACTGTGAATATCTCCTCAACTTGCACAGTTTAGGAGATACTCACACTTCATGCAGTCGGTGACATCACCAGAGCATGTGCCCTGAAGGTCTGGTATAGCGTGCTGGACCTTCAGAGCACGTGCTGTAGCCTAGGGTTCCCACGTGCATGTGCGGGTGTAACTTCATGACGGCCCCGGCCACTCATGTAGCTGGAGGCTGCAAACCCGGAAGGAAGTCCGGGTGAAGATGGAAGCCCTGTCAGGGGTGACAGCGAGCTGCTGGATGGGCTTAGTTTTAAGGTAAGTCCCGCATTTTGTGCTAGTGTGTGATGCATACTAGCACATTATGCATTTCTCTTATAGGGATTTATTTTTGTTTCTGCATGGTTTTACTACTGCTTTAATAGCCCATATGTACTTTAGCTATTGAATCTTAAATATCATTTTACATCATCAAAAACATTTGTACTACATGTAAAGGTGTTCCAGACGACGTCACATGACGAAACCGGCAGAGCACGCTACTAGAACGTCACATCACTTCCAGCCAGCGGACTATATTGTCAGCATTACATGCCTTATTTGTATTGTCCAAATGTGAGTACCCATTCTTCGTTTTTTTTAATAAAGGTTTTAAATGATATTATACTATCTGGGGCTCTTTTTCTTCTATGCATGGGCCATTGCTGAAATATTACCATCAGCGCAGAGGGACGAGTGACTGTCAGAGGGCTGCACAGTGGCCTACACTGTGAAGGCATCATACCCCAAGATGGGGTGGAAAAGTTGGTGAGTGTGGGCTGTGTAAGTGCACGGATTGCTGTGATCGTGGAATATAGCAAAAATTCCTTACACTGGGCACCAAGCACTTTCAGAACCACTCAGCACCTGAAAACAAATTAATTTACCCGTTACAAGGACTCTTTATTGCACTAACTGCATTCTTGTTTATCTGCACATTTTTTTCTCTACACCAGTAGGGGCAGCACAGGCACCCCAACATAATATTTATATTTTATTTTATTTTATGGCTATGGAAGTTGTTTCTCTTGTTTTTCTTGCACATATATGTCTTATTTTGCAGTGATTTGCACAGGCACATTAGCACTTTGGATTGCATAGCACTTTGTTGTATTTGTTATTAAATGAATCAGTTATTTTAGTAAGCATCACTAATCTGCACATTACACTTTAGGTTAGGGATTCCTTTAAGAGAAGCATCTGGCTCCATAGGGCTTCAAGGGACTAGCGACAATTCCCCTCTCTTTTCTCATTTATATGAGAAGGGAAGTTGCTCTGTGAAAGGCACATTTTTCCAGAGCTTAGTGCATGTTGTGCACTTTCACTTTGCAAAAAGAAAAAAAAAACAATCATGTGCACAGAAAATAAAAAAATGTGATTGGATGATGGTGGTCAGCAGAGCTTCACCTCATTCACTAAGTTCGGAGGATTATTCTCTTAGGAAAGTGCAACTTCCCTTGTACAGTAAACTCTATGGGCCAAATTCTCAAAAACGCTGCCTAACTTAACTTTCAGCAGTTAAGTTACACAGGCGTTAAATTTCTACCTAAGTGCCCGATCCACAAAGCACTTACCTAGAAATTACACGCCGTGTAACCTAAGTGCCTCCGTCGCAAGGCGGTCGTCTCCTCGAGGGGGCGATTCCTATTCAAATGAGGCGCGCTCCCGCACCGGATGTGCTGCGCATGCGTGTGACGTCATTTTTCCCAACGTGCAGCGCGAAAACGTAATTTACGCCGGGCTTTGTGGATTGCGACGGGACAATAAAGTTGCGACGGGTGAAAAAAAAATACGCGCCGGGAAAAAAAAATTCAAATTTAGTGCCTATTTTAATTTTTAATTTGACCATAAGGTTAATATGGTAATAGGCCAGATAGTTCAGATTGATGAGTGTGTTTGAAGTGTTTCCATAATTTAGTTTCTTCTATTTCAGCTTTAGCTAAAATACATTCAGCTTTTATTCTATATGAAATTCATTTAAGCACACTGTTTTATGCTACTATTCAGATTACAATTCAATATCCAAATATGACTCTGGTCATTCTTCTTAAAAAGTCAAAATCAATTTATATAACAAAATATTTCAGGAAATACCAAAATGCCTGACTTGTGCCTTTCCATATTATGTCACAGATATTAAACTTCTGAAAATCTTTTGACAATTCAGGTGCACTTAACCCCAAAGGCAACCAATTTGACTTTGTTTTTCTAAAGGATATCTTCTGCATGTTAGTTAGGGCAAATTATGGTTGAAAATGAAAAAATAGGAGTATTAAGGTATTAAAACTAATTTTTTACAAAGTTTACAATATTATTTTTTAAATGATCAGGTAAGGGCCAGTATCTGCCAACATTTTAAGAACAGATTTTGTGTAATAAGCTATGCTGTCTGACCATGTTAAACTTGATTGCCAAGCTTAAACATGTCAACTGTGTTTATGTATGTTACACAAACCCTGCGAATGAAGTTTAGAAATTAAAACAGATGGCAAGATAAACACTAGCAAAATGGGTTAAAAAGTTGCATAAAAATCAAATATTACCTCTTGCAAACTCATCAATTTTTGTTTGGAAAAATAAATATATTTCCTAATTAGCCTTCCTAACAAGACAACCTTCATTTCCTAATTATAATTATGGACACAATTAGTTTCATCTTTTTTATTTTAAACTTGGTTATTTATTTGCCATTGCTACAGCACATGATAAAAAAAGCCATTATACAGTGCACAGTGTTGAGAGGAATATATACACTGTATATGTTTTTGGTTAAGAAGATTATATAGGGCCTTTTAATTACCATAAGTTATTCATTTAGCACATGGGTAATATCTGGGACAGGTGTTCATCTAACTCAATGTTACTCAATTTTAAATTAATATTTTTTAACTGGTTATTGGACATAACAAATTGATCATTTGAGGATTCATGAGCTGGAAAGATTTCCAAACATTTTTTAAATGTTCAATATTATTTGTGCCTTTCTTTCTTCTTGTTGTGATCTCCTTTAAATGTTAAGGTAGCCCACATCTAGTTCAGTCTACGGGAACACAGAAAAAGGGTACCAAAAGGTGACCCAGGGTCGGACTTTAAAGGCACAGTGAACAATGAAGGATGTAGAAAAAATTACAGCACTTATTAAGACAAAAGTACATACATGGTATGAAAAGGAGCATCGAAAAACAAATTAAAAAACATATATACTAAGATACATGATATAGTGAGCCCTTGTGTGCCCTTGGGCTCACTATATACAGTATATACTCGAGTATAAGCCGACCCGAATATAAGCCGAGGCACATAATTTTACCACAAAAAAATGGGAAATCTTATTTACTCGAGTATAAGCCTAGGGTGTCCATCTGCATGCCTCACTGTGCCTCACTTTGCCTCACTGTGTCCATGTGCATGCCTCACTGTGTCCATGCCTCACTGTGTCCATGCCTCACTGTGTCCATGCCTCACTGTGTCCATGCCTCACTGTGCCCATGCCTCACTGTGTCCATGCCTCACTGTGCCCATGCCTCACTGTGCACATGCCTCACTGTGCACATGCCTCACTGTGTCCATGCCTCACTGTGCCCATGCCTCACCGTGTCCATGACTAGACTGACGTTTAACATGGGAGTCTATGGAAGGGGTGCCCGGCTTTGAAAAATTGGTGCTCCCTGGCCATAGGTCCCCGGGACAACAAACTTTGCACACTTGTAGAGAAAGAGTGGGGCTACATGTGTGCCAATTACCGGGTCTCCAAAGTCCGGGCGATCAGGCGCAGAAAGGTGACTTGAGTATAAGCCGAGGGGGGCATTTTCATCACAAAATGTGCTGAAAACTTGGCTTATACTCGAGTATATACGGTATCATGTATCTTAGTACATATGTTTTTTAATTTTCTTTTCAATGCTCCTTTTCATACCATGTGTGTACTTTTGTCTTAATAAACTCTGTCATTTTTTCTACATACTTCATTGTTCACTGTGCCTTTAGGCCCCTTTCACACTGGGGCGGTGGGTGCGTCGGCGGTAAAGCATTGTTTTTTTTAGCGGTGCTTTGCCATCAATTTTGCGGCACTATTCGGCCCCATTGGCAGCCGAGAAAGGGTTAAAACCACCACAAGGCCCCGCTGCATCCACGCTTTGCCGGCGGTATAACCTCAGTGCCCATTCATTTCAATGGGCAGGAGCAGTGGAGGAGCGGTATACACACCGCTCCTTCACCGCTCCAAAGATGCTGCTAGTAGGACTTTTTTTGCTGTCCTGCTAGTGCACCGCTCCAGTGTTAAAGCCCTCTGGGCTTTCACACTGGAGAGACAGCAGCGGCTCTTTCAGGGAGCTTTGCTGGCACTAGTTTTAGCGTTATAGTGTCTGCAAAGCTCCTCAGTGTGAAAGGAGTCTTAAAGTCCGACCCTGGGTCACCTTTTGGTACCCTTTTTCTGTGTTCTCATACTTATCTATGGATGTGGCAATGTGAGTGCTTTTTTCCTTATATAATAAACACTAAGAAAATGTTAACAAAAAATATGCAAAACAACTATGCATTCTCTTTACACAGCTAGGTAGGGAGGTTGGGATGCAGGCTCTACCAAGAAGAAAAACCTCAAAAGTCACGTAAAGCTGGATACACACTATACATTGTTTGTTGTTCGATTTCCTTTAGATTTACTGTCAACTATGTAGTGCAAGAGCCTGCCTGATTGCATACAAATTGAAAGTGTTTAGGTTTGACCTCGTATTATATAGTTTTGGTAAATCTAAAGGAAAAAAGCTAAAGGAGATTGTATTGTGTGTATTCAGCTTTAGACACAAAATGATAGCAAAACAAAACAAGCTAAATAATAAAATATAGCACACATGATACATTAATCAATTATTGCTTTTTCTTTTTCTGTGTCCCCAGTACCAATTACCAAACCTGTTATTTATTAGACACTGCTGTATTTAATAAGCTCTCTGACTTCATGATTACAAAAATAAATACATTTATAAAATGATTTATCTTGTTTTTATACCCTTAGACAAATATCTGTTTTATCATACATAATACAACAAGACAAATGTTTGCACCAAATTCAGTTTGTTTAGCAGCCATGCCATGATGTTCTCACTGTGGGCCTGCTTTTGTTTTGAGTATAGCATTAATTGTTTCCTTTCCCATAATTAAAAGTTCTAATGTGACTGTAAGGATAAGGAAGTGAGGCTAAGGATATTATCGTGCTTTTTGTCATTGACACTTAAATCACTGAGTTATTTTTGTAACATATAAACAATTTCTGCATGTTCAATAGATTACTTTTGGCAACTATTTTTTTTTTTTTATGAATTGTGTTGGAATTCCACTATTTACAGATACAGTTATACATGTACATTTCATTTAAGAGCTACATGACTACATATTTAAATTTCTGCATATACTTATCTGGCGTTTGATGTATGAATTTGTTAAAGTAAATTTAAGTGGATATATGAAGGATCAGTATGTGAAACTGTTGACACTGGCTAGCTAATACCCAATTCATAAAGGCAACCTGCCCATTTTAATGTACTGCCAATGCACCACAATACAATCAAAAATGGAAATGCAGCCTTCTTCCACTGCAGCTCACCAGAATGGTATGTGCATTGGGGTGCAATGCAGTGCGGGCATGTTTTGCAAATGCACTTTACTGTATGTTGTGGTTACATCCGTTTTGCCATGTGTTACTCAAAGTGTAGATCTGAATATTTGACTCTCACTTTAGAGAGATTTCTTCCCTCTCAATATACAGTAGACCTGAAAGGAACCCCCAAACCTTTATTTTGATCTCTCTGCCCCATCCCCTCATCCCCATGCTAAACCTAAATTTACCTCTAAGTAAATTAATAGGGTTCATGCACATGGACATTATCTGAACTGATTTTCCCTGTGAAATAAAGGCCATTTTTCCTTCCCCATCCCCTAGTTCTGTTTGTAAACAGAACCGATTTGAAAATGTTATGCCAGCACGGGGTGGCTACCGTGGACACAAATAGGTAAACTGTGCCACATCCCTAACAGACATGAAGAAAAAAATAAACAACCAAAAATATAGAACTTTATAGGCACCTTACTAAACACTCAGATATATTAAAATATATAATGTTTATTTGTCGTTACATTAAAAGCATTATATAAAACAATGAGATGCCAAAGCCTCAAAAGACACTGATTTTCTGGTGGTATCACCACCACTCAGTATTAAGGTAGGGAGCCCCCAAAATACTACATCACATTTTTTGCGAATACTACACTTCCAAGTCCGTGATGGCTAATAGGCAGGGGGGGGGGGGGGCCGCGACCAAATATTGACCAAATATGTATTTTGCAATGTGGGTAGTGGCAGGGAAGCATGATCACATGGCAGGTCATAATGGTGGTCAGGCAACATGATTAATGAAGATGTACATTGCTGGACAATGTGATTGATGTTGGATAAACCTTCGAGGTTTCTCTTTCTCTTTACTTTTTCCATTTTTTGGAGAATGACTAAGAAGGGGTACTCATGTACTCTGTACTCATTCCCCTGTAGGAAGTAGATATCCTTATTATTAAGGGAGCTTCAAGATCGCCATCAAGTCCTTGCCCACATCCTCTTGAGAAATGGATGTGGGGAGGAAGCCTTTGTCCCTTCATGGGGTCATTTTTCCTCTATGATTTTGGAGGGGTATTATGTGCACCTCCCTGCATTTCCTGTATATCCAGACTACATGCCTGTGTAAGTCTGGTATAGATTTTAAGGGGGCCTCATGCCTTTGTTTATAGGGAAAGTACACATGAAAAAAATGAGAAAATACAGCCTGGGTGGCCCAAAAAGTAAAGGCAGATAAAATGAATCCCTGCCACCCTGATCCACACCAGTTCACATGCTTTCAACACCAAAATGGTTACCTTGCAAGCAGGAGCAGCAAAGCCTTTAAATGCCTCATGACATTATGACTCAGGTGATGGGGATGACAGTTGACTTTACGCTGAGCTAATTTCTACTTGATGGGAGACAGAGCCTTTTCCTGCTATGCTCCAAAATGCTGGAATTCACTTCCAAATAACATCAGAGAGTCATCTTCTGTAAACTCATTCAAATCAAAGCTAAAAAAAAAAAATCTTTAGACAAGCTTTCACAGAATTGTCTGTTTTTCCTTAGCTGTATCCTGTGTATTTTTTGTGTTTTCATTGTGAAGCACTTTGAGAAGCTACCTTTAAAGGCGCTATATAAAATTAAGTTTATTATTATTATTTTCTCCATCATTCATCCCTTTCTGCACAAACATACTGTCAAGAAAGCCTTGCTGATCCATGCTGCACAGTTGTGCGTTCCGATACGTTGGATGGACACATCACCTCCTAGTGTGAAGGAATGGTTAATTCGTGTCAAGAGGCTGGAGGCGATGGTGAAGCTGATCCAGCTCAGCCCAGGACAGAATCGCACCATTTACTTCGACTTGAGCATGCTGACTACACTATAAAACTGCAGTCGAGTATAAATAAATTATACCACTGACTTAAGTCGTCTTTGGAGCCATGGCCCTGACTGGGTTTGCCCCGTAGTCTCATTACCAGGCCCTTTTGTCAAACCTGTTGTAATTGCCCAGCTTTTGCACAGCGTTGGTGAGTTAAAGCGCTACTGGTGGTTGGGCCTGGCAGACGGGTTGGTTTCCATCTGTGAAGCACTGCAGCCCGGCTGAATATGGCAGACACTTCTACTTGCTCTCTGCTATTCAGGTTACCAACCTTTTTCTCCCCTTTTATCCCCCTCCCCCTTTTTTTCTTTGTTGCTTTGAGATTGCAGGAGTTTCCTCTGGCTTTTCAACATGTGTGCTGTTCTTGCTGAAATCAGGGATTTTGATGTATTCTTCTGGGATTATGATACTACTGCCACCCAGTGGATGCCCAGGGAACTAATCTTTGATTGTTTATTCACTTTATGTTCCCGAGATGGTTTCAGTTCATACCTTAATTTTGTTATGTTTTTTTGGTGGTTTTGTACTGTATTATCCTATCTATGTTATGGTTTGTATCCTTCCATAATGAATAGACTCACTGGGCTGGTGACAACCCATTGACTATCTTGAGGGCTCTAACATCTATGATAGTTTCCTGGAGGGGTTTTGTTTTGTTCCTATGTTTGTAACTTTTATTATTGGACTTATTTTCTAATAAAATTAATATGGGGGAAAAAAAATCTCAAAGAAGTTCTAGGCCCTCCCCTCTCTGTCCAGAACAATAAAAAAAAACTTTGTCTGGAGCTGTGTTTAGATAAGATAGGAATAATGGGCCAGATTCACGTAGAATCGCGGCGGCGTAACTTATCCTAGATAAGTTACACCGCCGCAATTTTTCATCGCAAGTGCCTGATTCACCAAGCACTTGCGATGAAAACTACGCCCTCGGCCTCCGGCGTAAGGCGGGCCAATTTAAATGGACGTGTGCCATTTAAATTAGGCGCGCGCCCGCACCGGACCTACCGCGCATGCTCCGTTTCCGAACTCCCGCTGTGCTTTGCGCGCCGTGACGTTATTTTTTTGAACGGCGACGTGCGTAGCGTACTTCCGTATTCCCGGACGGCTTACGCAAATGACGTTGATTTTTAAATTTCGACGCGGGAACGACGGCCATACTTTAGACAGCAATACACTTGCTGACTAAAGTTAAGGCACCAAAAAAAAAGTGTAACTTTGCGACGGGAAACTTGACTAGCGGCGACGTAGCAAACGCGAAAAACCGTCGTGGATCCGCCGTAACTCCTAATTTGCAAACCCGACGCTGGTTTACGACGCAAACTCCCCCCAGCGGCCGCCGAAGTACTGCATCCTAAGATCCGACAGTGTAAAACAATTACACATGTCGGATCTTAGGGATATCTATGCGTAACTGATTCTATGAATCAGCCGCATAGATAGAAACAGGGATATGACGGCGTATCAGCAGATATGCCTGCGTATCCCTTTTGTGAATCTGGCCCAATGTGTTCCATATACCATATTTTCATAGTAAATCAAATATTATAATTTTCCACACTGCTTACTCCAGGTTGGATAATTGCATCCTTATATTTAATGTGGCTATCTACATCTAAAATAAAGATGAAATTATTATTAATGTATTTTTGTCTTTTATTTTGCATTGCAATCACCCAGTCCATTTCAATAGTAACTCTTTAAAATAACTCTTGCTATGTTTTAAACAAAGGTAAGAAATCCCTTTGTGGTAATCTAATTATATGTAATTTATCCTATCCATATCTAAACATATGACATGTGTCTGTGCTATTAACGTGACCCCTGTTCTACACAGAAATAATTCAATAGTATTAGTTGAGAGACCTATGTAAGAACTCCTACAGAGTTATTGCTGTCTAAGGCTGGATTCACACCTATGCAGTTTTAGTGCTTTTTGCATTTTGCAGATTTGCACTACAGTCCATTTAACACAGTTTCCTATGGAACACGTTCTGTAGTGCAAATCTGCAAAATGCAAAAAGCACTAAAACTGCATAGGTGTGAATCCAGCCTCCAAGACAATTTTAACTTCACTGGTAAATACCATAATGGCAGATCCTTCAGATACATATTAAACATGCCATCAAAAACATAGAGTAGGTCTTCTGCAACAAATATAGTATTTCAATTGGGCAGGACATAGGCTGGAAATGCACAAGTTATTTTTGGGCAAGTGTGAAAAAATGCTGTCAAGTAAGAATACTTTCAAAAATATATATTGTAATTGTTTATTTTTATCAATGTACAAAATGCAAAGTGAGGGAACAGAAAAACAATCTAAATCAAATCATTATTTGGTGGTCCAAAGCATTCATTATAAAAATATCCAAAATACTCACAAACTTCGTAGGTAAAATTGCATGTAAAATCATGTGTCAATCCATAAGACGAACAGGAGTATTTCCAACCAACAAAATGTCCGACTACCAGACGTGGCACCATCACATAACCATATTCCTCCCAACGCATTTCATCATATACGTCATCAGGGGCGTGGTCACGTATGTGCTAGTCACCATTTATATATAGTAGAGGTCGGAAATGTGGGTAATCAGAGAAAACTGAGTTTTGGAATAAAACCGGAAACTACGGAGTTGTGTTCCAAAAACCAGAAGTCTATATCGCGTGAATCTCTGGTGCAATACCAGGCTCCTGCAGACTCTTCTGTCAGCTCTCTGTCCAGAGGTATTGGCTATCAGGTAGAGGGCTGCAGTAAGTGTCAATGAATTATTAAAATGGTGATCACTGTACTCACACCAATTTCAAATCTGACCACTACTACAGGGAAGAACTCACACATTCTGCCAAAGGGGGGATTTTTTTTGGGTGGGGGAGGCTCTTGACACCATGTTACACCCTAAATATGAGTGTAACATGTAACATGGTCTTAAAGGTAGACTAATGCCTAGTACACATGATCGGTTTTCCCGACGGTCAAAAGACCACCGGGAAAACCGAGAACCGGCTCGATCCCTTTTCCCCTGTACACGCGGCCGGTTTTCCCTACAGGAAAACTGCCAGGAGAGCTTTGGTCGGGAAAACCAGCCATGTGTATTCTCCCTCACAGTGTTTCCCATAGGAAAACTGTGGGGAAAAACGCTGCGGTTCGCTGCGAGAAAAAAGAGAACATGTTCTCATTTTTTAAACAGCAGTTTTCCAGATGGGAAAACCAATCTTGTGTACTAAGCATTAGGCTTTAAAGAAATACACAACTGGAGAAAAGAGGTATTTTAATTTATTTATTATTTGCCTGCAATTCAGGTTTAGGATAAATCAGTGTTTACTCATGCTCTCAGTAAAAAAAGAGAACATTTAATTATGCAAATTATAAATATAGTCCTGAAGTTCACTGCTATGGACAACTTCACTGGCTGACATGGAGTTGTGGTTAGATGGCAAACCACAGAGTTTTGTAATTGCTATTGGCATAGCTGGTGGTCTGGATTTCAGGACTCCCACAGCATTAGTGCCCCCCGCCCCCTCAGTTCAGTCCCATGACATTGCAGCACAGTAGCATTCTTTCCTGCTCCTGAAAAAAAGTTTTTTAATTTGAAAAATGATGGAATAATATCCAGATTTTAGCAAAATATCGAGCCCTGGACATGGAGTAGGCATTCATTTTTGGTAGGTCCTTTAGTACTGTTACCCAGTGTGTTTTTGCAAAAACAGCAACTGATGCTCTTTTATATTACTCTGGATCTTCAGCCTAAGCAGGCTGAAAACATATACTATTATCTCCTCTTAAATGTCTTTTTCTACATGCCATGCACTGAAATTCTGGACTGCACATATGAAATAGGCTTAGCTGTTAACTGGCTGTTTTATAGGCGACTTGAGACACTCGGATTACTCCCTCTAGGCAGGTAACAGGAGAATGATCTTCACAAATAATAGTTCCATTCATTTAGGCATGTGAACATCTAAACTACAGGGAGTGCAAGTTCCCCTAGTCAATGAACTGTTGTTTGATAAGGATATATCTTTCAGTGAAAGATGATTATAAGATATGCCCCTCAGAACACCCGTTTTGCATTAAATTTCAAGATTACTGCAAAATGAGTGCCTTGCTAACACATTTTTATTTTTGATAGAGACCTTAATTCTTACACATGAAAAGAGTTATCATCTGACTGTATAATGCTTTAGAGTTCAATTTTAAATTGAATAATTAAATATTGTTGCATAATGTAAATATACATCTCCAACCATATAAAGAAGACAAATACAATCTAATATTAATATATGTAATATGTAAGCAATAAATGATAAGAAATGCAGTAAATACATTGATTTGCCTGGTTTGAGATTAATCAGGATCAGGTCCATTGAATGAAATCTGAAAATTTTGATGAGTTGAGCCAAAAGTAGATAATGGACAAGAACACATGCTAGCATTTTTCACATTACTTTTCTGAAAGTTTTTCCTACACAATTTAAAGCATTCCATTCCATCACACATATTCATTTGCAGTGAAAAACAAGTATCCTTGCATTGTCTCTGGCAAATTCAGATTTATTTGTTCTATTTATTGAAAAAGAATTAAAGAGATTAAGAGTAATTACTCAACTGTTGTTTTCTTGAAAAAAGATAAATATTTTGTACTTAACCCTTTTACCTTGCATCTCTCATTACTCTCTTTTCCCCATAACCCCATCTTTGTACCTGAGCTACTCCTCATCTCTTCAATCATTCATTCATTCAATCACTTGCTCATTCATGTCTTTATGGACCTTGCTTTGTGCACTGGTGTGCAGCCATGTTTGAACAGGAAGGGGCCATCCCCAAACTCTTCCCACAAAGTTGGGAGCATGAAATTGTCCAAAATGTCTTGGTATGCTGACGCCTTAATTGTTCCCTTCACTGGAACTAAGGGGTTCTGACCTCAACCCAATAAAACACCTTAGAGCAGAGACTGTGAGCCAGGCCTTCTCATCCATATCAGGGCCTGACCTCACAAATGCACTTCTGGAAGAATGGTCAAACATTCCCATAGACACACTCCTAAACCTTAGGAACAGCTTTCCCAGAAGACTTGAAGCTGTTATAGCTGCAAAGGGTGGGCCAACTCAATATTGAACCCTATGGACAATGATTAGGATGTCATTAAAGGTTATGTGCATGTAAAGGCAGGCATCCCAATACTTTTGGCAATATAGTGGATCTACAATCATTGTATTTTCCCATGGGATCAAGGTTTCAAACTCTGCCCAAACTTTCACACCATAAAAAATGCCTTTGAGATCCCCACTGACCTGGTCTAATCTCCTTACTCTAGTCTATGTTAATCTATAAATTGACCCCAGACCCAGTCCTTTACACCCATAAATGGGGGCTAGACTTATTACCATTAAAGTAGAGGAATGACATAACAATCAAAGATCTCTGAATAACACTACCATTGCAACTTGGAATAAGGTGATCTCCATCTGATATTATTTCCCTGTCAGGCTTATGCTGTCTGGACATTAGTAATGATTAGTTCAGACTATTCTTGAACACCTTTACTGCAACTAAACACAAAATCACTAGGGCATCGAAAAGCATAAAATGTTACCAAGGTTCAAAAGAGAGTAACTGAAAAAATATGAAAACATCAAAGTTACCCTGGCAGACATAGTGCCAACATACTTTGACACAAGTCTTTTGAAAAAAAAAAAATCTGATACAACAGGACCACAATCTATCCCAGCACCTTTAGTGGAAAAATGGTTCCTTTTTCTCCTGAGCAAGTATGCATTACTTCACCTGCTGTGCTAACACAGTTAAAGTGTTCATTACCCTAACATTTTATATTACTTATATGTGCTTACTGTGCCATATGCTTGTATGAAAAACAGATTCTGTTCTCTTTGTATTGCTTCCCTTGTGTGAAATCCCTAGTGTTTCTGTCAGTCCCCTGGCTTTCCTATTTAAAACTGACCACACTGGGCATAGAACCTCATTGTTCCCAGCATGGTCAGCTCTCTAGCTATGCTGGGAACTCAGCCTGCTCTCTTCCAATGATCAGACTTGTCCTGACATGCCGCCCCTTCACAGCCAATTACTGGGAAGCTCCGTGTGCTGCTGCTTCTCTTCCCCAGCACTTATGCAGCTGAGAATAGATGGAAGGTGATTATATATATATATATATATATATATATATATATATATATATATACAAAATAATATCTATACACAAATGTTTTGCCTTTCAATTCTATTTCAAACTTAATGGGTTTTTCACAAGGTTATTGTTTACAATCACTTTAATGGTCTTAAAACTAGAAGATGTTCAGTATCACTACTTCACTACTTCAGCACTCATTCTGGTAAAACTAGCGTTTGTAATGGAGATAGCACATTCATCACGCTGTAACAGACCGAAAAGCGTGAATCGTCTCTCACCAAACTTTTACTAACACAAAATCAGCAAAAGCAACCCCAAGTTTGGCGCCATCTGAATGGAACTTCCCCTTTATAGTGCCGTTGTACATGTTGTACGTCACCGCGCTTTGTGTGAGCATTTATTTTTTTACGATCGTGTGTATGCAAAGCAGGCTTGACAAGAATCATGTTGAAAAAAACGTTTTTTCTAGGACATTAAAAATGGTTGTGTGTATGCTGCTTTAGAGTGGTTATTCACAAATGGAAGAAGTACAAAATATGGATGTGTCTTCCAGCATAACAATAACCCAAAACATACCATATCATAGGAGAGGCTCAAGAAGAAGCACATTAGGGTCATGGGTTGGCCTAGCCAGTCTCCAGACCTTAATCTTATAGAAAAGGTATGGAGGGAGCAGAAAATTTGAGTTGCCAATCGACAGCCAGTAAACCTTAAGGATTTAGAGAAGATCTGTAAAGAAGAGTGGACCAAAATCCCTCCTGAGATGTGTGCAAACCTGGTAAGCAACTACAAAAACCATCTTACCTCTGTTCTTGCCAACAAGGGTTTCTCCACCAAGTACTGAGTCATGTTTTGCTTGGGGATCAAATACTTATTTTACTCACTGAACTTCAGTTAAATTTATAACATTTGTATTGTGTGTTTTTTTTCTGGATTTTTTATTGATATTCTGTCTCTATTATTTAAATACACATATGATAAGAATTCTAGAGCCTTATTTTCTTTGTCAGTGGGCAAACTTACAAAATCTGCTGGGGATCAAATAATTAATTTCCCCACTGTATATCACAATGCTTCTCCTAAAAAATAAATATTGAAAAACAAATGAGTCCATGTCTTGTCTCCTGAACCTTCTTACGTTACAGGATTCTTTCTAGCAGAGCCCATCGTGGTCACAGTTGCTTCTTTGCTTCCTTATTTGCCTCCTGATTTATCCCTACAACCCATTGCAGCAGCAAAGATGAAATTGCTTCTTACTGTGGGTCTCTAATAGGAAGTCGAGGTTATGCTGAACATTTCATAAATCAATCAGACAACAGCTCTGTGCTTTTTATCCACTAAAATGTGAGCACAACCTCTCTTTTTTACAATCAATATTTTTTATCTTAAACGGAATTACGGTACACTATGTGCCTCCCTTCTTCTTCTTTTAACTATATTACCCTGGAGTATTTACTCATCTGGTCTTCCGACTAATAACGAGTCCTATTTGATGTCCACCATCTGAATTTATCATTTACCAGGAGGGTCTATCTGCAGAGGCAGCCTTTCTTGGGTGTATTACACCATGAAGCCAGATTGACTCATTAGGTGTATACCTATTTGAGTTCAAACCCTTCCTGTAAGCCTTCAATTTATCTGTTGGTGGATCTACTATCAATAAGTTCCCTGCCATGTCCTTTTGTTTTCAATATACATGGATTCTCAAATTCATTTTTATTCGAATCACTCTTTTGGACACTACTATATTGTTTGTTTTGATGAAACACCTTCATTGACCGTTGCATCTTTTTATGCCATTCCTATGTCATGTTTTTTGTATTGGTGGTTTACACTAATATTTCTTTGTATATTAACTTTTGAGTTAAGATTTTAGTTCACTTCACTTGTGCATCTATATTTATGCATCTCTGTAAATTCAGAAATTTTCCACTAAGCGCTGCATATCCACTTAAGGCGGACCAATATGCTGCTACATGACCCAAGGGGTTTTTACAATTCGGCACTGCGTCGCTTTAACAGACAATTGCGCGGTCGTGCGACGTGGCTCTTAAACAAAATTGGCGTCCTCTTTTCCCCACAAATAGAGCTTTCTTTTGGTGGTATTTGATTACCTCTGCGGTTTTTATTTTTTGCGCTATAAACAAAAATAGAGCGACAATTTTGAAAAAAATGCAATATTTTTTACTTTTTGCTATAATAAATATCCCCCAAAAACATATATATATAAAAAAAAAATGTTCTCAGTTTAGGCCGATACGTATTCTTCTACCTATTTTTGGTAAAAAAAATCGTAATAAGCGTTTATCGATTGGTTTGCGCAAAATTTATGGCGTTTACAAAATAGGGGATAGTTTTATTGCATTTTTATTATTTTTTTTTTTTACTACTAATGGCGGCGATCAGCGATTTTTTTCGTGACTTACCTCCTTACTTAGGGCGGCATAGTGTAAATGCAGCGGGCGTAAGGGCGCCTAATTCAAATGGGTTGGAGGGGGGCGTGTTGTATGGTAATGAGGCTTGTCCTCACGTTTTTGACGTTTTTTGTTACTGCGCATGCGCCAGGCGCCTACACTTCCCAGTGCGCATTGCGGCTAAGTACGCCGTACGGGCCTATTGATTTTGACGTGGACGTAAACGACGTAACTCCCGATTCGCGGACGACTTACGCAAATGACGTAAAAAATTCGAACCTCGCGGCGGGAACGACGGCCATACTTTAACATTGTTATTCCACCTCATAGGTGGAATAACTTTAGGCTGCCTAAGGCCTTACGGAAACAACATAATTCGACTGCGGCGGCCGGGCGTACGTTCGTGAATCAGCGTACAAACTAATTTACATAATCTACGCCGGCCGCAATGGAAGCGCCACCTAGCGGCCATCCGAAAAATTGCAATCTAAGATAGGACGGCGCAAGCCGTCCTATCTTAGATATGTTTAAGCGTATCTCTGTTTGAGCATACGCTTAAACATACGGCAGCGTAGATTCAGAGTTAGGTCGGCTTATCTACTGATAAGCCGGCCTAACTCTTTCTGAATCTACCTATGTGTGAATCAGGCCTTCATGGTAGAATATCTGCTAGGAAACCACTTCTAAAGAAAGGCAACAAGCAGAAGAGACTTGTTTGGGCTAAAGAACACAAGGAATGGACATTAGACCAGTGGAAATCTGTGCTTTGGTCTGATGAGTCCAAACTTGAGATCTTTGGTTCCAACCCCCGTGTCTTTGTGCGACGCAGAAAAGGTGAACGGATGGACTCTACATGCCTGGTTCCCACCGTGAAGCATGGAGGAGGAGGTGTGATGGTGTGGGGGTGCTTTGCTGGTGACACTGTTGGGGATTTAATCAAAATTGAAGGCATACTGAACCAGCATGGCTACCATAGCATCTTGCAGTGGCATGCTATTCCATCCGGTTTGCGTTTAGTTGGACCATCATTTATTTTTCAACACCTCCAGGCTGTGTAAGGGCTATTTGACTAAGAAGGAGAGTGATGGGGTGCTGCGTCAGGTGACTACCTCTTGAAGCTCATCAAGAGAATGCCAAGAGTGTGCCAAGCAGTAATCAAAGCAAAAGGTGGCTACTTTGAAGAACCTAGAATATGAAATATATTTTCAGTTGTTTCACACTTTTTTGTTATGTATAATTCCACATGTGTTAATTCATAGTTTTGATTCCTTCAGTGTGAATCTACTATTTTCATAGTCATGAAAATAAAGACAACTCTTTGAATGAGAAGGTGTGTCCAAACTTTTGGTCTGTACTGTATATAACTCAGACAACGGCAGTAGATTTCAAAGTGGGGATATAACAAACATTTTTGATTATTCAATAAATCAATGGCTCCTTAAATATAACTAGATAACAAATTAATCTGTTTTATATAGCTTTACTTTGTGATACAGCATGCAGGGAGAAAAATAATCATTGTGTTTAAGTAGGATTAAGAGTACATATAATCTCCACCAGCCGTCCTTTGCTATAATTAAAAATTAAAATATGTACCTTACAACATGGAAGTTCCTCTAAACACTTAGTCACATAACATTAAGTAAGCATTAAGCTTATGTAAGCAATATGTCTTTTCTCAAGCACTGCTGCACTCTTGTTGTCAAGATAATTAACAAATCACCACTTAATCTTTGCCTCCGAAATTAGGACAGCATATCTCTCAAAGTATACCAGTGTTCTAAACAGTAGATTAAAGAAATTGAAACATCTGTGCCCTTACACATGTTTAAATTACTGTATCTTTGCAGTAGCGCTGGTATTTAATTCCTCCTCTAATAAGCTAAGTGAACCTGGAAGATTGGTAAAGCATTTTTCAGTGATAGATGTAAAACTGAAATCTACAGAACATTCTAAACTACTCTTGCAGAGGGGCTTCTACCTGTACCGCAAGTGTTAAAGCGGAGTTTCCGCCATTTTTTTTTTTTTTTAAAGCCAGCAGCTGCAAATACTGCAGCTGCTGACTTTTAAAAAATGGACACTTACCTGTCCAGCGTGCCCGCAATGTCGTCAGCCGAGAACGAGCAATCGCTCATTCCTCGGCTGCCCCTGCCGCCATCCTCGGTTAGGGAATCGGGAAGTGAAGCGTTGCCGGTTCACTGCTGGTTCCCTACTGTGCATGCGCGAGTAGTGCGTTGCACCGTCAGTGGTCCCCGCTCTCTTCTGGGAACAGTGTGTTTCCCAGAAGACAGGGGGGGCTGTGGGTAGAGACGTGTCTGCCGCAGTACCGTATTCCCGGAAGTGTGTGCAAATACCTGTCTTAGATAGGTATCTGCACCCCCTCCCCCCTGAAAGGTGCCAAATGTGACACCAGAGGGGGGGGGGGGTTCCGAAAAGCGGAAGCTTCATTTTTGGGTGGAGCTCTGCTTTAAATGCTTGTTTTCCTCTAGAGTGTCATTAAATTACATTATTACTTACCTTATCCTTTGCCCCTGCACGCTTCCTCTTCTTCCATTTCTTTTTGACACTCCGTTCATTGTTTTCACTCTGACATCATCAAGTACAGTGCAGGACCAGCACTTTTCTGGTACCCTAGACAATAAGGCTTACCTGTAGTTAAAGTAAATAACTGCTAAACGTACACTGTTTAGAATATATTTACTTTAGTAGCAGCTGGTGACCTGTACGGTTTAGGAGATATTCCCCTCGCAATGCGCCGCTGATTGCAGCGGTGCATGCCCAGGGGGGAATCCACGGCGAAAGAACCGGCATCCGCCGGACACCGGCCGATTTTAAATTTCCCGCGCGCACGCGCGGGAGTGACGTCATCGCCGCTCCAGCCAATCACAGCGCTGGAGCGGCGATACCCGGAAGACACGCCGGAGCAAGATGACATCTCGCTCGGCATGGACCAGGTAAGTGTTCTTCACCTCGTTCCGAGGTAAGTATTTCATAATCAGCTAGTATGCGGTGCATACTAGCTGATTATGCCTTTTGCCTTGCAGGTTTGAAAAAAAAATAAAAAAGTTTATGCGGTTTACAACCGCTTTAAATCTCTTTTCCTCCAGATGTAAAGAGTGCCCCTTATCCTTTGTAATGACCTAAAAGTAAATAGCTCTACACCTATGTGAATCACTTATGTGTTTATAAACGGTGATCATATCCCCCCTTATTCCCCTCTTCTTGAGAGGGAATAAATTCAGTTCAACCAAGCTTTCCTCAAAGCGTAGCTCCTTCTTGCCTATTATCAGTCTGGTTGCCCTTCTCGGCACTTTCTCCAGTTCTTATCTCTCTCTGGAGTCTACATCATTTTTAATACAATAACGCATCTTGCTAGCTTTAGAAACTGCAACTTTGCATTGCACGCTGTTATTAAAGTGGTTGCAAACCCTTACAGACCCCGTTGACCTACAGGTTAGCCTAGACTAAGGCTAACCTGTAGGTCCAAGAAATATCTCCTTAACCTACACGGTTAAGGAGATATTTCCAAGAAAGGCAGCGCCGATGTCTACGGCGCATACGCCGTAGACAACGGTGCACAGGTGCACTAAGTATGTTGCTACTAACGGCATCATGCAGTTGGTGGCGGCTCCCGCAGGCATGCACGGGAGTGACGTAATCGCTGCTCCGGCCAGTCACAGCGCCGGAGCTGCGATACCCGGAAGTCACTCCGGGTATCATGGACCGCTGCGGGGGCTTCGTTCTCAGGTAAGTAATTATCTGCATCTGCTATGCATACTAGCTTATTATGCCTTTGTCTTGCAGGTTTTTTTTTATATAGGGTTTACTTCCTCTTTTAAGCTCTGTACACACGATCGGATATCTGATGGAATCTAATCCGATGGATTTTTTTGTTAGATATCCGATGAAGCTGACTTTGATCAGTCTTGCCTACACACCATCGGTCAAAAATCCGACCGTGTCCAAACGGGGTGACATAAAACAATACGACGTGCTGGGAAAAATGAAAAAAAATTAAGTTCAATGCTTCCGAGCATGCGTCGACTTGATTCTGAGCATGCGTGGATTTTTGACGGATGGACTTCCACACAGACGATCATTTTTTTCTATCGTTTTTTTACCCATAGGAAAATTTTAAAACATGTTCTATTTTTTTTCACCAATGGAAAACAAACCGATGGGGCCCACACACGATCGGTTTGTCTGATGAAAATGGTTCATCGGTCCGCTTTCATCAGACAAACCGATCGCGTGTACAGGGCTTTAGTCTTTGATCTACCAGAACACCCAGGTCATTCTCCCCCAATTGTTCACCACCTTTAATGCATGATGCACGCATGTTTTTATTCCTCATGTGCATAACATTTATCAATACTAAACCTATTTTAACACATGGTCGCCCAAAAAAATTGTGAATTGAGGTTGGCTTTCTAAGTTGGAGACATACTGTAAGGACATTATTTCACTCCATAGCTTTGTGTCATCTGCAAACACTGAAATTGTACTTTTAACCCCAAACTATATATCATGTATTAACATGTTAAAGAAAAAAAAGTCTCCTGACACAAAACCTTGGAGTACATAACTTATAACCCTAATCATTGAATTCTCTAAAAATTGGAAACAATTTCTTTGAAATAACAGAGTTTAACTCTTTTAGGATGTGTGGGTGTAAGCCATCTGGTCTAGGTGCTTTGTTCACCTTTAAGTGGGAAAGACAGAAGCAGCATAAGGATCCATTCCATTCCTGTGTCCATTTTTAAGTGTTGTTCTCTTTGTAACCAAGTGCTTTATATAAGTTGTTTTGACAAAACTCTTTAAAGCGGAGCTCCGCCGTAAAAAAAAAAAAAATATTAAAAGCCAGCAGCTACAAATACTGCAGCTGCTGACTTTTAATATTAGGACATTTACCTGTCCTGGAGTCCAGCGACGTCGGCAGCAGAAGACGAGTCCAGCGACATCGGCTGCCCCCACCGCCATCATGGGTGAGGGAATCAGGAAGTGAAGCGTTGCGGCTTCACTTCCCCATTCCCTACTGGGTATGCGCTAAAAGTGATGCGCGCCTTTCACTAGTCACCGTTGTGTGCTGGGAGCCGTGTGTTTCCCAGAACACAACGGGGGGACCTGGAAGTGACACACTACCCGCAGTCTACCTGCAGATTGTATGCACGGAAGTGGGTGAAAATACCTGTCTTAGACAAGTATCTGCACCCTCCTCCCCCCTGAAATGTGCCAATTGTGGCACCAGAGGGGGGGGGAATCCGATAAACGGAAGTTCCACTTTAGTGTAATAGTGGAAGAAGTCTCAGCACTCATTCTAGAACTGCACAGTCTCTGCAAACAGATAGTAGAAATACAGGTAAGAACAAAGATAGGGACAAACAGAGGTAGGTAGAGACAAATGTATACAAAAGCAGAACAGCTAGGAACTAAGGATAGGGTTCAGGTTTACTGCTACCATGGGTTCATGGAGAATCCCCATGGCTTCAAAATCACCAACTTTTGGCTGAAAAGTTTATCTCCAGAAATAAGGGAAATCATTGATGCACTGCATAGTTTTTAACCCTTGTCTTCTGAATAACAAAAGCCAATGAATAGATAGTGAAGCCCCCTACTTATAAAAAAGGTGAACTCAATGTGAGCCATACTGTCTAGTGTGCTGAGGCTGAGTTAGGAAGAATTCTGTGAAGCAAGAGATGCTGTTTCTTTTCAATTTTTATGTTATGGGGGGTATAGGTGGGACTTGCTACACTGTGGAAGTGCCCAGTTTCCCATTCCTTTTGTTTGATAGTAAGGATGAGCTTTATGTTCGGGTCGAACATGATTTTAACTCAAACATTGGCTGTTGACCCCTTCGTCGAATAGGGAACGATTGGGGATGTTCGCGGCAAATTCGAAAGCGGCGGAACACCCTTTAAAAATTAATGGGAGAAATAAAAAGTGCTGATTTTAAAGGTTAATATGCAAGTTATTGTCATAAAAAGTGTTTGGAGACGTGGGTCCTGCCCCAGGCTACATGTATCAATGCAAAAACATTTTTTTTGTGAGCAGTGATTTTAATAATGCTTAAAGTGAAACAATAAAAGTGAAATATTCCTTTAAATTTCATACCTATGGGGTGTCTATACCCCATAGGGGGTATAGACCCTGTAAAGTAGCGCATGTTTCCCGTGTTTATAACAGTCCCTGCACAAAATGACATTTCTAAAGGAAAAAAAGTAATTTAAAACTACTCACGGCTATAATGAATTGTCGGGTCCCAGCAATACAGATAAAAGTCATGGGTTCCCCCCCCCCCAGTCTATTATCAGGCCCTTTGGGTTTGGTATGAATATTAAGGGGAACCCCGAACCAAAATAATAAAAAAAATGAGTGGGGTCCCCCCAAATTCCATTTTGGATTTTATGGGGAACCCCACACCAAAATGTAAAAAAAAATGGTGTGGGGTTCCCCCAAAAATCCATACCAGACCCTTATCCATGCACGCAACCTGGCAGGCCACAGGAAAAGAACCGTACCAGGCCACATGCCCTCAACAGAGGATGTCCCCATGTTGATAGGGACAAAGGCATCATCCCCACAACCCTTGCCTGGTAGTTGTGGGGGTCTGCGGGCGGAGGGCTTATCGGAATCTGGCAGCCACCTTTAACAAATGGGACCCCCAGATCCCGGCCCCCCCATGTGTATTGGTAAGGGGTACATTGTAATCCTACCATTTCACAAAAGAAGTGTCAAAAATTTTAAAAACCACAGTTCACTGCTTGGGACAAGTACTTTATTAAAAAAAAGAAAAAAATTCCAGCGATTTAAATCCATTCTCTCGATCTCCAGCGAGGATACGACTGCCTCCACTGGAGGAACATGACGAATGATGCGCTCCAGCCTGACAGCTCTTATATAGCTGAGGGCGGGGGCCATCCGTCAGTGGGCCCCCCTCTGATGCAACGGGAAACCCGCATTGGTTTGAGGTCCCCTTTAATATCATACCAGACCCAAAGGGCCTGGTAATGGACTGGGGGGAACCCATGCCGTTTTTTTCAATGACTTTTATCTGTATTGCGGGGACCTGACAATTCATTATAGCCGCGAGTAGTTTTAAATTACTTTTTTTCCTTTAGAAATTTCATTTTGTGCAGGGACTGTTATAAACATGGGAAACATGCGCTATTTTACAGGCAAACTATAGACACCCCCAGGTACGAAATTTAAAGGAATATTTCTCTTTTATTGTTTCACTTTAAGCATTGCAACAGTTGATACATTGATACAGATCCCCAAACACTTTTTATGACAATAACTTGTATTAACCTTTAAAATTAGCAGTTTTGATTTTTCATGTTCATGTCCCATAGACTTTAATGGTGTTCGCGTGTTCGAACAAATTTTTTGCCTGTTCGCATGTTCTGGGGGTGTTCGGCTCATCCCTAACTTGCTTACTAGCCCTATAAACAATCAGAAATGATAACAAAGCATACCCCCATAGGCACTAATGGGGTTTGCTGCAGAATTAACTTTACTTTGCAGGTAAAAAAAAACAGCAGAGTTACAGCAGAGTTTCTTCCTCTTTAACTAAAACAAACATACAAAACCCCCTTTATGGGACTTTTAAGTCAGATATAACAATAAAAATTATTATGTATATCAATACCATTATACAGATGATACCAATATAGTATCAACGCACAGTCATATTACATAGTCCATGCTATACTTACATAATAGATCAACAATAACAAAAAATGGTTGAATGTAGATGGTTGCAAGAATAGGGCCCTCACTGAACTTCTAGTCCACCCCAGACCCAGATGAGGATACATCCCAGGGGCCAACGCACATCCACTGGGGCTGTGTGGTGTGTCACAGAGAGGGTGAGCTAACATGCATCCACATCAATCACATGTATGAAACTTGAAAGTACGTTGGGTGAGAAAAGGAAAATGAAGGATCCATTAACCCATAGAAGAGAAAAAAAAACATAGACCATAATAGCTTTCTAGACACGGCATACCCCTGCTTCATTCCCTAAAGAAGGAGTTTATCTAAAATGCGTTGGTTTTGTACTAATATCTCTACAGAAATTAAAGCCACGACAGGCATACTACATAAATGTTCTTATATATTATGGACACATAGGGATTTAAAGGGGTTGTAAAGGTTCGTTTTTTATTTTCTAAATAGGTTACTTTAAGCTAGTGCATTGTTGGTTCACTTACCTTTTCCTTCAATTTCCCTTCTAAATGTTTTTTTTTCTTTGTTTTCTTTGTCTGAATTTCTCACTTCCTCTTCCTCCTCAGTAAGCTGTTCAGTAAGCTGTTCTAAATTACTTTCCACCCCTCGGATGATGGTGGAAAGCTTACTGAAGAAACAAGAAGTGAGAAATTCAAACAAAGAAAAAAAAAACATTTAGAAGGGAAATCGAAGGAAAAGGTAAGTGAACCAACAATGCACTAGCTTAAAGGAACCAATTTAGAAAATAAAAGACAAACCTTTACAACCCCTTTAAAGGGATTGTAAAGGTAAAAATTGGTTTCCCTAAATAGCTTCCCCTAGTGCAGTCCTCCTTCACTTACCTCATCCTTCAATTTTGCTTTTAAATGTCCTTATTTCTTCTGAGAAATCCTCACTTCCTGTTCTTCTGTCTGTAACTCTACACAGTAATGCAAGGCTTTCTCCCTGTTGTGGAGAAAGTCTCTTGAGGGGGCAAGTAGGAGTGTCAGGACGCTCGCTAACACACAGGTCCTTTTTCTATCTGCAAAGTAGAGAATGTCCTGACTTGCCTTCTCGCCCCTCCCCCCTCAAGAGGCTTTCTCCACACCAGGGAGAGAGCCTTGCATTACTGTGTGGAGTTAGAGACAGAAGAACAAGAAGTGAGGATTTCTCAGAAGAAATAAGGACATTTAAAAGCAAAATCGAAGGATGAGGTAAGTGAAGGAGGACTGCACTAAGGTAAAGGAAACTATTTAGAAAAAAAAAAATTACCTTTGCAACCCCTTTAAGACTTTTAGCCGTATTTATGTAATAACATTCATACAGTATTTTGTGTGTATTTATATACTCTGTGCATCTTTTGAAATAAATTTGGCACACCAGCCTTTTATTGAAATGCACATGATTGTTATATATCTGCCTTAAAAGGGGGTTTTGTATTGTTTGTTTCTACAGGGGCCTTTTGATGACTACAGTGGCCCGGATTCAGATAGAGATACGACGGCGTATCTCCTGATACGCCGTCGTATCTCTGAGTTCCGTCGGTCGGATCTATGCGGCTGATTCATAGAATCAGGTTCCGCATAGATCTCCCTAAGATCCAACAGGTGTAAGTGACTTACACCGTCGGATCTTAGGATGCAATTCCAGGCCGGCCGCTAGGTGGCGTTTCGTTTTTTAACACGCGACGAATATGCAAATGAGGATTTCCGGCGATTCAGAAACGAACACCGTTTTTTTTTTACGTCGCTTGCGTTCGGCTTTTTCCGGCGTATAGTTACCCCTGCTATGTGAGGGGTATCCTATGTTAAGTATGGCCGTCGTTCCCGCGCCGAGTTTTGAATTTTTACGTCGTTTGTGTAAGTCAATTCAGAAAAGAGCTGGACGCAAGTTACGCTCACGCCGAAACCAATGACGTCCTAGCGACTTCATTTGGAGCAATGCACGCTGGGAAAATTTGCGGACGGCGCATGCGCTGTTCGATCGGCGAGGGGACGCACCTGATTTAAATTGTAGACGCCCCCTAGCTGCGGAATTTGAATTCCGCTGGGGGATTTACGATACGCAAGTTTTGAGGTAAGTGCTTTCTGAATTAAGCACTTGCCTCAAAAACTTGCGCCAGCGGATTGTAATTCAGATAGGTTACGCGGATCTAAAGATCCGCTAACCTATCTGAATCCGGCCCAGTATGTCTACTGGTGATAAAAGTGACAGGGAAAGATTAAGAAAGCACAGGTCGGGATTGTTACACAGGTACAACAATTGTATACTTCATCTGCAGAGATAGGCTAGTGCTAAGTACCTTTTGGGGGAAAAGTGGTGCGCAGGCAGGGCTTTTTTTCAGGGGGAACTTGGGCGAACTCAGTTCCACCACCTCTGGCTCAGACCCTTTGGTGCCTGCTCACCACAATCACTTGAAAACACAGAAGTCTGGTTTCTGTGTTTACAAGTGACAGCTCTGCACACTGTGTGTAACCCCCTGAACTCTGCACTCTGTATGTAAAGCAATCCTGGTATTTAATGCCCCTTTAAGACCCTTCTACTGTTTGTGAAATTTGAACAGGGTCGTGGTTGAGTTCCTTCCCCTATTTTCAGAGAAAAAAAAGCTCTGTGCGCAGGAATAAGCACACAGGCACATATACAGGACTATGAGTTTCCTTTCTGTTTGACACTGCAGTGGCGACTTACTAAGAACTCCTGAACCATGCAATGCCTGAGTTCTAGCGTCAGTACATCATTTCCCAGGAGATTGTAGGCCCCCAGATTGATGGGAGTGGGACAGATGTTCTGGACCTAGTAAGTGTGCAGGTGCCTAGAGCACACCCACACAATGCTTAATTGGGATTTCATCTACCTCACATCAAACAG
Source organism: Rana temporaria (assembly GCF_905171775.1). Lineage (NCBI taxonomy): Eukaryota > Metazoa > Chordata > Amphibia > Anura > Ranidae > Rana > Rana temporaria. The sequence goes on from NC_053490.1 coordinate 406,144,287, forward strand.
GGTCATTTCATTCTAGTTCGCCTGCTAAATATGAAGCATCTTGATCGAATTTCTGTAAAAATAGTTAGGAAATCTAAGGAAAGCGTATTGTAATCAGAATACATTTGGGTAATTTAAAATACTTAGTTGTGAGCCTGTAGGTTCCTTAACAATGTATGCTTTTAATGCAGTGGGATTTTAGAAGACTTTGAGCTATTTGACAATGTGCTGAAATTTTACAGACCATGTTGGTGTTCCGTCATGTTTCTCATTTATTCTTTGTAGAGCAACATTTTGCATTATAGTCTACAGCCTTCATGTGTTTTCAATAAGGACATTGGTTTGCAGCTGCAGTTATCTTTTGCAGTACATAAATTTCATGAAGAACATATTTTTTCCTCCTTAACAAAGACCTGTGAGACTTACCATGCATCAAGAACTTATGCTGAGTAATGACCTCTGACCTGTGTTGCAGCACCCAGAAGAAAGAAAGCTTCGCTGCTTTTAGCAGATCAGAGAGCAGGTGATGGAAACATCTGCAAGAATGAAAGTATATTTAATTGGTCTCACTGAGATGCAATTGCAATACACCTTAAAATACTACAAAGGCATTTTTGAAGAACAATAATAAAAACAGTACAATGTACTCACTTGTAAAGTCCAACACATTAAACAACTTATTAGGCTAGTTTGTGCATGCCACACAGAAAGAATGAAATAACCAAGCTTCCTCGATTTGTGTGCAATGACATCATTCTGGTATTTTTATTACACAAATCTCAAGTATGGATTTCCACGGTAGTCATCACAAAGGCTTAAAGGTTTTTAAAAAGGGATGTTCAAGTAGACGATGTTTTGTCAGCTGTTGGCTAACATCAACAATGCAATGCCTATTTCCGTGCTAAGCCCAATTAAAATGTTAAAGGGGGGAAGTCATTCAAAAATAGGTTTGGATTATGTCACTTTAAGTAAAGTCTAGACTCATCTGTCCGTAGTCTTTTTGATGTATCCGAATCTAATACAATATGAACAGTTTGTATTTGTTTTAACTATTGATAAATAAAAGGAAATACTTATTTTAGAGCTTTTGTTTTAGTTTGCAACAAGCAAATACAATTTGCTTAAAGCCTCATTTACACCAAGCGTGCACCCATGTGAGGGGCGTGTTTGCCTGCGCAGTAGGCACGGTTGTTCTGTGCATCTGCGCGCAGGCAGTCCCATTCATGTCAATTGGGATGCAAGCTGCTGCTCCCAATTTGACATCTGTGTGCGTGCAGGCATGACATTCAGATTTTAGTCAGATGTGGGTTTGAGGCGAACCCAACCTATTAGCAGTTTGCCAACCCACCAAATTAATGCGGCAGTATATCTGCTGAATTCTCAGCTGCTGTAATGTAAACATAGGGGACATCAGGGATCTAGAGTGTCTTCGATGACTACAATTGGTCCTTAACCCAATTGGGTCAATGATGTCATAACTGAACTGTGATTTAGAGATGAAAGTGTTGCGATCGTCACAGATTTGAAATGTTGGACACCATGGGGGTTATTTACGAACAAAAAATCTAACTTTGCACTACAAGTGCACTTACACTTACAATTATTGTAATTATTTAATTGTTATTAAATGATTTTTTAACCACTTCAGCCCTGAACCATTTCGCTGGTCAAAGACCAGGCCACTTTTTGCGTTTCGGCACTGCGTCGCTTTAACTGACAATTGCGCGGTCGTGCGACGTGGCTACCCAAAAAAATTTACGTCCTTTTTTCCCCCACAAATAGAGCTTTCTTTTGGTTGTATTTGGTCACCTCTGCGGTTTTTATTTTTTGTGTTATAAACAAAAATAGAGCGACAATTTAGAACAAATTCAATATTGTTTACTTTTTTCTATAATAAATATCCCCAAAAATATATAAAAAAACGTTTTTTTCCTCAGTTTAGGCTGATACATATTCTTCTACATATTTTTGGTAAAAAAATCGCAATAAAATCGTTTATTGATTGGTCTGCACAAAAGTTATAGCGTCTACAAAATAGAGGATACGTTTTATGGCATTTTTATTAATATAATTTTTTTTACTAGTAATGGCGCAGATCAGAATTTTTTATCATGACTGCGACATTATGGCGGACACATTGGACACTTTTGACACCATTTTGGGACCATTGTCATTTTTACAGCAATCAGTGCTATAAAAATGCACTGATTACTGTAAAAATGTCACTGGCAGTGAAGGGTTTAACCTGTAGGGGGCGCTGAAGGGGTTAAGTGTGACCTAGGGAGTGATTGTAACTGTTAGGGGGCGTGGCTTGGCGTGACATTCACTGATCGCTGTTCCCGATGACAGGGAACAGACAATCACTGACATGCCACTAGGAAGAATGGGGAAAGGTTTGTTTACACTTACCTCTCCCCGTTCTTCAGCTCTGTGACCCAAACAGGGGACACCGGCGGTAATCGGGTCAGCGGGTCCTGTGTGCGCGATCATGGAGCTTCCAACCAGGTCGTGAGCGCACGGCCGGCGGCGCACGTGCAACCCACGGCTGGGATCGTGAAGGGGACATACCTGTACGCCCATATGCCCAGCCGTGCCATTCTGTCAATGTTTATCATCGTGCGGCGGTTGTCAAGGGGTTAAGGATGCTTCTAGATTCTGCAATAAGCCCCCCTAAGAATTCCCCATCTTGGTAAATTGGAGGTGGGGAAGGGGACTTTGTCCCTTATCATTGGAAAAAAGGGTGCTTTGCAAGGTAGGGGAGCTTTGGATTTATCAATAAGTTAATGTATGGTGTTGCCACACTAGGCATAAGTCTGTATGCAACGTTCACAGATTTGGACAGTTGGGTGTCAGAAAGGTAATATACAAAAAAGGTTAATGTGTTAAAAAAGAATTATAACAACAATTCAAAAGAAGGTATTGATTAACATTATCCAATGAAACATCATACACTGTAACATTATACATTGCAAACATTGCATGTTTAAAGGTATATTTAAAAGAAACAATAATTTGTTAAAAAAGATTAAAGTTAATGTTAATGTGATAAAGTAATGTTTTCACTTGATGGTATTTTTAGCTATAAAACAAGATTCAGTTGTGGTTCAAGAGTTCTAAGACCCAGTCAGGGCCAGGCTGCTGTGTGGCTGCTGATATCTGAAAATGTCAGTCGATTTGGGGAATATGTGTTTCTCCTAATATCTAACATAGAAAGTAAAATGTGTGTACCTTGTCTGAAAAATATCAGCTCAGCAACCATGCATTATTTTTATTGTGCTTCCAGGTTGTAGTGGCTATTATACCACCACAACCTCAACATCAATCTACTGTTTAAATTCTCCTGGGTCTTTTCTACCTTCAGTGTCCCAATCTAGAAAGCCCTTTTGTGCATTTTACCTGTCCATGGTGGAAGGATAAAATGTTACTTGAAGTGTTTTGTATGCTATAGAAAAAAGGAAGGAGGAAAAGTTATCCCTGTAAACAGGATTGCATAAGTAGATCTTGCATTCTAATGGCAGAGGGAAGTTGTGTTGTCAAGCGCAGTTATATTTAGTTGATTTTCTTCTTCAACTGTGTGTTACAGCTAGTTAGAGGTCAGCAGCCTTCTTGCTAGACCCTAGCACGCTCTTTACATTTATTTTCAGTGTCACCATAGAAGGTAGTTGCCTTTTATTAGTCGTGTAATTGTTACTAAATAAAAAACTTCTGCAGAGTTTTTTAACCTGGGATATTCATAACTCTTGGGCACTTGGGAAACAATTGACGAGGGCATGGATCTGGAACTCTAAACAGTTTAAAAATAAATTGAATCTCCATTCTTTGCATTATTGGACCTATAATCAAAATGGAGAAACTGACCTAATGGAGTTGGTTTAATAAAGGCAAATAGGCTCAGTGCCGATCCTGACCTCCCCGGGCCCCTAAGCAAAATGACATGTCACATTAAAGTTGATAAGCGGGGGGGGGGGGGCTGCCAAGAATGACATGTCACATCATTAAAGTTGAGAAGCGGTCAGGGGGGCTGTCGACAGTGACATGTCACATTAAAGATTAAAGTTGAGAAACGGGGGGGAAGGGGGTGTTCTGCTGTCAGAAAAAATGACATCTTACATTAAAGTGAGAAGCGGGGGGGGCTGACTTCTTACCTCTTCTCCCATGCAGCCAGCAAGTTAAGAAGCGGGGTGAGGGGCAGAAAATGACTTCTTACCAGGCAGGGCCTCTAGTAATTTGGGGGGCCCTAAGCGGCTTGCATAGTTAGCCTATAGGGCGGATCGGCCCTGAATAGGCTGTTTACTTTGCAAACGAATTTTCACTTTGCAAGAGAATTTCCCTTAGCTTTGTGAATAAGGTGAAGTTCTGATGACTTCCATCATCTAAGAACCCCTGTTATAAAGTAAGAAAATTGTAAAACCAAGCTGCACAGCTGTTTAACCACTTCAGCTTGTGTATATTTACATTTTTTCCATATTAACTATGGGCCTGTTTATTTGCCAATACATTTGTAAATGCTTCAGATAATTAATTATATATTGAGGGGAATTTTCTAAAAACTAGAGAAGTTTGCACAGTAACCAATCAGCTTCCTCGTTCAGCTCGTTCAGTTAAGCTTTGAAAATGAAAACTAGGAGCTGATTAGTTACCATTGATAGCTATTCCAGATTCCAGCTGTTCCAGGTTTGGTAAATTCCCATCTAAATTCTAATTTGACCAGTGTTAGTTTTTAAAAAAGTATTTTAAATAATAAAAAATAAAAAAATAATATTTCTAATACAAAGCATGGCAAAGTTATTTGAAAAAAAAAAAAGCTTGTTTTTTAGGATTTTTCACAGGTTTTTCCAAAATAAATACTGGTCAATTTGCCCTAGAATTACTATTTGTGGTAGGGACCTTAGCCCCTTGAAGGCAAGATATGAATATACATTGTGTAAAACACTGCTTAAATTGATGGTTTAACCACTTGGGACCCGCACTGTAGACGAAAGACGTCCACAGCGCGGCTCTCAAGTGCCGGGTGGACGTCCCTGGACGTCCTGTTGTTTACATTCCCCTTGTGCGCCGCTGGGGGCGTGCAGCGGGGAAACCCTGTGCCTGGCGCATCGCTGGAAAGCCTTTGCGCGTGCCTGGTGGCCGCGATGTCCGCCAGGTACCCGCGATCGGTGGTGACAGCAGGGACGTGGAGCTCTGTGTGTAAACACAGAGCTCCACGTCCTGTCAGGGAGAGAGGAGACCGATTTGTGTCCCTTGTACATAGGGACACAGCATCGGTCACCTCCCCCAGTCAATCCCCCTCCACACACAGTTAGAACACACCCAGGGAATACAGGTTTGAATGAAAGAAAGGGCTGGGACAGCCGCACTCCAAAAAACTTCTCCTTTTAATAAAAATGGATCACAAAATACATGCCACGGCCAAAAACAGAACAAAAAAACTGACGCGTTTCGCACTGTGTCTCAGTGCTTATTCATAGCTAGCTGCACCCTAGGTTCGGATCCTAGGAGTTTGATTCTCTGGTTCTCTTGAACGGTTACCTCTTTTCACACCCAGGGAATACATTTAACCCCTTCCTCACCCCCTAGTGTTAACCCCTTCCCTGCCAGTCACATTTATACAGTAATTAGTGCATTTTTATAGCACTGATCGCTGTATAAATGTGAATAGTCCCAAAATTGTGTTAAAGTGTCCGATATGTCCGACGCAATATTGCAGGCCTGACAAAAAAAATCACAGATCGCCGCCATTACTAGTAAAAAAAAAAAAAAAAAAAAACATAACTCTATCCCTGTCATGAATATGCAACAAGTCTATCTGCTTACCTGATCTCCATGTGTTCATTAGAGGCTGACCCTGCTCTGGTTCCCCTTTTTATCACTTCCTCTTCCTGTATGGCTCCACCCTAGTCCATCCCAGGAAGCCTATATTAACCGTTGCTCTACAGGTCTGCAGTGCTGTTCAACAGTGTTCCTATGCTTAGTTCCTGTCTGCAGTATAGTTGCTACTTCCTGTTTGCAGAGTGCTTCGTTCATCTTCCGTGTACCGTTTTGGCTTGTTCCCCACTTCCTTGTCTGCCTGTGCCCCTGATTATTTGCATGTCCCACGGTTATCCTTGTCTGCCTGTTGCCCTGACCTCGGCTTGCCCATCACCACTGTTTGTCCTGCTGACTGCTTCCCCTTTCTCCCTGCGGAGTGTGACTTGAGGAATCTCGGGGATGCGACCTGGACCCAGTCGCGGCCAAGACCATCCTTACCATCAAAGGCTCTGGTGAATACAAGACTGGGTCTTAGACTCCGCGCCCTGGGTGATCTTGGGTTACGCTTCCTCCCTGCCAGCAGTAGTCGGCTATAGGGTTCACTTCCCTGTGGTGCATCCCTGACCCCTACGGGGTGCACTTGTCACCTGGCCACAGGTGACCTGACAGTTTGAACAGCCATGAACCCGGCCGACGTGCCGCTTCCTGCAGATGATCCATTACAGTGCATTGTTCGCAGACTCGAGACGCATGAAGCTAATCAGGATCAGGTGATGCGTTTCCTTCAGGATCTGGCTTCCCGCTTTGATCAGCTTCAGACCTCGCTGGGAACCCCGAATCCGCAACCCCAAGTACAACCAGCAGCTGCACCTGTTACACCAGTCGCAGAGTCGCATTCACTGAAGCTATCACCTCCAATCCGTTTTTCTGGAGACTCCAAAGCCTGCAGGGGATTCCTTAGCCAATGCACTATTCATTTTGAGCTCCTGCCCCAGTACTTCTTGTCTGATCGGGCCAAGATAGCCTATATCATTTCCCTCCTCTCTGGGGAAGCCTTAGCCTGGGCTGCCCCTCTGTGGGAATTGAATGATCCAGTGGTTTCTAGCCTGCCTGTTTTCTTGAAACTTTTTCGGAATATCTTTGAAGAACCGGCTTGTGTCTCTTCAGCAGCCAGCGCCCTTTTACGTCTCCGCCAAGAATCCTGTTCAGTGGGACAATATGCTCTTCAGTTCCGTATCCACTCAGCTGAACTGAGCTGGAACAATGAGGCCTTAGTCGCAACCTTTTTGCATGGCCTATCTGATAGAGTGAAGGACGAACTAGCAGGAAGAACCATCCCCACTGATCTGGACGGAGTGATCTCCTTGTGTAATCAGATCGATATTCGCTTTCAGGAAAGGACCCTAGAAAAGCGACGCCAACATCCCTTGGCCCTTAGTCTCCCTGAGCTCCCCTCTCTTCGACCCATGGAGCATCCCTTGCCAACTGAGGAACCCATGCAGCTGGGTCGGACCAGGCTATCCCCTGAGGAACGTGCCAGGCGCAGAACTCTAGGCCTGTGTCTATACTGTGGGGGCAAAAGTCATTTTCGTGACACTTGCCCTCTTCGCCCCGAGAAACGCTCGGGTTCAATACATCTGGAAGGTGGAGTATTGGATCCAGAAATATCTCCTTCACCTTCTCGTCTTTTTCTTCCTGTGTCCCTTCATTTTGGTGCTTCTTCTCATTCGGTCTCGGCATATCTGGATTCCGGAGCCGCTGGCAATTTCATAGACTGGGAAATCGCATCGTCCATGAGACTTACCCTTTTGCCCCTCACCACACCATTGGTGGTCTCGGCGATTGATGGCACTGTTCTCCCGGGGGGTCCTATTCGCTTCCAAAAAAGTCCCTGTTAAGATGTCAGTAGGCACACTTCACCAGGAGTGGATATCCTTCCTTGTTCTACCTAAGACCTCAGCTCCTATCGTTTTGGGTCTTCCTTGGTTAAGACTCCATTCTCCTCACATTGACTGGACTGCCGGACAGATCCTGGCTTGGGGTCCCTCCTGTTCCACGTCTTGCCTACCCAAGGTTGCCCCAAAAGAGAAACTTCCTGTTGCCACCATTCCAGAATCTTTTGCTCGTCCTACCACATATAGTGGTGTCCGGAATGTGTCCTGCAATAGTCAGGCTGATGCACTTTCTAGCCAATGTAGCACTCTGGATGAGGAGCCCGTCTGTGAACCTGAGCCGATCATTCACTCCAGTTTACCGTTGACAGTCCCTAAAACGCACAGCCAGGCTAACTTGTCTGCGAGTTCTGCAGTCACTACGCCTTGTGATGCGATTCGGGTAATCACTACACCTGACTATGCTATTCAATCGGCCCCTGCATCAGCTATGCCAGGTCAGCCCATGCCCAGTGAGCCTCCTACCTTTTCTTGTTCAGGCCCTCCTGCAACCTGTCTAAGGGGCTTTGGATAGATTGCCTCAGTCGGCCAAATGGGGTTTTCTACCTTGTTTTCAGGGCTCTCTGCATTCTGCTGGTTTCCCTGCTATCCAGCTTGACTCCTGTGTCATGTCACCTTCTAACCAACCTGACTTCAGGGTTCCTCTGACCTCTGCCCAGTCTGATGGTCCTGTGCTTAATCCCCAGTTCATCTTTAAGGGTCTGCTTGATCCTCCTCGGATTCCTGTTGACCCTCTCATGCCCTTACTTATTTCTAAAAGGCCTTTGGTCCTCAATAAATCCTCTCCTCCTGTCCCTACTTCGGTTCTGGTCAATGAGGATACTCAAGTTCTGGATTCTCATCTCTGCAGAGGCACTCTTCAGTACCTTGTGCTTTGGAGAGGATTTGGTCCTGAGGAGGCGTCTTGGATTTCTGCATCTGAGATCTTTGCGCCCCATTTGTCAAGGAGGTTTCTTCTGGGATTCCCCTTTAGCCCTGGCTCCAGGCTGGGGAGGGGGAGGGGCCTTAAGAGGGAGGGTACTGTCATGAATATGCAACAAGTCTATCTGCTTACCTGATCTCCATGTGTTCATTAGAGGCTGACCCTGCTCTGGTTCCCCTTTTTATCACTTCCTCTTCCTGTATGGCTCCACCCTAGTCCATCCCAGGAAGCCTATATTAACCGTTGCTCTACAGGTCTGCAGTGCTGTTCAACAGTGTTCCTATGCTTAGTTCCTGTCTGCAGTATAGTTGCTACTTCCTGTTTGCAGAGTGCTTCGTTCATCTTCCGTGTACCGTTTTGGCTTGTTCCCCACTTCCTTGTCTGCCTGTGCCCCTGACTATTTGCATGTCCCACAGTTATCCTTGTCTGCCTGTTGCCCTGACCTCGGCTTGCCCATCACCACTGTTTGTCCTGCTGACTGCTTCCCCTTTCTCCCTGCGGAGTGTGACTTGAGGAATCTCGGGGATGCGACCTGGACCCAGTCGCGGCCAAGACCATCCTTACCATCAAAGGCTCTGGTGAATACAAGACTGGGTGATCTTGGGTTACGCTTCCTCCCTGCCAGCAGTAGTCGGCTATAGGGTTCACTTCCCTGTGGTGCATCCCTGACCCCTACGGGGTGCACTTGTCACCTGGCCACAGGTGACCTGACAATCCCCTATTTTGTAGGCGCTATAACTTTTGCGCAAACCATCAATATACGCTTATTGCGATTTTTTTTAACAAAAATATGTAGAAGAATACATTTTGGCCTAAACCGAGGAAAAAAAATGTTTTTTAAAAAAAATGGGGATATTATTATAACAAAAAGTAAAAAATTTAGTTTTTTTTCAAAATGTTCTGTCTTTTTTTGTATATAGCGCAAAAAATAAAAACCGCAGAGATGATCAAATACCACCAAAAGAAAGCTTTATTTGTGGGGAAAAAAACTTCAAAAAATATAATTTGGGTACAGTGTTGTATGACCGCGCAATTGTCATTCAAAATGTGTCAGGGCTGAAAGCTGAAAATTGGTCTGGGCACGAAGGGGGTTTAAGTGCCCAGTAATGAAGTGGTTTTAATATAAATACTTGAAATAAATATTGACATATACAGATCAAAGGTCACAATTCTGATCTACAAATGAATTACAATTTTGATCTACAAATGAATTATACTTGCAAAATGAACAAACAGTGTGACTAGACAATGGGGAAAGTGAATAGAATTCTAGGTTGCATCACTAGAGGAGTCACCAACAGGAGGAAGGAGGTCCTGTTTACCCCATATAGATCTTTAGTGAGACATCATTTAGAATACTGTGTCCAGTTCTGGAGACCTCACTTACACAAAGATATTGATAAGATAGAACGAGTCCAGAGATGGGTAACAAAAATGGTAAAAGATTAGGTGGATAAAACCTATCAAAAGCGACTTAATTTGTACAGTCTGATGGAAAGAAAAGAAAGGGTAAACAAGATTAAAACCTTTAAATACATCAAGGGGGTGAATACAGTTCAGGAGGGCAGTATTCTTTACAAGAAACCAAAATCAAGAACAGGGGGGGGCATGACTTCCAGCAGAGGTAGTGAGCTAGTCAACAGTAAATGGCTTCAAGCATGCTTGGGACAAACATATATCTATACTCAGACAAATAAGTTAACAAAAACAAAACATGTATATATATATATATATATATATATATATATATATATATATATATATATATATATATATATATATATATATATATATATATATATATATATATATATATATAAACAGCATAGCAATTAACAGCTGTCATGTTGATGCTGGCAGGAAGAGAGGAGCTGAACATAGGAAATATGCTATTGAAATGTTTTTTTTTGTATGACATATCTCCTATGCTCAATGTCTTCAAGGGGTCAAAGGGAAGTTCAATCACCTAATTTTCCTATGCAAACTGTCTGTTATTTTGTGCATGAATAATCAAACAGCAGAATAGGAGAATCATAAAAGTATTTGCAAAGAAGAACAATGTAGATCAAGTAAAACAAAAGTATTGTTAAAGTAATTGTATGATATTTCTACTAACACCCTGCACTTGTTTTTTATTTAACTCATGAAGGTTCTACCCCCAACTCCCCCTGTGGTTTTGTTATGGTTTTTGTATGCCACTTATCACCATTTTCTTCCCTCTTTTTACCTCCTTGAACACACCCTTTGTTGCCTATCCAACTCTCCCCCTTTAATGATGGACATAGCCTCTTTATGTATGGTAGCTTTTTTCTGTTTGATAATCAACCTATACTGACTCTTATTTGTTTTTTTTTATGATTTTTTAATCATTTTAATTATTTTTTTTGCTCCTGTTTATATTGGGCCAGATTCAGAAAGATCAGCGGATCTTTCTGCTGGTGTAACGTATCGCATTTACGTTACGCCGCCGCAAGTTTTTCAGGCAAGTGCTGTATACACAAAGCACTTGCCTGTAAAGTTGCGGCGACGTATCGTAAATTACCCGGCAGAATTAAAATTTGCCGGGTAGGGGGCGTGTATCATTTAAATGATGCGCGTCCCCGCGCCGAACGAACTGCGCATGCGACGGCCGCAACTGAATCCCAGTGCGCATGCTCCAAATGACGTTGGCAACTCATCATGCTTTCGACGTGAATGTAAATTACGTCCATCCGTATTCGCTAACGACTTACGCAAACGACGTAAAAAATAAAAATTTAGTCACGGGAACGACGGCCATACTTAACATTGGCTGCGCCTCATAGACCCAGGGGTAACTATACACCGGAAAAAGCCGAACGCAAACGACGTAAAAAAAAAGCGCCGGGCGGTCGTTTGTTTCTGAATCGGCGTAACTCCTCATTTGCATATTCCTCGCGTAATAATAAGGAAGCGCCACCTAGCGGCCGGCCTGGAATTGCAGCCTAAGATCCGACGGTGTAAGACACTTACACCTGTCGGATCTTAGGGATATCTATGCGTGACCTGATTCTATGAATCAGGCGCATAGATACGACCGTCGGAACTCAGAGATACGACGGCGTATCAGGAGATACGCCGTCATATCTCTTTCTGAATCCGGCCTAATGTGTTTAATACCACTGTTTTATAATTTTCAATTGCTTATCTTTCTAACTGATATTTCTTAATACTGCTTGATTTGTATTATTCTGAATATTTTTTAATAAAAATACAATAAAAAAAAAAGTGATTGTAAATTCTTTTTTTTAAATAGCAAACCGATTTACACTTACTTGCATGCCCAAACCTTGTCTTCTTGGGTCCCCACCAGTGCTCCTGGCTCCTTCTGTTCTGAGAGTTCTCCCATAGCAAGTTGCTTGCCCTGTGGGCACTCATGTAGCCTCAATCCCAAGCCATTGTACATGTGTCCATAGATACACACAGCATGACTTGGCTCCACCCCCCACTCTCTACTCACTGTATTTGGCTCACAGCAGCCGGAGCAGAAGACTGGAGCTATGCACAGTGCTGGATGGAATGTGGACTCAGATAAGTATAAGGGGAAAAATATTGCTACCTAAAAATGTTTTACCCTAATGCAGGGAATGCATTAGGGTAAAAAATGTTTAGGCTTTAGAACCACTTCAAGTTATAACATAACTCAAATCTTTTATGTTGTATTATTGTAATAGTTTTTAGTGGAGAATGTCTCTCAGTGCAGGGACATTCTTTCTAAAGCCTTTTTTGCAGAGCGGCTATGTTCTAGGGTGCTTATGTCAGGTGCCAAACACGCGGTTGAGTTACTAAAAGTGCTTACAGTAGGCTGTTCATCTAACAAAGTTGAATGTTCACTTTGGAAAGTGAATGTTACTAATTAAGTTGAGGATCTCCTTAGGCTCATCTTTATTCTGTGGATTGGGAAGGGATGAGGTCTCCTCCAGCACAACCATATTATGACAACATTTATGTCCTGGACCTCACTATTATTTAGTCCCATGTACAACGTAGAAGTAACCCAGTTGCTTTTTCCTTATGATGCGATAAACACTATACCGTGTTGAATGGAATTGCATGAATGTCACAAAGTGTGGTGTCTAGGAAAGGCGTTGACAGCAATCTGTTACCTGTGAAAAAGGACACTCACTATAATGCAAACATATTAATGGTCTTTGTCGAGTGTCAAACAAAAGATTATTGTATTGTGCACCATATGTGATTCTTTTAAACATTTATATGCTGTGATTAATACATTTCAATTTTATCATAAATAATTACGTGTTGATTGTATGTCTTTGATAGTGCTGTCCTATAAATTCCCAAGATTCTTTTTCTGCTGTAATATGATTGTTTGGGATGATGGCACTGCAAGGTTTTAGCCCAGTGTCATCTTGCTTCTATCCTCTTTTATTTGATACTATTAAATAAGATAAAACTGTGTTTGCTTTGCATATCCAATCATGTACAAGTAAAATTGTACATGATGGGGTGAGTAGGTGAACACAGCTCCACCTCATTGACAGAGCTAAATGAACATTTATTTTGCAAATTGATCAATCTCTACTTCGATGTCTTGTTGCCATTTAACTGCTCTTGGGCTTTATTGTTTTTCGACTGAGAATGCCTGCTGTTGCCCTATTTTCTTATAAGGAGCCATGGAATGTACACAGGTATTAAAAGGTATAGCTCATTGTTCCAAACCTTCTTCTTGTTAACTACTCAGTAGGCAAAGGAAGAGAACTTGTGATTAAGAACAAAGAAATATGCTTAGGCAAAGCCAAGAAAGCCACCTGTGTTCCCAAAGCACTGTGTTTACTTCTCAGCATTATGGAACAAAGTACCACAAAGCCCCAAGGTTTAGACTACAAAAAACACAAAATGGATAGTTTTACAGGGGGGGGGGGGGGTTAAACTGAAAGATATGCACATTAACACAATTTTCGCACTTATAAAATAATTTTGACAATATAAAATTGTCAGCTTCTATTTTAATCGTTTTTACAAATCAGTGATGTCCACATGTAACCACTTTTGAAAAACTTGCATGTAATGTGTGTTTTGATCATTTCCATATCTACAGTGAAATCTACCTCCATATGAAAAGAATTCAATAAAGATTTTACATCTGGCCTGGAAATGACATATATTTTTGGTTAAGTAAGCTGTCATCAGATTTCTCATTGCAGATTTCAAGGACCTCTCGTCTACTAGAGGGATTGTACAGACACATTTTCATTAAAAGGACTTCTTACAGTGAATGGACCTAATATGGAATATAAGAGCATAACGATGCTAGAGATAATGAAGAATATCTCCATAACTATGTACTTTTCTGCATTTGGCTAGAATATAATTATTATAAAGGAGATTTTACTTCACTTCATGTCCCTGTGATACTAGTACATGAAATTGGGGTTACTGTTGTTACAAAAACAAATACTGTACATATACAGCAATAGAAACATTGTCAGAATTTATAACCCTTCCCTGTGGTGCTAAAAGTGTGTTTTTTTTATTATCCATGCACCCATCATGTCATGCCTTGATAGGAAGCAAGAGGACATTTCACTAGTAGGGCAGCAAAAAAACGCTGCCCAACCTTTATCTTTAACTGATTCTAAAGCTGGATACACACTATACAATTCTCTTTAGATGTTTTCCTTTAGATTTACCAAAACCATTTAATATGAGGTAAAACCTTAGGGCCCGGATTCACAAAGGACTTACGACGGCGTATCTCCAGATACGCTGTCGTAAGCTGAATGTGAGGCGTCTTATCTCGGCGCCTGATTCAAAGAATCAGATACGCCAGAATTTGTCTAAGATACGGCTGACGTAAGTCTCTTACGCCGTCGTATCTTAGGTGCATATTTACGCTGGCTGCTAGGTGGCGCTTCCGTTGATTTCCGCGTTGAATATGCAAATGAGCTAGATACGCTGATTCACGAACGTACTTGCGCCCGGCGTATTAAAATACGCTGTTTACGTAAGGCGTCCGACCGGCGTAACTTTACCCTTCATAAAGCAGGGGTGTCATGTTAGGTATGGACATCGTAAACATCGGAACAGCGTCGTATTTTACGTCGTTTGCGTAAGTCGTCCGTGAATAGGGATGGGCGTAGGTTATGTTCACGTTGACTAAACATTGAGCCAGGCGTAAGTTATAGGAGAAAATTTGACGTGATACTGAGCATGCGCGCTCATGCGCCGTTCGTTAGGTGCGTCATTTATGTGGAGTCACGATTCATTACCATACAACATGCCCCCTACCAGCCTACTTTGTATTAGGCGAGCTTACGCCGGCCCATATATGCTACGCCGCTGTAACTTCGGGCACAAGTTCTTTCTGAATACAGTACTCGCCTCTCAAAGTTACGGCGGCGTATCAATTATGAGATACGATACGCCTGCATATAGTTACGCCATTCTAAATCCGGGCCTAAGAGTTTAAATTTGTATGCAATGAGGCAGTCCCTTGTACTTCATGGTTTTGGTAAATCAAAAGGAAATAAGACAAAAAAAGTTGTATAGTGTGTATATGGTCTAACACCTAACCATAACATCCTTTAAATGTCAAAGCTAACACTTAACAAATAACTTTCTCTTTAACACTTAAACTAACCTTGGAAATGAACACTTTAATCCACCCCAACACTTAACTATTAACCCTAACATTAATACTCTACATAGGACTTTTAATACGTATCCCAAAGCTTAGAAATAAACCTACAAAAAAACGAAACCCCAACCTAATCCTTGACTCTAATCTAACCTTAACCACGTTATTACTGCGCTACAGCCAAAAGTTGACTACAGCACTGTACTATAGTTTTGTGAGAAAGTCCATAGATGGCCCCCCAGAACCCCGCCCCCTGCACACCACCTGGGCCATGCATCAGGCTGGTCTTCAGACACAGTTGATCACAGATCGGGAGAAAATGATAAAACAGCGCTTAGAATGGATTGTCCAAATGTAGATAAAAGATGTTGAAAAAAGTCCATAGATCAGTGAATCAGGCAAAGTTCAAAGTGATATAAGAAAGGCTTGATTCTGTTTGCTTTCTGGTGAGTTTGAACCGTACGGTACGGTACTGTTAATATTGGTTGTGCAGTGTCCATATATTTATGTGTCACGTCTATAATTGTCCCAATGATCTGACACGGCTGACGTCCGTTGTCTCTTCCGCCCCCTGATACACCAACGGGAGCGGGCGAAAACGCATCAGAGCGTGGCTACGATGGCTATCCAGGAAGTATTAGGAGTGCGTTCCACCGCTGTACCATCGCTACCAGGACAGGCGTCTCCAGCAGCGTGCATCCAGCACAAGCGCGACCCCCTGTGTGCGGAGGAGAGCGGTGACTAAAACTCTTTATGCTCATTTTACAAGTATTTTAATTGTACGTAGATAGGAAGCGGGGTGTTTGTACACAGTTTTTTTTTTATAATTAAAGCAGTATTACACTATTTGGTGCTTCTGTTTTTTCTATGATCCATGTTTGGAGTTTTAAACAAAATCTCTTGCTGCTTCTGGAATGAGGTTGGAGGTCTGATCAGGACGATTTATTCTCAAGGCTTGATTCTGTTTCCTTTCTGGTGAGTTTGAACCCCAGAGGGGAAGTGTGTCTCACGTTTTGGTGAAGATTGGAAATCGGTGGAGGGTGTACTACCATTCCTGGAAACATTTCTTATATCACTTTGAACTTTGCCTGATTCACTGATCTATGGACTTTTTTCAACATCTTTTATCTACATTTGGACTATCCATTCTAAGCGCTGTTTTATCATTTTTGAACCAGTATTTATTGGCTATATTTTTTGATTCTTTGTTTACATTTTTGAATAGGTGATTTTTCATCTATTTTTAAACAGCTGCTCTAATATATATATATATATATATATATATATATATATATATATATATATCACCCCATGGGTTTTAGCAGAATTTTTTATTAACTTCTGATATTTTTATATATATATATTATCCTTCATATTTTATCCATTTCCTTTATCTATTAAGTACCTCTTTATCAAGTAATTTTTCTCTCTGGCGCCGGGAAGTGCACTGTGTATTTCCCCTCCTTGTCTGCTGCCCTTTGTGCACTCTTTTCAGATGCCTCATCAGTGCCCATCAGTGCAGCCTATCAGTGCAGCCTCATCAGCGCACATCAGTGAAGAAAAAAAGATACTTATTTGCAACATTTTATAACAGAAACTAAGAAAAAGTTTTTTTTTTAATGTTGGTCTTTTTTTTGTTTATTAAAAAATAAAAAACCCAGTGGTGATTAAATATGACCAAAATAAAGTTCTATCTGTCTCAAACAAATGATAAAAATGTCATATAGGCACAAATGTTACATACCCGTTCAATTTTCATTCAAAGTGTGACAGCTCTGAAAGTTGAATATTAGCCTGGGCAGGAAGGGGGTAAAAATGCCCAGCATTGAAGTGGTTAATATTACTCCTAATTGCATAATTCTAAATTAAAGCTTGAAAACCCCACACTGGAAGCATGTTCACACTGATTCAGCCATGATAAAGTGTATTTAAAGTGGTTGTAAACCTCTCTGTGTCACTTGTACGAGTGGTACTGTAAATATCCCTTAAACGTGCGCCATGCCCTCTGTGCCGTTTTTTTACCAGCAAGTGCCCTGACTGATGGCTCCCGAGCACATGCGCAGCAGTTACATCACGCGCCCCCCGGACAGTCACAGAGCACGGAAGGAAGAGGGGTGAAGATGGATGCGGCCACCAGTGGGGACAGCACTGACTTTGTTTGCAGGTAAGTGTTGCATAATGGGCTAGTATGCAATGCACACTAGCCCATTATGCTTTTACTTTGCAGGGGGAAAAAAGTAAAAACCATGAGGGGTTACTTTCTCTTTAAAGCATATTAAAACCCCAAAACAAAATGTTTTAATTTGACAGTTCACCGGTCCTTAGATGTGGTGGCTGCATTGACTTTACAATCACTTCTCCGTAGTATATATGGAGGCAGCAATAGTTGTAATGCAGGCTGGAATTTAATATTTATCTCCATTGCATTGTTGTTTTATGGGATTGGTAGTTTACAAAAGGTAGACATTCTTTTTTCTCACTCATTGATCCAGTTTTTAGGAAGCCAAGCAGATTGTGCCCTGAGAGTGTTCATGCCTTATTGATCTGCTGTCGCTGAGGCAGATCCACGCCTTCTGGTAAGCGCATTCATATCTTCATTGAATTTAAAGCGGGGGTTCACCCAAAATCAACTTTCTGCCATTAGATCCAGCATACTGCTGACATCTGCAGTGTGCTGTTTTTTTTTTTTTGTACTTATCGTTTTATCAGCCGTTGTTATCCGGCTCCGAGGGGGGATTCCTTCCGGGTATAGGCGTTCCTAAGCCAAGCGGAGTTGATTGATGGGCTGCTAAAGCGCATCACGCCTTCCGAAAATACCTAAAGTGACACTCGAGTGTTTACGGCGCCTGCGCAGTCAGCTCTACACGGCAGGTGCAGGCGCTGTAAGCACCCGAGTGTCACCTCGGGTATTTTCGGAAGGCGTGACGCGCTTTAGCAGCCCGTCAATCAAATCCGCTTGGCTTAGGAACGCCTATTCCCCGCAGGAATCCCCGCTCGGAGCCGGATAACAACGTACAGAAAAAAAAAACAGCATACTGCAGATGTCAGCAGTATGCTGGATCTAATGGCAGAAAGTTGATTTTTTGGGTGAACCTCCGCTTTAAGAAAGTGATTGTTTGCCTTTGAGGATCTACGTGGTCATTTTACTATCTATTTATTCACAAGTTTTTTTGATGGACCTTACACTGTTATTTTTGGTTGTGTTTGTTTTTAGCACCAGTTTATTCATTCACCCCACATTTGTTTTTGTCACTTTATCACTGTTGTAGTACAGCGATCATTAATTTATTATTCACTTAGAGAAATTATTGTCTCTATGTTACCGCAGCGCTACATTTTTTCCCTTTGTAATGCTTTTTTCTGTCTTTTGAGCTAACAGAAAGTGACAAGGACACTGCATTTATGGTAATATCATAAGATATTTTCTGTACTTTCTGAAAGTTCTTATCCTGAAAGAGGGACATGAATGTAACCGCTGAAACTAAGCTGGTAAGCTGCAATATATAATATTTTTTTTTTGAGTTCCGTAATGCTTTAAGTCAACTAAAGCTGGCCATAGATGATATGGCTGATCAAAAAAAAAAAAAGAATTTCCCCATCCACACATTTAAGGTGGATGAAGGAATCCTTCCCACTACACCCTACAGTCGGGATTCCTCCACTGTCAGAATATACTGATATCTGATTGGCTGCATGAGCTGATCGAACATACATTTTCCAACATTCCTGTTCAATAGGCATTCATTACTAGGTCCACTCCTCTTGAATGGGAAAGGCCATAGATGGATCGAAATTTGGCCAGTCCTTGCTCAACAAGCTGAATTTCAATCCGTCTATGGCCAGCTTAATTTATAATGAAAGTTTTATTATGATACTACTCAATATTTTAGATCATATGTCCCTGGATATCTTGTCCTACTGAGCTCTGGGATTATTGCAAATATTCAGCCCCATAGATGGCCACATGTACTAAAAGATTTAGGCAGAAATAACATAAAATACATTGAAATAAACTTTTACATCAAGATTTAAAATGTATACCTCAAAACAATCTATTAACTATTCTTTTACATGAATTAAAAATTTAAATGACAGTTGTATTTCACATTTCTTACACAGACACCATTGTAAAATTAAAAGAATGCACTATCCTGGCTTTTAGATCAGTTGTTAGTAATTTGCTATCTGTATAAAAATGGTTACTATTCTTTATATAAAACATAGAATGTCTCACTGTACAATTATTACTAAGTAGTACAAGTTAATTTCATATTACCAACATGCAATTCTGATCTGACAATGTATACTTAATTATAGAGTCTGCAAATTATAACTTGATAAAGATAGCAGGTACTGTAAATTATGATGTATCAGGGACAAGATTATCTATCTAGTGACATCAAAATTGTCCTATAAAATGCTATTTTTACCTTTGTACCTGTCAGGTAAGAGTTGATCTGTCTTTACTTGTAGTCTTAATTACTGTATTCCTAGTTTCTTTTGTTCAGTTCATTGGTTCTCTGCATTTGTTGTTATATTAAATCATTTAATTAAAACATCCAAGGAATTAAACATAGCAGTATTGTATGATTTTTTTATCCTTTTTGTGCCCAAACGTAATTTATGCCTGGATGTTCAGACCAAATTTAGCAGTGTATTTATGCACTGGATAACTTGACAATAAGGGTATGTTTATGAAGCAGTAAATGTGAGATCCATAAAACATTCAATACAGGTAATTCTTCCTGGTGTATGTCTTATAAAACACAGTGGATTATTTTACAAAAGTTTATTATCATACAAACCAACAGTACAGGTTTACAATAAGATAATATAACATATGGTCAACATACAAATTCGGGACCGAAAGACCTCCACCAATATAAAGGAAACATAAGCAATAATTCCGTACAAGACTCAAATGCAAAGGTCCTTGGAACCAGGTAGCCATGTAGTAGTCCAGCAATAACCTTCCAGGTGAGAGATCACGATCTTAAATGACCATATTGGGGTTAAAGCTTTATATATATTTTTTTTTTGTTCAATATATTTTTATTAGAGAAGAAAAAAATAATTGACAAACATAAATCAAGAAGATCAGCATGACCACATGTCATATCATACATGCACACATCAAAATAGTTATACCGCTCAAATAATGAGCCTATCAGTTGGGAATGGCAACGGTTCCGGGAGCCCCTGGATCCCACCGCCCCCAGCTCCATGACGGACTGAGCGGAATGGGCGGCTGATCCTCAACACATGCCTCTCAAACATATGGAAACAAACACGCTCATGGGAAGCGTGATAACTAATAATATTATAAATAACGAAAAATACCAGATAAAGGAGAAAGAGCAAAAAAGCAAAAAGAAAAGGGGGTAGGGGAGAGAGAAGAATACGGAATAAGAGAGGGAAGATAAGGGAGGGGGGGGGGGTTCCTCCGCCTCTGTCTGCCAACCTGTATCGGAAATACAAAAGAAAAACGACAAACAGACCCACAAGCCACTAGTAAATATGGCATGTCAAGTGAGAGGCAACAGAAGACTTAAAACGTGAAGCCCTACGAGACATAATTACAGATTGTACACACTTTGAGACATTAAATCAGCATATGCTGAGGTGTACTTAAACGCAAACCAACCGGACCATATTTTCCTAAATAAATCGGATTTGTTCCTCAGTGAGTAGGTAAGATCTTCCATATGGTAGATACGATCTACCTCCACCAGCCATTGGAGTAATGTAGGGACTGCAGTCTGTTTCCAAAATATTGGAATGAGAGACTTTGCCACATTCAGCAAGTGAGGCGTTAGAGATTTCGTGACCTTGAATCTCCTTCATCCAATGCAGAACCGCCAACCAGAATGGGCGAATGTGTGTGCAGTGCCACCAGATATGCGCGTGAGTCACATTGTCCCCACATCCACGCCAGCAAAGCGGCGATGTCAGGGGGAAAATTGCGTGGAGGACCACCGGGGTGTAATGCCACCTTGTGAGTAGTTTGTAATTAACCTCTGCAAGTTTAGATGAAATGGACGATGTATGAGCAAAGAATAAAATGGAGTCCCTCTGGGATGGCGACAGGTCCCTCTGCAGTTCCTTTTCCCACTTAAGTAGAAATTTTGGGATACCCCTTTCGGACATGTTGTACAGTGCTTTGTAAAAAAAATGAGAGAGGCCTCTCCTCTTGCTGATCCTCAACAAAGGCGTATTCTATTAAATTTAGGTCATCTAAGCCCCTCAGGGGTTTCGGTAGAGAGCTGACAAATGCCACTAACTGACGATATTTCCATTGCATCATAGGAGTAACGAGGGATGGGTTCACGAGGTCTGGTAGAGGGACGATGCCCAAGGGCGATATTACGTGGTGAAGCAGCGTAGCGGAACCCAAAGACCAAGGGCGTTGTGGGGGCTGGGTATTTCCAGGTGGGAAATCGTGCCCTGATAATGGCATCAAGGGTGAATTATGCAACCATCCAAACGATTTACCTAACCTATCCCAAATCATCATAGTGGAGTGTGTCAATGGTGAAGTCGTACTTGACAGAGTTCTAAATTTACGTGGAATCCAGATTTGAGTATATGGGTCCACCCAGCACAATTCCGCCTCAAGTGACACCCACAACTTGGATTGGCCACGGTATTTCCAATCAGAAATTCTAGTGAGAACAGTAGCTAGGAAATATCATTTAATGTCGGGCAGTGCCAGGCCCCCCTCTCTCTTGGGTCTAGACAGTAAGGATCTTGCAACTCTGGGCCATCTCTTGTTCCAGACAAATCGACCAATCAGTGATCTTACTAGCGTCAAGTACCCCACAGGTATTCTGTACGGAATCATTTGAAACAAAAGTAGCAGTCTGGGCAGAACGTTCATTTTAAGAATGCTAATCTTTCCCAGCCAGGAGTGGGCGAGCTGCGACCACCTCTGTAAATCAGATCTAATTGTGTTTAATAAAGGGATAAAGTTAGTGCGGAATAATGATGCAGGATTAGGAGTAAGGAATAAGGAAAATACCTAAGTACTTCATTGCTTTGGCCTGCCAACTAAAGGGGAAATACGTTTTCAGATGAGGCACAACCCGGGGAGAAACCGTCAAATTCAAAATTTCGGATTTACTTCGATTTATTTTAAAATTGGAAACCACTCCATAAGCTTCAAATGCGGCCATAAGAACCGGAAGCGTGAGCGTCGGGCGCTGCACATAAAACAAAATATCGTCCGCATATGCGGCGTATTTGTGTTCGTGTTTACCAACCGTAATCCCGTGAATGTCCAGGTTGTGCCTAATCGAAGACAGAAAGGGTTCAAGGGAGAGGGCAAATAAAATGGGCGAAAGAGGGCATCCCTGCCGTGTACCGTTATGGAGTGTAAAAGGTTCGCTCAACGTACCATTAACCCGTAATTGGGCCGTGGGGGAGTTGTAGAGAGCTGAGATACGGGATCTAAGAGAGTGGCCGATACCCAGGTGGGAAAGTGTAGCCATAAGAAACTCCCAGTCCACCCTATCGAACACTTTTTCAGCATCAGTCGATAACAAAAGGGTGGGCTGGGAGGATCTCCGAACATGTGCAATTAGGGATAGTGTGCGAAGGGAGTTATCACGTGCCTCCCTGCCAGGAATAAAACATGTCTGGTCCCTGGACACCCACTTCGGGACGAGAGGAAGGAGCCTATTTGCTATAACCTTGGAATACAATTTAGCGTCCAGGTTCAAAAGGGAGATAGGGCGGTAGCTCCCGCAACAACACGGATCCTTCCCTGGTTTGGGGATGACCGTGATGTGTGCATTGAGAGTTTCTGGACGGAGGGATCCACCTTCAGGGACCGAGTTGGCGTACTTAGTCAACCGAGGGATTAAAAGATCAGAAAAGGCTCTATAGTAGGCCACCGTGAAGCCATCAGGGCCAGGTGCCTTCCCATTAGCCATGGCTTTTAGCGCAATCCGAAGCTCTGACGTGGTGAACTCTCCCTCCAGAACCTCCAGGGTGTCTGCCGGTAGAGACGGTAGGTTGGCTTGTTGCAAATAAGTCTGAATAAGTTGCGCCCTAGTGTCCTTATCTGCTATTGTGTGTTGAACCTGATATAAAGCTTGGTAAAACGACCTAAACTCCTTAGCTATAGCAGACGTCTCATAAACCAGAGCGTCCGAGGAGGATTTGATTTTAGCAACGAAGGTGGCAGATTTTTTCTGTTGGAGTGAGCGAGCCAACAGCCGACTTGGCTTGTTGCCCCACTCATGCCAACTCTGAGCTACCGTACGGGATCGCTGTTTCTGGTCCAGGTGAAAGATTTCCTTTAGTTCCTCTCTCTTCTAGGTCAGGGTTTGGAAAATCAGTGGTTGGAGTCCTACTTTGTGTTGGCGTTCCAGGGCCTCAATTTCTTTTAGCAATCGGGATTGCAAGTGGGTGCGCTCCTTTTTTTTTCGGGAGCCCAGCTCAATGAACTTGCCCCTGATGAAAGCCTTATGGGCTTCCCAGAGCATACCGTGTGAAATCTCAGGGCCAGCATTCTCAGCAAAATACAGCGCCAGAGCCTCCGCAATCATCTTCTTATCAATGTCATCTAGAAGCAAATTATCATTAAGTTTCCAATTAGCCTGACGAATGGGTACAGAGGGGACATTCAGGGAGAGTGTGATTGGGGCATGATCCGAAAGGGGAGAAGTCGCAATCGCCGCACTCTTCACCAAGGAAAGATGGTGGTGGTCTATCAGGAAGTAATCAATCCTAGAATATGGACTTGGGAAAAGTGAGTATAATCTTTCACGCGTGGGTGCGCAATCCTCCAAATATCCATCAATTGGGACTCATGTAGGCGTCTGCGAATAAATGCTAAACGCCTCCGCGGAATGCTGGAGCCCCCCACCGACGTATCGATGGGCGGGTCCAGCGGGACATTGAAGTCTCCTGCAAGGAGAACACACCCACGCGCAAAATCCGACAACTTTCTAAGGGTACACGATATAAAAGTAGCCTGATCCCGGTTAGGGGCGTAAAGAGTAGCTATTGTACAGGGCATAGTGCCCAGAGTGCCTTTGAGGAACAAGAAACGGCCCAGGGGGTCACTCTGCATGTCCTCTAACACAAAAGAAGCATCTCTGCGAAACCGGATAGCTACACCCTTTGCTTTATGCACATCTGACAAACTATAGTACCATACAGGGTATTGTGTAGAGGAGAGTTTCACTGACGAAGTGTGTGTAAGATGGGTCTCCTGAAGGAGAACAATGTCCCCCTTCAGTCGAGCCAGTTCCCTATATAACTGGTGCCTCTTACCGTGCAGGCCTCGCACGTTAAAGGAGATCAGATTCACCGTAGCCATTGGGGTCTGTGGAAAGAAGTCCAGGCGGCAGTCAGGAGGCGGGGCGGATCATAGAGGATAGGTGAGACATGGGGGAAGAAGTAGAGGGAGGAAGGGAAAAAAATAAAAGAGAGCATAGGGTTAAAACACAGAAAAAAAATAGCAACAACCATCACATTACCCCCAAAGCTTTATATATATAGGTAAACTAAATAAGGCTCTAAAGTCAGTATAACAGTTGAGGCACAAGCATAATCTTAACAACCCAAGCCATGCCTGACGTTCTGTAAACCTGTGAAATTAGTGTAGTATACACATCAGTAGAACATAAAGTTGAGCAACCTCGAAAAAAGAGTAGAAAATAAGAAAGTAATAAAAGGAGTAATAGAGAAGAGAGAGAAAGAAAGAGAGAAAAAAAAGGAGAGAAAAGAGTAGAGGGGTAGAAGGTCCACGGAGTGTCCCCGAGAGGAGCCTTACATTGAAAGTAATGCGGTATCAAACCCGGAAGGGTGAGAGTATGAAATCCAAGGTTGCCAAACTTTGAGAAACTTGTCATGTGTATCAGAGAGGACAGCCGTCAACTTCTCATTAACCATGACGTCATTCAGGCGATTTTTGACCGCCTCAAAACTGAGCGTGGGGGTTTTCCATGCCCTCACAATTGTCAATTTAGTTGCAGTAAAGAGATGCTGGGCTAGCTTCCATTCTGGGCGTAGTAATTCAACAATAGGCTTACCAATGAGAGCTTCGTAGGGGTCCCCCTTGAGATTAGTCTGAAGTAGGCTGTGAAGAAGGGCATATACCCTGACCCAAAGTCTGCACGCCCACGGGCATGACCACCAAATATGTGCCATAGAACCCTCCTGGGAGCATCCCAGGAAACAAAGTGGAGAGTAAGCTGGGATAAAGTGGGCCAATCTAGCCGGCGTATAGTACCACCTGTACAATATTTTATAGGCATTTTCCAAAATTAACACATTGCGTTAACATTTGGAAAGAGCTATGGTCATAATCTGCCAATCCTCTGGGTCCAACTACTTCCCCAGTTCTGTCTCCCATTGAAGATGATAGGGTCTTAAAGGGAGTCTCTTTGTAGATATCACAGCCGAGTAAATCAAAGATATCAGGGTCTGGAGGGAATAATAGGCAGTGTAGAAGTCGCAGAAGTGGGAGATGGGAGGAAATCAATCCTGCTGAGTATTTTACCGAGTTCCATACTCACAAGGAATGAGCTAAACAGGGCCCTATCACCGTCGGACGATGCACAGGAGAGAGCCAGGGCAAAGAGGAAATAGGAATAGGATCGGAGTCGACCAGGTCAATCGTAGCCCACAGCGGGAGCTGATGTGTCTCGTGAAGATGTGAGAGTGGGTCTATATTAGCTGCTATATAGTAGGCCCGTAAATTAGGTACCAAAAGACCACCATTAATTTGTTTAGCGTACAGGATATGTTTGCTAATAGGGGGGTCCCCAGATAAATTGTAAAAACACAGTGGATTCATTCACTTTTAGCAAATGTGTGGAAAAATATTAAAACTGTGTTTTATGACTAATATAGCTACCTAAATAAATTTTACTTTGTGTTTTAATGTGATACGAGGCTTTTATTTTAGCAGATGTTGTGCCTCAATTAATAATTATAAGCTGACCAGTAGACAATAATCATTATTTTTATTTTATAACTACTACTGCTACTACTTTATAATAATAATAATAATACCGTAATTATTACTATTATCTACTTTAAAAAATAAAATAAAAAAATTCTTGGTTCATTAATAATGAAACATATTGTCATTAATCACTGATATGGGTTTGTTTCTAAACATTGTTGACATGGTAAACACATGATTGGGAACCATACTGACTGGTTTACAATTGCTAGTAGAGACCTCTCAGTGACAGTGGATCCTCAAAGCTAAGAGGGCCCAGAAAAGAGCATAAAGTAGAATTTCCTTTACAGAAGGCTTAGTGCAAGGTAAGAATTTGTAGAATAATTTAAAATAAGTGGGACCCTAAATATCTCCCCCATATGAATGAATGCAGGGTACAAAGTTCCCCTTGTTGCTAATTAACCACATTGAAGACCAAGCATATTCTGACACTAAAGCCCTGTACACATGATCGGATATCTGATGGAATCTAATCCAATTGATTTTTTCTGATATCCGATGAAGCTGACTTTCATCAGTCTTGCCTACACACCATCGGTCAAAAACTGTGTCCAAACGCGGTGACGTAAAACACTACGATGTGCTGAGAAAAATTAAGTTTAATGCTTCTGAGATTGCGATGACTTTATTCTAAGCATGCGTGGATTTTGGGTCGATGGACTTCCACACAGGCGATCGTTTTTTTCTATCGTTTTTTTATCCATAGGAAAATTTTAAAACATGTTCTATTTTTTTTTCACTGATGGAAAACAAACCGATGGGGCCCACACATGATTGGTTTGTCTATTTTCATCAGACAAATCGATCGTGTGTACAGGGCTTTACATGTGAAAATCAATATTTTTCTTTGCTAGAAAGTCACTTAGAACCCCCAAACATTATATAAACTGCTCAACAAAAATTAAAGGAACGCTTTTGAATCAGAACTCCTGGGATATTGATCTGGTCAGTTAAGTAGCAGAGGGAGAGGGGTG
Source organism: Rana temporaria (assembly GCF_905171775.1). Lineage (NCBI taxonomy): Eukaryota > Metazoa > Chordata > Amphibia > Anura > Ranidae > Rana > Rana temporaria. Next base: position 406,171,456 of record NC_053490.1, read on the forward strand.
TATACAGTGGGGGTTGTTAATCAGTTTCAGGTGCTTTGCTGTTAATTGAAATTAACAACAGGTGCACTAGATGGGCAACATTGAGACGACCTCCAAAACAAGAATGTTTTTTCAGGTGGAGGTGTCTGACATTTTTTTCCCTACTCATCTGTTCTGACTGTTTTTCACTAATTTTGCATTTGGCTAGGGTCAGTGTCACTGCTGGTAGCACGAGGCGATACTTGGACCTTATAAAGCACAGTCTCAAGAGCATGGAGGTGATTTCAGGAGACAGACTCTAGGAGAGCTGGACAAAGCCTTAGAAGGTCTTTAACCCATCAGCAGGACCGGTATCTAATCCTTTGTGCAAGGAGGAACAGGATGAGCACTGCCAAAGCCCTACAAAATGACCTCCAGCAGGCCACTGGTGTGAATGTCTCTGACCAAACAATCAGAAATAGACTTAATGGGGGTGGCCTGAGGGCCAATGTCCTCTAGTGTGCTCTGTGCTCACTGCCGGACACTGTGGGGCTCAATTGGCATTTTCCATTGAACACCAGAATTGGCAAGTCCGCCACTGGTGCCCCATGCGTTTCACAGATGAGAGCAGGTTCACCCTGAGCATATGTGACAGATGTGAAAGGGTCTGGAGAAGCTGCCTGTAACATCGTTCAGCATGACTGGTTTGGTGGTGGGTCAGTGATGGTCTGGGGAGGCATATCCATGGAGGGACACACAGACCTCTACAGGCTACACAATGGCACCCTTGTCCCCAACCAACCTATGACTGCTGAACGTGGCTATTTCCATGGAAGAACTGACATTAGTCAGTACACACGATAGGTTAACCAGAGGAAACGTTCTGATGGACCGTTTTCATCGGTCCAAACCGATCGTGTGTAGGCCCCATAAGTTATTTAAACTTAGGTTAAAAAAAAGCCAACTTGCTTTAAATTTAACCTATGGATTCCTAACCGATGGGAAAAAAAACGATCATTAGTAGGCACATCCATCGGTTAAAAATCCACGCATGCTCAGAATCAAGTCGACGCATGCTTGGAAGCATTGAACTTCGTTTTTTTTCAGCACGTCGCTGTGTTTTACGTCACCGCGTTCTGACACGATCGTTTTTTTAACTAATGGTGTGTAGGCACGACGGACCATCAGTCAGCTTCATAGGTTAACCCAGGACAACGGTCCTTCATACCGTTGTCCTCTGGTTAACCTATCATGTGTACAAGGCCTTAAGCATCTGCCTTTCCATAAATCCCCAGGTCAAGGTGGCTATCCTTACTCCTATTACAAGTGCTTCTCCCAAACTCTAGCCCCGCATATGTTGGCATTGTATAACGTCTTGCTTGAAGGTAAAGTCCTACATTTCCAATTCTTGCATTCCTTCATAATGGTAACACCGAAACCGAGCAAGGACCCCTCTCTCCCTGACAACTACAGACCAATCACATAGGTTAACCAGAGGACAACGGTCTGATGGACCGTTCTCATCGGATGGACTGATCGTGTGTACGAGGCTTTAAACTACGACTATAAAATTTTCACAAAAATGTTAGCCAATAGTCTGACCCAAATGATTTGATAAAGATCAGGTAGGGTTTGTCCTCCTCGACACGCTGGAAATAAAACTAGGCGCACCATTGACCTAATTAATCTTATGAACAAATTTCACCACCCTGCACTCATACTCAGTGTTGACACGCAGAAGACTTTTGACCGACTGTTCTGGCCCTATATGTTTGCCACTCTATCTTGGCTTCAAGAGATCTTTCCTGGAAGCATTAAGGACTTTGTACTCCCATCCCACTTCCCAAGTTCGGACGTCAGCCTTTCAGTCGCACTCTTTCCCAATGTCTAATGGCACCAGACAGGGATCCTCTGTTGCTCCTCATCTTCATCCTGTGCTTAGAAGCCCTGGCTGTGGCCATTCACTCTCACCCAGACATCAAAGGAATTTTGATGCAACAGAATGAATATAAACTATCACTTTTAGTGGACGACAACCTCTTGAGGATAACTGATCCCCTTTTATTTCTCCCCTCGTTACATGACCTCCTATCTAATTTTGGCTCCCTCTCGAGTTATAAAGTCAACACTTTTAAAACTGAAGCCCTTCTTATCCTTCTTCCCCTGATCTTTTATTCACCCTACAACAAGTCTATCTCTACAGCTGGTGCTCTCAATCTCTTAAATACCTGGGCATACAGTTGACATCTACATACTCCTCTCTAATTACTAAACAAATTCTCTGCTAACTACCCTCCTCTCTTTAAGGAAATCCCGAAAATGTTGAAGCAATGGGATGCTTATCCTATCGCCCTATTGGGGAGAATAAATATCCTAAAAATTTCCATACTCCCCAAGTTCCTCTGCCTCTATGAGACTATACCCATCCCTATCCCAGTTGAAACTCCTCCAACGCTGGTTCTTAAACGTTATATGACACAACAGAGCCCATCATATTACAAGCTAAATAGTCCTCTCCCCTCGAAATCGAGGTGGACTGAGGGCCCCTGATATTGTGAAGTATTATTCTGCCAAACACCTACGCACTATAACATATGGTCTAACCAATACACTCCAAACAGATGGTCAGAGATTGAGATGGGTTCTCTGTATCCTGTTCACCCCTGCTCCTTGGTATGGTCCCCTTCTCTCCACACTGACCGAAAATTGAAACACCTTTGTTTAGCGCCTATGGTGTTTACTATGCAAGTCTTGCAGGCTTCTTACAAGAAGTACTCTCTCTCCTCCCCATGCCCTTCCCTGTCCAATGTCTTCTTTAATCAGCTTATCCCAGACAGTATTTCCTATAGTCATATGGCTCCCTGGGCACAAACCACCTTGTTTCAACTGGACAATTACAGTAGTGTCAGTGGAATGAAGGTTTCGGTTGAGTAATTCCTTGTACACACGGCTGGATTTTCCGAGAAAAAAACTCAGACAGGCTTTTTTTCTAGGAAAGTCCGGCCATGTGTAACCTCAATCGAACTTTCTTTCTGTCTTTCTTCCGACGGACTCATGGCGGACTTTTGCACGGTCAAAAGTCCAACCGTGTGTACAAGGCATAATGGAAATTCCACTCCACTAGAAAGTCGACATGTGCACACTGAAATATTTTGTTTTGGAATTTCGTTTTCGTCCGAAAAATACATTTATTTAGTTACTCCTGAAATTCGTTTTTATTTATTTTGTTTTTCGTTGGAAATTGCATTTGTCCGAAAATCCGAACAAATTAAGGTTGAATCTGTCATTGAAGGCTTATGGTGTCTAACTGTCGAATGTTCAAAGAAGATTCAACGGAGCAGCGAAACTGTACAATGCTGCAATCATACTTTTCCGGTCGAATGTTCCGCCTACAAGCTATAGTAGAATTCTAATGTTCTATGACTAGTAATAATTATATTTATTAATTATTATTACTAGTCAACCAACATAAGAATTTTTCTATAGCCTATGGGCCGAGCATTTGTATGGAAATGTATGATTGCAGTGTCATACAGTTTAGCTGCTTTGTCGAATCTTCTTAGAACTTTTGACAGACACCATAAGCCTTCAATGACAGATTTGACGTTTGTATGTTTTTCGATGCTTTTTAGAATCTTCGTCGTTCATGTTGAATTGTCAAGTTAGTTCTAGCTATTTTACTGCTCCTCCTCTTTGGTTACAATCAGCCAATAACATTCATCATCATTATTATTTTTATTTTACTTCCCCCACCCAATTCCAGCAGCGATCTTTTCTCTCTATAATGTTGAATCTTTTCTCTCTATAGTGTTGAATCTTTTCTCTCTATAATGTTGAATCTTTTCTCTCTATAATGTCGAATCTTTTCTCTCTATGTAGAATAATCTTGGACTAATAGAGTTAAGGCTAGGCACATTCGACCAACGAAAATGAAAATAAAGCATTTATTTATGTCGGATCTTTCGGTTTTCGTATTCTGTGCGTTAGTTTTCGTTTGTTAAAACAATAACGAAAATACCTGAAATTCGGACTAAAATGCATTAGGATGAAATGCACATGTCTACTAGAAAGACCATATTGGGTCAATGATGTCAAAAGCACTCCCGCCCCTTTGTGTACGGGCAGCTGCAGAGCTGGGAATGCAGCCCTGGCATGCAGCTGATTGGTTGGCACTGACAACTTCCCTCTGGGTTTTGCTTCTTAGAACATTCATGAATTGTCTTTAAATCAATGCTAGTCCCAAGAAACTGTGAGAGGAGAAATAAGAATTTGCCTCTGTTCAGCACTCATTAATTGTATGCATTTATGTATGTGGCAGCACAAAGGTGGGCTTTAACACTGAGCTGCCAAATATATGTCTATAGTCAGGGTCCCTTGTTTGCTATTGAATGTGCTCACTCGGTGCTCCCAGTCAGTTCCTAGGTTCTATTTGCAATCAGGTGCTGGTGGGGTGTGCTCCCAATCCCATAATCACTTTAACAGCCAATCACAGTGATGACCGAGAAGCCCACATAACGCCTTACAAATTTTTAAAAGGACGGCTCCCATCAGCTGAAAAAGACTAATCATTAAAGCACACAGAAAGTAGAATAATGACAAAGGAATTTTTATTAAATAAAGCTGTAAGTCTTAATAAACATGAACCTAATTTAATTTACAATGACACACAGAAAAATGTACAGGCAATTACAGCTTTCAAGCAGGCAGTAAATATTTTTGTAGGAAGATACTGCAGACATAGTAAGAATCTGTTCATCTTGGCTACTTGTTGCTCAGGGGAGTTGTAATAAGAAGCAGATGACTTATTCTTTCAACCAAACCCAAGCATCACATTCCTGGACATCATATATATCCCCCAAAACCACAATGTCACCACATGACAATGGAAAAGTAAATGACCATTATGCCCTTAAATGTGGATCGAATCATATATCCTGTTAGCTTAGAATGTAAATTTGAGATATTTTTTCATCTGGACAAAGAAAACATCCTTTTTTGTATTAACAGTAGTATGTAATTCCAGATGAACTTTGGCATAATGTAAAGCTGAACTTTGGGATTTGTAAAAAGACAAAAATGTGCACTGCAAGGCATGTGCTTGTTAAATCTAGGGGTAGGGAAATAAGGTATAATACTTACCTTATTCCTTACCCTGGCACGCTCCTTCCTTCTTCCTCTTGCTGATGCTCTAAATTGAGGAAAGACCCCTGCAATCCTCATGTACAATGCAGGGTTATTGGTCCTACACTGTACTCAATGATGAGAGCATATCACTGGCAGCTGGAGCACTGGAGAGAAGAAGCCTGCCAGAATGAGGACTAAGGTAAGGTTACAGCTTATGCCTAGTACACATGACCAGGTTTCCCATAGGGAAAACTGCCGTGACAGCTTTTGGCCAGGAAAACTGGCCATGTGTATGCTCCATGGCAGTTTTCCAGACAGGAAAACCGCTGGGATTGGCGGAGGGAAAAATTAGAACATGTTTCCTTTTTTCCCGCCATGATTCCCGGTGGTTTTTAACCCAGAAGTTTTCCTATGGGGAAAGCCTGTGGGGGAGCATACACACGGCCGGGTTTCCCGGCCAAAGCTCTCATGGCAGTTTTCCTGCCAGGAAAACCGGCCGTGTGGAGGGGGAAAAGCTGCCGTGCCGGTTCTCGGCTTTCCCCTTGGGTTTCCCAGTGGAAAAAAGTCTGCCGGGATACCCGATCATGTGTACAAGGCATGATTCCTTTTACCCCTAGACTCAACAAGCAATTACCCCTTGCAGTGTGGAGACCATATTACAAGGTTCATTTTTTGCTGCCTAGAGCAGGGCTTTAAAGTCAAACTCTTGCATTGATCATGGCAAACAATGCAACATGTTTATTTACCAAATATTTTCCACCTGTTGTACTTATTTACCTTCCGTTTACTCCCATGTCACCCCTCCCTGCTACTAGGAGTAAAAATGTGCACCTAATACTTCCATACTTTGCATGTAACTTACTCTATTTTCTAATGAGCTGATTCAAAGTGATTGCCTGCCCTTCTTGCTACTGGCTGGCTTTGGGGGAAAGCAAGGAAGGTTATTTATTTGGTCAGTTATCCTTATTCTACAAAATTGATCCGTACTCATACACTCTTTAACCACTTGCCTACCAGGCACTTACACCCCCTTCCTGCCCAAGCCATTTTTCAGCTTTCAGCGCTGTCGCACTTTGAATGACAATTGCACTGTCATGTAATACTGTACCCAAACACATTTTTTATAATTTTCTTCACACAAATAGAGGTTTATTTTGGTGGTATTTAATCACTGTTGGTTTTTTTATTAAAAAAAAGACCCTTTTTACTTAGTTTCTGTCAGTAAATTTTGTAACTAAGTAATTTTTCGCTTTCGCTGATGTACGCTGATGAGGCGGCACTGATGGGCACTGATAGGCTGAGCTGGTGGGCATTAATGAGGTGGAACTTATGGGCACTGATGAGGAGGCACTAATATGCCGCACTTATGGGCACTGATAGGTGGCACTGATATGTGGCATTGATGAGCACTGTTAGGCGGCACTGGTGAGCACTAATAGGCGGCACTGGTGGGCACTGATAGGTGGCATGGATAGGCGGTACTGATGGGCATTGATGGGTGGCACTGATGGGCTACACTAATAGCCAGCATTGACTGGCATTGCTAATGGGCACTGATTGGTGACACTTGTGGGCAGTGGTGGGCACTAATTGGTGCCACTGGTGGGCACTGATTGCTGCCACTGGTGGGCAATGGTGGGCACTGATTGGTGACACTTAATTTATATACTGTAATCAGGGCACTGATGATCAGTGCCCTGGTTACATTCCTACATGTCCCCCTGTGAGTATATGCCGCTGATAGGCTCTCCTCGCCACACACTCTGTCAGTGTGAGGCGAGGAGAGACGATTACCGGCATCTCCATGTTTACATGTGACCGACTGTGATTGGACCCAGCCAATCATATGGTAAAAGAGATCAGGGTCATGCTGTGTCCTAGAAACACGGCGCGGCCACAGTAGAGAAGTTTTAGAAGCCTTTCCTGTCCAAGATCATTCAAACGAGTTAAAGGACTTAGATCTAGGCACAGGCTCACTTCCCATTCAACACAGCCTTGGTTTGCTTTGGGACTTAAAATCTTACACCTTTACTTTCCAAGTAAACACAGAAGAAAAACTCTTTACCCGTAGAGGTGTCCTGTCTACCATAAACAGCCTGTATGATCCTTTAGGCTTTGCAGCACCTGTCACCATCCAGGGTAAGGCACTACATAGAGACGTAGCCCAGGTTCACACTGGGCAGCGGGAGTGAAGCCGTGCGAGTTCAGCTGAACTCGCACGATTTCACTCCCGCTTGTCAGTCCCGATTTCGGACGCGATTTCAGAGACATTTGTGCAGGTTTCTGCACAGATGTCAATGTAAATTGCGGCCCGAAATTGCAAAAAGTAGTACAGGAGCTACTTTTTGAAATCGGTGCAGCGCCGCAGATGCAGCGTCGCACCGATTAGGACGGTGCCATTGCCGACGATTTCTGGCAAATGCCGCCGATTTGAGATGCGATTTGACATCTCAAATCGCATCTCAAATCATACCAGTGTGAACCAGGCCTTAACCTGTGAGTCGTTAGATTGGGACCACCCTCTCCCCACTGACAGGAGGAACTTATGGCTGGAGTAGAAGGACTCACTAACAGCTTTATCACTTTCATGGTGATTTAATTTTAGATTCATGAATACTGTGAATTCTTTGAATGTGCATATTATTATTCAATGCTTATCAATGGCCTTCAGTGTTCGGTCACAAAACCATCGTATATATTTGTGTATTCTGTATTTTATTATACTTTTTTGTATTTTGATTCCCATCTATTGAGTGCACCACAAAAGACTTTCATTAACTATGTCTTTTCCAAATTAATATATACTATGTTGGGTCTTTTTTGATTCTGCCATTTTTTTGATCCTGCCATTTTTTAAAACATTTTTTTTGCTCTTTCCTCGTTCAGGTGCACCCAATCTTTGGAGATCAGGACCTAATTGTGTGGGAGGTCTTTTAAAGGCAATTCTAAGGCTCTGATTGGTATCCTGTTTTTCAATCTTTCCTCTTATACACACACACTTGGGTCCTGTTCACTCAGCTATGACTAAGCATTGATTGATGTGAAACGCGTTAGTTATTCTCTCCTGTTTCGCCATGATTTGACTGCTGTACACTGAATTTTATTTTATTTTCTACAATAAAGATTATTTTTTCACTGTGTATTTTTCCTCATCAAACTTGTGCAGAGCCAGCGCCTGTCAGCTGTTAGTAGGGCGGGACACTTTCCTGTGCAGGTTCGAAAGCTTTGAGAGCGGCAATCATTTTCTTTAACAGCTTTATCCAACCTTAAAATTCCACGCCCATATGCTCCTTTGTAATCTGCAGACCTTCAGATACAAAGACTTTGTGTGTTTTCGGATGCTTCTGTTAAAGCAATTGCTGCTGTAGCTTACCTGAAAACAATGGACACTTCAAGTTTCATTAATGCTCTTAGGCCGGGTACACACGAACAAACATGTACGGTGAAAGCGGTCCGTCAGACCGTTTTCACCGTACATGTCTGCCAGAGGGCTTCTGTACGATGGTTGTACACACCATTGTACAGAAGTCCGCGCGTAAACAATACGCGGGGCGTGTCCGCGTCGTCGCCGCGACGATGACCCGGCGATGACGCGGAGACGTGGGCGGGCCTGCCATTTAAAGGCTTCCACGCATGCGTCGAAGTCATTCGACGCATGCGAGGGACGGCGGGCACCTGGACATGTACGGTAGGTCTGTACTGACGACCGTACATGTCCGAGCGGGCAGGATTCCAGAGGAATATTTGCCCGCTGGGAAAAGGCCCGGCGGGCAAATGTTTGCTGGAATTCGGCCCGCTCGCGCCCACACACCACCGAACATGTATGCTGAAACTGGCCCGCAGACCAGTTTCAGCATACATGTTTGGTCGTGTGTACGGGGCCTGAGACGTTTCATTGCAATCAAAGGCCCAGTGAAACTCATTCGCTCTGACAGAGGGTATAACTTTGTAGGAGCAGAAAAAGAACTTCAAATTCCTTCTAACTTAGATGTTTTTAGAGTAGAAAGATACTTGAGTGAAGAAGACTGCACGTGAATCTTCAACCCACCTCCCTCTTCTCACATGGGAGGTGTTTGGGAGAGGATGATAGGCATAGCTTGCAGAATTCTTGACTCTATCTTCCTACAAGTAGGAACTGCAAGGCTTACTCACGAATGTTTAGTGAAATTCATGGCAGAGGTCACAGCTATCATTAACGCCAGACCTTTGACATCAATTTCAAGTGACTCTGAAGATGCGGTGGTCCTCACACCTGCCATGTTACTCACGCAAAAGACTAGTCTTGCCAGTGCTCCAGCTGGAGAGTTTTGTAAGAAGGACCTTTACAAATGTCAATGGAGACAAGTACAAACCCTTGCCAATACCTTATGGAGCCAGTGGAGGGAACAATATATATCTACTCTACAATAAGGAGAAAGTGGCATACTGAAAAGCCTAATCTTAAACTGGTGATGTTGTGCTCATGAAAGATTGACAGACACTAAGGAATATGTGGCCTTTGGGTCTGGTCACCAAAGTACTCCCAAGAAAGGATAATTGTGTCCGTAAGGTCGAAGTCAAGATCTTTCAACAGAATGAGGCTAAAGTATTCTTAAGACCAAAGACCATACTTGTTCTGTTGCTTTCTACGGAGGACTCTGTTAGTGATGTCACTTGATGTCAGGCGGAAGTGTTCTGTCCACCAGAAGTCTATGATGATTATTTGTATCTGTGTTGTTAAAATTACATGTAAGGTTTGTAATTTACAGAAGAAAATCATATGTGGAGTGCTGGAGTGCAGGCTCTATCTAGTGTTCTTTTTTGGTATTGCTGCAGTTGTTCTGTTTATTTGATTTACTGTACTGTATCTGTCGCCGAGAATGTGTTTCCAGCACGACAGCATTGCGCTGATTCTCGGCGACAGGGTGCCGAAATCTCGCACTCGCTGGAATAGAAAAAGCACATTCCAGCGAGCTCGTCATAGAAGCGATGGGGATCCGACTTGGATTGAACCATGAGGGGGAACTCCACGCCAAATTTGAAATAAAAAAACGGCATGGGTTCCCCCCCAGGGGCATACCAGGCCCTTAGGTCTGGTATGGGTTGTAAGAAGAACCCCCCTACGCTGAAAAACCTGTGTGGGGGTCCTCCTACAGTCCATACCAGACCCGTATCCAAAGCACGCCGCCCGGCCGGTCAGGAAAGGAGTGGGGACGAGCGAGCACCACCAGGCCGCATGCCCTCAACATGGGGGTTTTGGGTGCTCTGGGGCAGGGGGGCGCACTGCAGCCCCCCCACCCCAGAGCACCCTGTCCCCATGTTGATAAGGAAAGGGCCTCTTCCCGACAACCCTGGCCGTTGGTTGTCAGGGGCTGCGGGCGAGGGGCTTATTGGAATCTGGGAGCCCCCTTTAATAAGGGGGCCCCCAGATACCGGCCCCCCACCCTAGGTAAATGAATATGGGGTACATCGTACCCCTACCCATTCACCTAGAGGCAAAGTGACAATAAAAATAAAGACGACACAGGGTTTTAAAATAATTTATTAGACAGCTCTGGGGGTCTTCTCCACTCTCCAGGGGTCTTCTCCGCTCTCCGGGGGTCTTCTCCACTCTCCGGGGGGTCTTTTTCCATCTTTTCCGCTCTCCGCTGTTGTCTCGGCACTCCCTGGTTCTTCTCTCGCTCGCTCTCTGGTGCCGTCGTCTTCAGGGCTGGCGGCCGCTATCTTTGTGTTAGCTTAATTACTAGCGGCGGCGCAGCCCGCTCCTCTTTGCCATCTTCTGCCTTCTTCTCTTCTTCCGATGTTGACGCAACGCTTCTTCCCGCTGTAATTCCGGGTGCGCGGCTCGCACCGATTTATTAGGAAAGGGGAATTTGTTTTGTCGAATCGAAATTCGGACAAATTTTTCATTATTCGGATGCATATGAATTCCCGAATTGTAATATTAACGAATTTAACCGAATCCGAACGAATGTTTTCGAATCGAAAACCCGCAAACGAAATTCGATCGAATTCGAAAACAAATTATGTTCGAATCGAATTCGAAAACAAATTCGATTCGAAAACAAATTCAAATGAAAATTGAAATGGCGCGGCCAATGTTAAGTATGGACGTCGGGACCGAGTCAAATTTTTCACGTTTTACGTCGTTTGCGTAAGGCGTCCGTGAATGGGGCTGGGCGTAAGTTACGTTCACGTCGAAACCAATGAGTCTTTGCGGCGTAATTTGGAGCATGCGCACTGGGATACGTCCACGGACGGCGCATGCGCCGTTAGTAAAAAACGTCATTTACGTGGGGTCACAATGAATTTACATACAACACGCCCACATCTTACACATTTGAATTAGGCGGGCTTATGCCGGCCCAGTTACACTACGCCGTCGTAAGTTAGAGCGCAACTTCTTTGTGAATACAGGACCTGCTGCTCTAACTTACGGAGGCGTAGTGTATCTGAGATGAAAATGAACTTCGGTTCATCCTCATTGGACCAAACCGACCGTGTGTACGGGGCCTAAGTCTTCTCAGAAATAAATTGCACTAACAATAACAAGTTTGGGGATTATATTGGTTCTAGTAATAATGGCTTGTTTTCAGGATTCTTAGAGACACAGGGGTAGATTCACGTAGATTCGCGTATCCAATTTACGTTACGCCTCCGCAACTTAGACGGGCAAGTGCTGTATTCTCAAAACACTTGCTCCGTAAGTTGCGGTGGCGTAGCATAAATCGGCCGGCGTAAGCCCGCCTAATTCAAATGTGGGACAGGGGGGCATATTTTATGTTAATGTTGTGTGACCCGACGTGATTGACGTTTTTCCCGAACGGCGCATGCGCCGTCTGTGGAATTTCCCAGTGTGCATTGCTCCTAATATGCCGCAAAGACGTCATTGGTTTCGACGTGAACGTAAATGATGTCCAGCCCCATTTACGGACGAATTACGCAAACAACGTAAAAAATTCAAAATTCGATGCAGGAACGACGGCCATACTTAACATTGGTACGCCGCACTTACGCCACCATATAGCAGGAGTAACTATACGCCGGGAAAAGCCTAACGTAAATGGTGTAAATGAACTGCATCGGCCGGGCGTACGTTCATGAATTTGCGTATCTTGCTGATTTACATATTTCGACGCGTAAATCAGCATACACGCCCCTAGCGGTCAGCGTAAAAATGCAATTACGATCCGAGACTTACGATAAGAGACTTACGCCAGTCGGATCTAATAGAAATCTATGCGTAACTGATTCTATGAATCAGGCGCATAGATACGACAGGCCGGACTCAGAGAAACGACGGCGTATCTGGAGATACGCCGTTGTATCTTGTCTGTGGATCTACCCCAATGGGTTCTGATGGTATTCATCCCAGAGTCCTTATAGAACTTCAATGTATAGTTGTTGTACCAATAATAGATCTTTTAAATCAACCTCTTCTAACAAGAAAACATAGAAATATAGTTGTTGGACCAAAAAAAAATCTTTTAAATCTATCTCTTCTAAAAGGAGAAGTACCCAATGACTGGCAGACAGATAATATTATACCTAACAACAAGAGGGGTAGCAATGTAGAAGCTGGGAATTACAGGCCAGTGCATTTAACATCTGTTGTAGTCAGGGGTCAAGTCCTGGGGAAATAAGTGTGGGAACTCCCACCCAAGATCCGATATGAAGGCGGGGGAAGAAACATAGTGGGCAGTATATATATGTATATCTGTGTGTATGACTGTGTGTCCCAAGCGTGTCACGATCCTACGGGGTACAATGACCGCACCAGCCACCAGACACGGGCTGGAAAAAGCGCCCAGAGGTGATTCAGTTCGCATGAGTAGCGCTATACAAGTCATTCATTCATTCGGGTTGGTGTCCTCCCCTCCACCTCCCTCAGTACAGACCCCACCCGAGTCCCCTCCATTAGTACAGACCCCCCAGGACAAGCCACCCCCCTCCATTAAGACAGACCCCCCACAAACCTCCCCCCATTAGTACAGACACCCCCCTCCATTGGTACAGACCATCCCCCACAAATCAGTGTACTATCCTCCTCTGGCTTCACCCCCAGTAATGTCCTCCTGTGGCCTGTGCCTCCTACAGATAACATGGCTGAAATTGCAATCACATTCGGACTAAACTCACACAGGACCTTTTTTTTTTGGTCCGCACCAGAATTAGGATTGCATGAGTGTTCACACCTATGCGATTCATGTCCGAACTGACAGTTCGCAGTGCGATATGCGATCTGAAATGGGGGTGTCATTAACATTGTATTGACATTTCCCAGCAGCTCATATATGGCAGTGTGAACTGCCATGCGAGTTGGGTGTGATGTGGGAACCCGCAGTGGATTCGCAGGGTTCCCGCATCGCACCTGTGTGAACCCGGACAGTAAGTGAAAGTGGTGATCTGTGAATGCAGGGCTACACAAGGCTGAAAAAAAACCTAGGGAGGGGAACATTTAACTGATCCTGACTCTTTATATCTTTGTCCCAGCCAGCAATGCATGTCAACTTCTGGCTGAATAGGACCTGCAGCAGTGTGAACATCCAGCCTGCTGGTTGAATAAGAAAAAATTAATAGTGTGTACCCAATTCAGTTAAATGTCAGCTTTAATGTCTCCCCACACCAGGGATGGTGGGCGGGGCCTTGGCACAGAGCAAAGCATTCACCAAGTGCCTTACAAACAGACAGACGGCAGCAGAGTGCAGGGATGGTGTCAACAATGGAGCCGCTCAGCTGTAGTACTTACCTTTTTACTTTGATCTGGACAATGACAGGTTCTCTTTACCGACATATCCCTAGGTGCCTGATCCCCTCAGATCTCTTGTAGGGGGCCCTGGAGCCCACACACTGGACAGATCTTCAGAGAGATAGAATATCTGCAATGAGAGATCCCACTAATGCATACAGAGAGCTGAGGGGGAAACCAGCCTGACACATCATTTCCCCCCACCAGCACAGCATGTAGTACACAGGAAGTGATCTCCTCAGCACTGTACATTGTTATTGTGCCATCACTAACATCAGGGCTGCAGACACACAAACCTTGTCAGAAAGCAGCTGACATGCTGGGACCTGTAGTCCCTCCTCTGAGGGAGCCTCCTCTCACCTCACATTCACCTGATGCCTATGCCAGAAAGAACGTAGGGGGAGGGCGGGGCTTAGATACAACTTGCTAGAGGGGAGGGGTCGCTGTGCTCTGTGTAAGGGAGGACTGGGGAAGTGTTATGGGATGTGATAAGGAGTGCACGTGAGTCGGCTCTTTCATTACACTGGTTGTTTGACAGAGGGGGTGGGTCGGAGTAGCAGTCCCGCACATACCCGACATCATTTAATTGGAGCTGCACAGTGCACTGCACATCCAGCCGGCTTGCTCTCCAATCCCTGGATGTTCACACTGCTGCAGGTTCTATTCAGCCACAATTATGCAGGGAAAGCCTTGCTGCACAGCTACTCAGGAGTGCCCCATTTATATGGCCCCCATAGGTGCCATACCCTGGATACGCCACTGCCCACAAACCACCCCCCCCCCTCCATTAGCACAGAAGAACCCCCACAAACCACCCCCCATCCATTAGCACAGACCACCACCTCACCCCCCACAGTGCAGACAGAAAACCAGAATAATCATATCTCCATACAGAGAGAGGGCTCTTCTATTGGGAAATCACAGAACTAATAGATAAATAGTGGAGTGCCAGAAGTTACATCTGATGTATTTATACAGTATAGTAGGTACACTCAGAGTGCTAGCTTGGTGTAAGGGTTGTCAGCTAACTGCTTTAGAAGAGCAATTATACTCTCTTCTCAGATGGCACATGTCTCCTACCTTCCATCAGCTTCAGCACTGCAGCCTCCATCAGAGGCATTCAACAGCATTGCATTCGTTCCCCATCATGTGCTGTGGCTTGGTCCTCTAGACTTGGGCAGGAAACTGACATAGAGAGGATGAGGGAGGGGAGTACTCTGGCGCTTGAGCGCCCCCCTGTGGCGCCTGGGTGAACTGCACCCATACAGGAATGGGCTCGGGAGGATCAGCTGCTCGAGTTCTGCAAAGGGAACGACGTTCCCACTGTAAAATAAGTGGAGGGACGTCGTTCCCATGCGTTCCCGCAGGACTCGAGCCCTGGTTGTAGTCAAGTTAATGAAATAACTACTAAAAAGAAGGATCATTGATCACTTAAATCACACAATTTGCTGGACCCAAAGTAGCATGGTTTACTGAGGGCAGATCATGTCAGACTAATATGATTGAATATTTTGATTCTATAAAATTGACCCATAACTAGTGGTGTACCAAAAATCTCTGTACTAGGCCCTTCTTTATTTAATATGTACAGTAATGATATAACTAAAGGTTTGGTGTGTAAGGTCTGTTTGGCAGATGATACAAAGTTGTCATCCCTGAAGGTGTCTGTAACTTGGATCAAGATTTGGCATTGCTGGAAGATTGTGTAGAAAAAATGCTATACTAAAAGTATAAACAAACACCGCGCTACTAAATTAACCATATAAATTGCAGCCAACACCACAGAATAGATCAATCCTGCCAAAAATAAACAAATAGAACATAAAGTGTAGCGCTAAATATAGGTGAATATGAGATTGGATATGTTGATAAATAACCAATCATATAAAACTGTACATGTGAAACATGATGAAAATATCCACAAACATAAACTGAAAAAAAGTCTCTACTGAATAGATCCTCAAAACCAGTTCATAATTGGCAATTGTGCAAAAAATTGAAATGGCTAATCTTCATAGATAAAAGATGGAAAAAATCCAGCACCGAAGTGAGTGGAGGCTTACCAGAAGCAGTGGACCCAAAATAGGCATATACCTAGTGGGTCATATGCGCTTGTGATTGATGGTACCAGCATAGAGGTGAAGTCCAACGCAGGATCAGGGGAGGGCCAACTTGGAATCAACTTGTTGTAAACTTGGATCCATAAGGAGGTTCAGACACTCAATGTAACAAAGGGAAGGAGAAAGAAGGCAAAGATGCACATAGTGTAAATCCGTTTTAAAAGTTTACTTGGTAGCAAAATTAAAAGGTTACAGTCACATTTTCAGCACTTGTATCAAGCATATAACAAAGAGCAGTAATGTCAGCAGGTTCCCGACATGTTTCGATCTACACGATCATCATCTGATGATGATCAGATGATGATCGTGTAGATCGAAACATGTCGGATAGTTTTTCCTGACGAGATTTCTGGCAATAATCTCTTGCCAGCCGAGTGTACAGACACACCATTCAAAAGAACCGCCGTTCTTTTGAATGGCACGAACGCGGTGATGTCATGGACTATGACGAGCATGCGCTTGTCACATTCGATGCCTTCGCCGCCATCTTGCTTCACCGCCATTCTTTTGAATGGCACGAATGCGGTGATGTCATTGACTATGATGAGCATGCGCTTGTCACATTCGATGCCACCACCGCCATCTTGATTCACCCTTCACCTTGGAAGCTACCGCTCATGCGTCACAGTCATTTCGAGCATGCGTGGGTTTCCATGGAGAGGTAAGTATACACACCCTCGGGTTTCTGGGCAGGAAAACACTGCCGAGAATCTCACGATGAGAAAATAGGGAACAGGTTCTCTATTTTTCTCGTCTAGATTCTGGGCAGTTTTCTTGACGAGAAACCTCAAAGCCTCGTACACACTAACGGGTTTCGTCGGCAAGAAGCTCTGCCAGCAGTTTTCTTGCTGGTTCTTACTGAGAAAACCGTGCGTGTGTACGAGGCTTCAGCTTTAGGATTTTGCTGGTCCAAAAAGCTTGTAAGAGTTTCTGTTAAAGAGGTTATCCTAATCTACAATCCATTTCAAATTTTTGCAACCAGTTTATTAGAAGATGCCACCGTCACTCTCTCTCTGACTGATACTGTTGAGCTGAGTATTAAAACACAACTTGACTATATCAGTCTTAGCAGGGGGTGAAATATTACATTTAATCTCAGTTGCTTGATATTGCCATTGGACATCTTAAGCAAGTCAAGGTCAAGAATCAGCTAGATTTAAGTCATTTTAAATTAAATGGAACGTGCACAATACATACTATTTTTTTTTATCTGCCATCAAATCCATACCTTATGTTTGATATTTCTGCTTCTGCAGTCTAAATTTAGCTTGCACTTCACTGAAACGATCAAACTCAAATTCAATTACCTGCTCACATTTAAGATACATCTGATCACAACAGAAAACAAGGCAGCCATTATAGTTGAGCTATAAAAAAAATTCAATTGGTTAGACTGAAAATAAAATTATCAAGGGAAGAAGTATGTTACATGATTTTGGAACCAGCATTTTGAAGATGTTACTCATTAACTTGTTGGCGTAATGACGACTCCTATGTAACCGGAGAAAGGCGTTCAGCATTTTAGATGATTAAAATGATTCTACTTAAGCCTAACAATAGTAACCTATACAACATAATAGTCCTCCATTAACCTATTCACAAAACATTCATGATTGCGTACAATTAAAAGAAATGCACACACAAGCAGATGCATAGTTTACATATGCTGCATGTTAAAATAGATTGACAGAACAGCAGCACATTGAAAATATAAATAGATATTTACATAGAAGGAAACCTAATGCTTTTTCTGTACCGACAAAACATGTAATTATGCATTTTATGTTTTACAATAAGACAGTTTCATTCTAGTTTAAGCAATTATAGCTTTTAAGAAAATGAATACAACCTGTTCTTCTACAAGCATTTGTTTTGAACAACTGTGAGTTACATTTTTTAGTCTGTGTCTGCTAATCTCTATCAGTCTGCGTCTGTCTCCGTCTGTCACTGCTGATGTCCATCAATACCTGTCAGTATGAAACCTTCTTCTGTGTCTGTCTGCGCCCATCTGTCACTGTATATCATCCATTTTTATTATTACTATTACTATTATTTTTAGTAACAATGTTTTTTACAGAATAAATCAGTATGGCATAAAAGGACATCTGGTAAGTGTGTGGGCTTATTCAGTAAAACAGTGTGATCAATGAAATACAGTACTGTATTTGTACTAACCAATCATCAATGTTGTAAGACTTTAGTAAAATATATTCTGATTGAGTTACAGCTGTTTGCTCCTTGCTATATTTTTGTTGAGTAACAAAATCTCAGGAGCAGCTGTATATTTCTTCAATACCTTTTTTTACAGCAAGACATTACTGACTGTTTAAAAGAGGAACTCTAGGCAAACAACTAAATACACCACACACATACTTATATGTTTAAGCATTGCCTGCCAAAGGTTATATGATGTTGGCCAACCATAGTTATTTTGAGGAATTTTTTAAGGGACCCCCCCCCCCCCCCTTTCACACAGATATTTTTTTCTTTTTTATAATTTGTGCTCTTAAAGTTTATGTAAATGTTATATGTCTTTCAGAACTTGACATCTATATTAAAATAATTGTACCTCCAATATAGTAACTAGGCATTCCAGATGTTTACATGGGCTGAAACGCATGCCAAAATCATTTATAGCAGCCTGTGAAACATGGAGGCCTCAACCTAACTTGGAACTATATAACTAACCACTTAACGACACGCCCATAGACAAGAGACGTCTACAGGGCGGTTTGTTAACTCTGGGAGGACGTCTATGGACGTCTTCCCGGAATCGTGCTCCCGCGCGCCCCCTGGGACGCGCACACGGGAGTGTCCGTGCCAGACAGGTCCGGAGGACCTGGCGCATCAGGGATCGCGGTAAATTGCCGCTGATAGCGGCCGTTTACCACGTGATCGCTCCGTCCAATGACAGAGCGATCACTTGTAAACTAACCAGCATCATTTAATGACGCCGGTTTCTCCCTCCCCTCTCTGTACCGATCGGTACAGTGTGAGAGGGAAAGAGCGGGTGTCGGCAGCTCTGTGGGCTGGATCTGTGACAATTGCAGTCACAGATCCAGACATCCATGCTCAGGCATTCCTGCAATACCCCTAGCAATACTCTGCAATACCCCTAGCAATACTCTGCAATACCCCTAGCAATACCCCTAGCAATACTCTGCAATACCCCTAGCAATACTCTGCAATACCCCTAGCAATACCAAAAGCAATATTCTGCAATACCCCTAGCAATACTCTGCAATACCCCTAGCAACACTCTGCAATACCCCTAGCAACACTCCGCAATACCCTGGCCAATACTCTGCAATAGCCCGGCCAATACTCTGCAATACCCCAGCCAATACTCTGCAATACTCCGGCCAATACTCTGGAAAAAAAATGTGTTTTAACCACTTCCTGCCCGACGGCCATCATATGATGTCCTTGACTTTGTGCAGGGATATCTGAATGATGCCTGCAGCTACAGGTATCATTCAGATATCAGCTTTTTAGCCAGCGATTCTCTACACCATAAGAATGATCATGGCGGCTGTTCCGCCTCTTGATCATTCTTATGTGAGGTCGAAAGGGGACATCCCCCCTCCCGTCACCCTCCAGTGCTTCTACCGACTCACCGCTATGATCAAAGCCAGGATAGTTTTGTATTTATTTTTTTATTTCAGGCGCCCCAGCCTAGAGGTGAGATGTGGGGTCTTATTGTAAAGAGGACCTGTCATGCCATATTCCTATTACAAGGGATGTTTACATTCATTGTAATAGGAATAAAAGTGATCAAAACATTTATTTTTTGGGAAAAACGTGTCAAACTAAAATAAATAAAGTAAAATGAACAATAAAAAAAAAATGTTTTTAAAGCGTCCCTGTTCCCATGTGCTCGCATACAGAAGCGAACGCACATGCAAGTCCCGCTCACATATGAAAACGGTGCTCAAACCACACATGTGAAGTATCATTGCGAACGTTATAGCGAGAGCAATAATTCTCCTCTGTAACTAAAAACATGTAACCAGTAAAAAAATTTAAAGCATCACCTATGGGGATTTTTAAGTTGCGAAGTTTGGCGCCATTCCACGAGCGTGTGGAATTTTGAAGGGTGACATGCTAGGTATCTATTTACTCAGCGTAACTTCATCTTTCACATTATGCAAAAACATTGGGCTAACTTTAATGTTTTTTTTTTTTTAAAGCACAAAGCAGTTTTATTTCCAAAAAAAACACGTTCGAAAAATTGCTGTGCAAATACCGTGCACGATCGCCATTGTATTCTCTAGGGCCCTTGCTAAAAATATATATATAATGTTTTGGGGTTCTATGTAATTTTCTAGCAAATAAATGATGATTTTTACATGTCGGAGAGAAATGTCAGAATTGGCCTGGGTGCTCCAGAACGCTTAATGGTGCTCTCTGTATGTGGCCACGCTGTGTAAAAGTCTCACACATGTGGGATCGCCATACTCGGGAGTAATAGCAGAATGTGTTTTGGGGTGTAATTTGTGGTATGCATATGGTTTGTGGGATAAATAACCTGCTAATATGAACATTTTGTGAAAAAAATATAAAAATAAAAAAAATCTTGATTTTGCAAAGAATTGTGGGAAAAAATGACAACTTCAAAAAACTCACCCTGCCTCTTTTTAAATACCTTGGAATATCTTCTTTCAAAAAGGGGGTCATTTGGGGGTATTTGTACTTTTCTGGCATGTTAGGGTCTCAAGAAATGAGATAGGCCGTCAGTACTTCAGGTGTGCTACATTTTCAGATATTGGCACCATAGCTTGTGGACTCTATAACTTTCACAAATACCAAATAATATACACCAATTTGTACTTATTTTTACCAAAGATATGTAGCAGTATACATTTTGGCAAAGATTTATGAAGAAAAATTACAAATTTGCTAAATTTTATAACAGAAACGAAGAAAAATTATTTTTTTTTACAGAATTTTCAGTCTTTTTTCTTTTATAGCGCAAAAACTAAAAAAAAACAACAGTGATTAAATACCACCAAAAGAAAGCTATATTTGTGGGATAAAAAGGACAAACATTTCATTTGGGTACAGTGTTGTATGACTGAGTAATTGTCATTCAAATTGTGAGAGCACCGAAAGCTGAAAATTGGTCTGGTTATTAAGGGGGTTTAAGTGCCCAGTGGTCAAGTGGTTAAACTGGATATAGTGAATCTTTAGTGAAAAAAATAGTAGCGCTCTGTTTCATAAAACAGTACTAGTAAAGTGATTATATTAAAATAACATAAATAAACACATAAAAATTAGCACATACAAATTAACAAGTGAAAGTGAATTAATAGTGCATGTGAATTATCCCTAAACATATAAAGAAAGTTGAAAATAACATAAATTCATATAAAAGTGTCCATAAATCACACCAATCTTCAAGTGATTAAGCAGTGATTGATCATTGAATGGTATCTTTCTTGAATAAATCTTGATACAAACTTTCCACCACACCTCATGTGCTTGTGAATCCACTCCCAAAGGAAAAAAAACTCACCAAAACAATATGCTTCACATTCACATGTTCCGCACAATAGCTTGATAACTCACCCAGGTTGATAGACAATTCCAACGGTGATCACAAATCAATCAAATCCACATGAAAAAAATAAATAAAATGCTTCCAATGGTGAAGTATGTAAAACCAATTTATTAAAAAGTGCTCACAAATCCTCACTCATTGTACTCACATGTTATAAAATTCACACAGACACTTCAATCAAAAAAGTTCTAAGAGGTTAGGTTATTGCGGTCACAGTGGACACAGAACACCCAGCAGATCTCATCCTCCACTTCCTCGCTCACTTCCCCAGTCGGAACAGCTACCTCCTTCGGCGGTGATAGTACGTATAGGGATCACAAAAATTTGCCGTGCAGGCCCCGCCCAGAGATGTTTCTTCAGAGATAAAAATACAACACCAAACTTAAATGTTTTTTATATGCTCCAAAATAGATCTTCTGTCCCCAGAGATTACTTCTAACCCCCTGTTTATTATGTTAGATACTTTGGCTCAAAATTCAGAATAAATATCAGCTTAACAGTCATTCTTACTTAAAGTGATCGCAAAGGCAGAATGTTTTTCATCTTAATGCATTCTATGTATATATGCCCCCCTCAGACCCTCTAATACTTACCTGAGGTCCATTTAGATCCAGCGATGCTGCAGGAGTGTCTTTGCTGCATGGGACCCCCCTCCTCATTGGCTGAGACAGCTGCTGTCAATCAATCGGCCGCGACCCCACTCTTTCCTCGTTGGCTCACACTGCTGTGTCTCAGCCAATTAGGAGAGAGAGACCCGGCACTGCACATTGCTGGATTAAGAGGAGCATCAGGTGAATATAAGGGGGGCTGTGGGGGTAGCAGCACACAGAAGGTTTTTTACCTTCATGCATAGAGCTGCTGAGGATGCTGCCTCAGGCCACAATGTGTTGTGGGTTGTGAAGTAGTTTCTTTAGGCCTGATGGTGGCTGATGTGTCTCCTTACCCTCACGTCCATTGCTTTGGGACATACCAGGTAGTCATGATTTATAGGAAAAAAAGGTTAAAATATTGCTCCAATCCTCTAAAAATACAAAATGAAAATCTGCGAAACACAACAAACAGACTAATTTTGTGAAAAAAAAAATATAATAAACGTGTGGCGCTGTTACTGTAACAGAGATATTGGTATATATTATACAATTACATCCTGTTATTAGTAATTATTATGCAAATTCTATTTCAGTGTCACAAAGATTAAATATTTGTTTGTTCAGTTTAACTCATGGGTGGCATTGTGTCTCAGGGCTCTTTTGATCACTGAAAACAATCTCGGACACCTGTAATAATTAGATTGTCAGGTGAGCCCAATTAAAGGAAAAACGACTAAAGGAGGGTGTTCCACATTATTAAGCAGAGCACCATTTTCAAGCAATATGGGGAAGAAAAGGGATCTCTCTGCTGCCGAAAAGAGTGAAATAGTTCAATGCCTTGGACAAAGTATGAAAACATTATATATTTCACGAAAACTTAAGCGTGATCATCGCAGAGATTTGTGGCAGATTCAGAGCACAGATGGGTTTCGTGCAGATAAAGGCACATTGAGGAAGATTTCTGCCAGATCCATGCATCGGATCAAGAGAGCAACTTCTAAAACACCATTACATAGCAGCAAACAGATATTTAAAGCTGCTGGTGCCTCTGGAGTCCCACGGACATCAAGGTGTAGAGTCTTCCAGAGTCTTGCAACTGTACATAAATCTTCCAGTCGGCCACCACTAACCAATGCTCACAAGCAGTAGCGGTTGCATTTTGCAGAAAAATACATGAAGACTAATTTTCAAACAGTCCTGTTCACTGATGAGTGCTGTGCAACCCTGGATGGTCCAGATGGATGGAGTAGTGGAAGGTTGGTGGACGGCCACCCTGTTCCAACAAGGCTGTGACATCAGCAAGGCTGTGGTGGAGTCATGTTTTGGGCCGGAATCATGGGAAGAGAGCTGGTCGGCCCCTTTAGGGACCCCGAAGGTGTAAAGATGACCTCCGCAAAGTATGTGGAGTTCCTGACTGACCACTTCCTTCCCTGGTACAGAAGGAAGAACTACGCTTTCCGTAATAAAATCATCTTCATGCATGACAATTCACCATCTCATGCTGCAAAGAATACCTCTGCATCAATGGCTGCTATGGGGATAAAAGGAGAGAAAGTCATGGTGTGCCCTCCATCCTCCCCTGACCTCAATCATATTGAGAACCTTTGGAGCATCCTCAAGCAAAAGATCTATGAGGGTGGAAGGCAGTTTACATCCAAACAGCAGCTCTGGGAGGCTATTCTGACATCTTGCAAACAAATTCAAGCAGAAACTGTCCAAAAACTCACAAGTTCAAATGATGCAAGACTTGTGAAGCTTCTATGAAATAAGAGGTCCTATGTTATAATGTAACGTGACCTGTTAAAATGTTTAAAAAAATAAAATGTTGTTCAAAGTTTGATTGAAATAGCTTTTGATTTCAGTAAATATGCTGCAAACACAACAAATGACAATTTTCAGTTCTTTACAACCTATAAAGTGTTTTGAAACTTACTGTGCGTAATAATTTGAAACAGTGCATTGTAAGTTTTTTATTTTGATATTTTTTTTATAATTAGGAGGTTTGTTCAATAAAATTTCAATTGTACTCTTAATAGTTGATTAGTAGTATTAATAGTCAATTATTTAGGTAAATGAGAAAAATATCATTGGCATAATAATTTGGAACAGGGTGTATACCTTCTCAAATGACAGCATAAACGACCTCATGGGATATGGTCATCCCTTAGAGGAAACATTTGATATTTATGTGTACCACAAAAATGTGATAAGGTGTGTACAAATCAGAAAACACATGTGACATTAAATAACAAGCAAACATATTTGTATCCAACCGCATGTGAATGTATATCAGGCCAGATTTTCTACTCTTTTCTACACTTTATATGTATCATAAGAAACAACTTTAGCAGACTTATTTTGCTGTAAAATTGTTTAGATAAGGATGCATTTTTGGTCTACAGCATGCAGCCCCATCAATAGATTGTTTTATACAAAGTCAATAGGGATCCTATCATACTAAACTGATGGTTTCTCAATGGTTAGAATGATTGTTGAAGTAGATTTACAACCTGATTACCAGCCTGAAAAACTCCATCGTTTTTAATTTTCAGAGCTGTTATAGTGACGACTCACAATTGTTCAGTCATGCAACACTGTACCCAAATAATGTTTATACGATTTTTTGAGACAGATTTCTTTTGGTACTATTTAATAATACTGAGCTTTTTACAATAAAAAAAAGCTTTTTTTTTTTCAATTACTTATATTAAAAATAAATATGCCAGTATAGTACAAACCCTCACTCTCCATCCCAAATGATAACATTTTGCAAATTAGACACCCCCATCTCATTTTTATAGCTCTAAATATAATCTACTATTGATGCAAAGGTTCTGAAATCTTTCCATTGTTGCCATGTCTTTAAACTTTGTTCTCTAAGACCTACTTCTTTATCATCAGTTCCAGGGACTGCATCTGGCTCATCTCAAACACCCATTCCCCAATTGAGGGATCTTTCACCTTTCGTCAGTTTTAAGCTATAATTGTACGAGCTGCAATTAGCATATGTCTTAAAATATCTTTCTTTATAGACTTTATAGAACCTGGAATCATTGACAATATAGAAACCAAAACATCTGGTTGTACAGTGAGTCCTGTTATTCTCTGGTATATATTATAGATTTTTGACCAGAACGCCA
Organism: Rana temporaria; assembly: GCF_905171775.1. Classification (NCBI taxonomy): domain Eukaryota; kingdom Metazoa; phylum Chordata; class Amphibia; order Anura; family Ranidae; genus Rana; species Rana temporaria. Next base: position 406,196,676 of record NC_053490.1, read on the forward strand.
ACACCCCCCGGCAGTAATGTGACATTGTACCTCTTGAATTGTGGCATCTCCAACATACTTCTTAATTTTCCTTATTGATTTTATGCAAGGCATCTATACCATCTTGCTAAGATTTTATAATTTATTTCCTGATGTCTACTTGATAAAGATAATTTATGTGTTAGTTGGAAGGATCTTTTCCAATCCGATATAGGGATAGTCATCCCCAGTTCTTGTTCCCACCTCGTTAACTATTTTGACTCTTGCTCTATATTTTTTGGTAAGCAAGTATTTAAATATTGTAGACAGGACATGGGCAGGTCATTGTTCCACTAGTAGTAATTGACCAAATTCTGTTAATGGTCTATCCAATATATTTTTTTTTGTTAAAAATGTAATATATGTTTGGAGTTGTTGATTTTGCATCCAATTTATTCTAGCTTCCCGGCCCATAGAGTCTAGGGGAGGAAGTCTATTCTCTACTAGGGTCTGGACCACCCTTATATCCTCATTTATGTGACATTTCAGAAATACTGAAGCCTCCATTGCTGGCGGAAACTCAGGATTGCAAAACAAGGGTGTCATCAGCCCAATCTGGGTAGAACAAGTCTCATTCTTTACTAATACGTTCCATGCCGTTAATGTAGAAGATACCAAAATTGGCATTTCCTCCAGAGAAGGCAGAGAGTTTTTTATCTATCCATGGTAGTGATTTCAATTTCATATCCATGACGTCCTCCTATAGTTTCACTCATTGCTTGTTTTTTGCATTATGGAACCAGTCCACTATCCTGACCATAAATACAGAGCGGAGATATATTGAGAAGTCTGGGAGGGCCAGACCTCAGTTTTGTTGCCCTAATCAGTATGTTTCTTCTAATTTGAGGCGGTTTATGTGCTCATATAAATCTCCCTACCTCTCTACATAATTGTCCCAGTAAGGTAGTCGGAAAGAATATTGGTATTGTCTGAAATATATATAAAACTTTGGCAGTATGTCCATTTTTACTATACTTATTCTTCCCATCCAGGAAAAAAAACATTCTGTCATATTTATGAAGTCATTTAATATTTTTTGCATTATTGGAAGGTAGTTCAGTTCTTGAAGCTTAGTTAAATCTCTGTATGTTCCCAGATATCTAGCAGCTTCCTTTTGCCATTTAAAAGAGAAATTTCTTTGAAGAAGATCTAAGATCTTGTTTGATAATGAAATATTCAAAGCTTCTGATTTTTCATAGTTGACTTTAAAATTAACAATGTATGTTTATCAACATACATTTTTTTTGAAAAGCCTATGGCGTGTGAACACACCCAAAAAACTCCACCCGGTGCAGAAAAAATGTGCACACACATAAAGAGTGTTCACAAAAACGTGCAGACGGGTGCAACGTCAAGTGGTCCTCCTGTGAAGAAGGGACCCAAAACCCTGGTCCCCCGGGGCGTTAGGCTCCAGACGGGGACTAAGGTACTGGGGTCCGAGCAACCGAAGCCGACACTGACCCAACTTCCTTGGAGGGACTGCCGAAACAGAACCCTCCCAGTACTAGGTGGGGCTCCCCCGAAGGGAGACCCCATGAGAGCAGGTGAACAACATTGCACGACCGCACAATTGTCGGTTAAAGCAACACAGTGCCGTATTGCAAAAAATGGCTTGGTCATTAAGGGGGCAAATCCTTCCGGTCCTTAAGTGGTTAAAGGATAGGTTCACTGTTAGAAAATGTTACATGTTCCACCTGTCTTTAGGGAGGAACATGTAACATGTTCCAGCATCTGTAGCTCATCCCTCGCCTGCTGCCACAATTTGAAACCTGTGCGGTCGTGTGAAGGGGCTCTGCTCATACGGTCACGTCAGTCATTCACAGCTTTCTGTGAATAAATGCATACAAGTATCGTCAGCCATTGGGTCTGATGGCTTGTAGTTCTCAATGAACTATGAGGGCCCTAGTGAGAGCTCTCATATTCCATTGATCTTGGTTTCAGGTAACTGCCTGCCTGTACGAGGAATGAAAAGACAGCTATGATTAGAGTCTGCATGAGCCTGACATTGCACTCACATGTTTTACCCCACTACCTATACAAACAACAAATAATATACACTTATGAAATTTTGCTACGATTGTCAGAAGCAGAACTTATTTTTAGTTGTTTTTTTTTGGCAGTAGGTTATGGTAATGGCAAGAATTATACAGCTAAATTCTAAAATATATATGTTGTTACTATTTTGGGCCAGAGGGCACTATTCACAAAACGGTAACTACCACTTTAAGAAATATGGTGCATAACTTGTTTGTGGCACATGTTTGTTCTGTATTTTGGCTAATTTCTGTTGCATACTATGCTTGTGGCACATGTTTTTTATATATTCTGGCTCATAGTTTGTTTGTGGCACATGTTTGTTCTGTATTATATGCCTAATTTCTGCATGTTTAGACCCCTTTTTAGTTGCTGCTATATTTTTGTCTTCTTGTTTCACACATATCTCATGCTTGTTTGGCCAAAAATGCCCGGTGTGAATGTTCAGCCTTGCTTCCACATTAGTTTGGACTTGTGAAGCATGCTCCAAAATACTGTGCATTTGTTTGATATGGTTTATTATATAAACTGACGATAACCACAAACTACATGTAATCTTAACAAGAATGTTTCTTTATTTTCAGCTTCAAATATCCAACTTTGAGGCAGACTTATCAACAGAAGATGTACATACTGTATATACTGTACATGGTTATTTAGTCCTTTTTTAATGTTCGCTTTACTGTCAACATACATTTCAATTCAACCACTGTAGAAGGTTTTTTTCTCTTGTTCTCAAATGTGCTTCAGTTGTTTTCTCATCTCCTTCAAAGCATTGTATTATTTTCATATTCAACAGTATGAAAACATGGAGCACAAGTCACCTGCTGTATCCTTATTATTAAAACCTACACATGCATATGTTCAGCTTTTGGTACTAACATGTTTTTATTGTGTACAATAGATGCTACATTTTAAATTAAGCAAGGAGTAAGACAAGGGAACAAGAAAGCATGTTATGGAGGAAAGTCGTGATATATTCCGTACAATCCTAAAAAGTTTGCTGCAAATATGCATATAGAGTTGTTTGAAGGAATTTCATGTTGAAATAAGCATCTTAATTTTCCTTCCTATGTAGATACCCAAAATATTCATCCCATGAAAATACCAAGGGGAAAAAGCAATTGAAAATAATTGCAAGAGTTGTAAATGCAGTGGGAGTAGTACCCGGTAGTGAAGATAATGTGGAAAAGAGAAAAAGAGATACCAAGACATCAAGGGAAACATCAATAGGAAAATGGCATTGAACAAGAAGGAAAAATAAGTCTGATTGTGTGTACTGGCATTAGAAAGCATGACTACAAAATGTCTTAAATGTTTCTCAAGTAAATGGCACATCATCTTTTCTACTGTACATCTTAAATGTCTTGCTTGTTTGCTTCATTGCTCATCTCTTTTCTTCTAGGCAAAAAAATGGTGGAAAATTACAGGCTTATGTTACAGGGCTGGCCAAAGGTTTCAATACCTTGATCAACAAGAGAGGTAAGTACATTATGTTAGCGGATATTCTAGATGTTAACTATGCATTTTCAATGTTAATGCTGTGTTCTCCCTTGCAGTCCTATTGTATGCTGGCAAGAAGAATTCCCTTTTGGAAAACTTTCCCAAGAGTTGACCATGGAGCATCTTTGCCCAGCACTGGATATATCCTGGATTTGGGTGAGTTTTCCTGAAAGGAAAGACATGAGCCAACTTTGACTTAATCAGTATCTGTTCTCCTCCAGATGCCCCCACATAGGAAGGGACCATCGTACTCTTTTCTGAGGCAGCAGATGCTCAAGATCTAGACTTCTCTGCATCTGACAAGGATGATGACATCAGCCAGTCTCAAGAACAACAGTCTAATGTCAGTGTTGAGGTAGTCAACTTTTGGCCACCGTCTTCAAGTTCAAAAACCAATGATAACAATTTAACACCAATTTGGTTTAGCCCACTCCAACAATCGACATAAGAACATGCATGTACTTCATGTCACACATAAAATCTTGACCAAGAACAACTTGTTTTTGAGCAACAGTAGAGTGAGAGGTTCGGAGTTCGGGAAAAAAAATGCGCGGAGGTCCCCGCAAATTCAATAACCAGACCCTTTAGGTCTGGTATGGATTTTAAGGGGAACCCCGCCGTCAATTTAAAAAAAAATTACGTGCGGTTCCCCCTAAATATCCATAACCAGACCCGTTATCCGAGCACGTTGACCTGGCCGGCCGCAGAAAAGAGGGAGGGACAGAGTGCAGCCCCCCCTCTCCTGAACCGCACCAGGCCACATGCCCTCAACATTGGGAGGGTGCTTTGGTGTGCCCCCCAAAGCACCTTGTCCCCATGTTGATGGGGACAAGGGTCTCATCCCCACAACCCTTGCCCGGTGGTTGTGGGGGTATGCGGGCGGGAGGCTTATCAGAATCTGGAAGACCCCTTTAACAAAGGGGACCCCCAGATCCTGACCCCCCCTGTGTGAAATGGTAATGGGGTACACTGTACCCCTACCATTTCACGAAGGATGTGTAAATTCTTGTAAAAAAAAAACACCCACACCGTAGAATAAAGTCCTTTATTAATAAAAAAAAAAGAAAACAACTCCAGCGGTGATAATCCACTCGTTCCCGGCTTCCTGCTCCAACGTTGTTCTGATCCAGCGATGGGTGCGGGTGATCTCCAGCGATGAGAAGATCCAGCGACGGGTGCGGGTGATCTCCAGCGATGAGAAGATCCATCCATCCAGAGCGCAGCATCGCCGACCTCCTCTCACCGCTGGACAAAGCCCCAGCGAATGACGCGCTGAAGCTGTGACATTACTTATATAGGGGAGGCAGACCCACCCGTCACGTGACCCCGCACCCTCTGCCGCACCCTCTGCTACGTCACTGGGTAAGCCCAGTCTTCCCTCTTCCTGGGCTTCCCCAGTGACGTAGCAGAGGGTGTGTCAAAGAGTGCGGGGTCACGTGTCGGGTGGCCCTGCCTCCCCTATATAAGTAATGTCACAGCTTCAGCGTGTCATTCGCTGGGCTGTGTCCAGCGGTGAGAGGAGGTCGGCGATGCTGCTCTCTGGATGGATGGATCTTCTCATCGCTGGAGATCACCCGCACCCGTCGCTGGATCACCCGCACCCGTCGCTGGATCTTCTCATCGCTGGAGATCACCCAAACCCATCGCTGGATCTTCTCATCGCTGGAGATCACCTGCACCCGTCGCTGGATCAGGACAATGTTGGAGCAGGAAGCCGGGAACGAGTGGATTATCACCACTGGTTCCCCTTAATATCCATACCAGACCTAAAGGGTCTGGTTATTGAATTTGCGGGTACCTCCGCGCATTTTTTTTTCTAAAAGTCCGCGTCCCATTGACTACAATGGGGTTCGGAGTTCGGGTTCGGGTTCGGGTTCCCGAACCCGAACTTTTTTCTTAAAGTTTGGGTTCGGACCCGAACCCGAACATCCAGGTGTCCGCTCAACTCTACACATAACATGTTGTCCCAATAATATGAGTCTTTAAAGTGATATTAAAGGCTATAATTTTTTTTTTAATAACAAACATGTCATATTCACTTGCTCTGTGCAGTGGTTTTGCACATAGCAGCCCAGATCCTCCTTTTCTCAGGTCCACTGCCAGTGCTCCTGTTCCCTCCCTACTACCAAGTGCCACCAGAGCAAGCAGTTTGCAATAGAGGCTCCCATGGAGGCGTGTTCCTGAGTTTCTCCTCTATGTGTCCATTCACAGACAGAGCCGTGGCTTGGCCCAGCCCCCTATATCTCCTCATTGGCTCAATGGCTGTGATTGACAGCAGCCAATGAGGAGGTAAAGTCCCCAAAGAGCCTTGGCTCTTGTGCTTATCGCTGGATCGAAAGGGGGCTAAGATAAGTATTAGAAAGAGTTGGGGGGCTTGCTGCACAGAGAAGGTTTTTTCCCTTCATGCATAGAATGCATGATGGGAAAATACCTTGAGGCTTTACAGACTTTAAAAGCTTACAAGTTTATCATTAAAGAGGAACTCAAGACTAAACAATAAGCTAAAAAAAAAGCTGAAGTGTCAATGGTTTGTTTTGATAAGATAATTAAAAAATTAAAAGTACTATTAGGGGCCAGCACACAACTAAAGAGTTTTTTATTCACATAAAGTGTAATACTTTTTCTTAAACTGTAGTGGTGTTCTGTTATAAGTATGTTAGATCCTGTCAGTGCTTACTGGATTTTAATAACTCTTTAGGCAAGTTATAATGTGAAGATATAAAATCATATAAAAGCAAAGATGTGTTGTACTGAAGAAACAAAAAATCTCAAAAAAAAATAAAAAATTCTAAACAATTTCCAGGTCCTGTCTGGTGATCTGGTCCAGGTCCTGCATGCATGAGCTAAGTGACCAGGCTTATTAAAGACATTTGCTGAATAGAAAAAAAGCTATGGATTACATCACTAAGAAAGCTCAGGTTTCAAATCATTTATCGACAACATCTATTACAACTTTAGTGGTGGAAAAAGAGTCTTATAGGTTACAGATGTAACAGACATTTAACATAATTGGATGTATTAAACTAGTTTGAAAAGTCACACTCAAACATGCATGACTTTAACATATACATTCTAAAACATACTTCATAACAAATGTTTTATTTTCCAGATCCACATACAAACAATGTAACCACTTCGGCCCTGGAAGGTTTTACCCCCTTAATGACCAGAGCATTTTTTGCATCACTTTAACTGACAATTGTGTGGTCGTGCGACAGTGTATCCAAACAAAATTGACATTGACATTTTTTTCCTCACAAATAGAACTTTCTTTTGGTGGTGTTGGATCACCTCTGCAATTTTTTTTTTACTCTATAAACAAAAAAAAGCACCAATTTTAAAAAATTATATATTTTTTACTTTTTGCTATAATAAATATAACCAAAAATGTTTTAAAAAACAAATTTCTTCATCAGTTGAGGCCAATAGGTATTCATATTTTTGGTATAAAAAAATCGCAATAAGGGTGTATTGATTGGTTTACAAAATAGGGGATAGATTTATGTAATTATTTTGGCATTTTTATTATTTATTTTTTTTACTAGTAATGGCAGTGATCTGTGATTTTTAGCAGTCCTGCAGCATTGCGGCAGACATATCGGACACTTTTGACATATTTTTGGGACCATAGACATTTATACAGTGATCAGTGCTACAAAAATGCACTGGCATCAAGTTATCAGGTTCTTATTCAAGTTAAAGCCCTTAAAAATGCATTTCAAGACTTGATTGTTGTCGGCGTAAAAAGAAGTAATATTTTCTGTGGGCAAAGTGTGTTTTTCAATTTGGGGTTCTGCTTAAATCCAGAAGACCAAGCAGGGCAGTGCCAGAAAGATAGTTCAATACAATCAAATGAGCACAGGCTCATTTTTATCTCAATACATTTTTATTGGTAGCTTGCAAGTAAGATACAATAACAGGATTATAAGCAGAATGCACAGAGATTTTTCATTAGCATAATAATAATAAGGAGATATATCACATTGAAAATTCAAAGGGCATAGCTAGATAACAGGGGAGCACTGAGAATATACAGTATAACATAGCATTTCAGAGGTTGCACCAGGACTGCCATTCTTTTTTTTTAACGTGGCATGGAAGATCAATCTGTATGACGATGATCTCTCATTTTACCTAGCATGACCACTTCCAATGGATTAGGTGCCAACTGTGATCGCCAATGTCTCACCATAGTGGTTTTGGCAGCAAGTAAAATATGTTACAGTAGTTGTCAGAAAGCTCTCAATTCCCAGCTTTAGTAAGAACAAAGCAGGATTGGGTTGAACCAACACTCCAGTGAGTTTGGAGATATGTTGGAAGATTGAATTCCTCCATCAGATCCCCTACACTCTTGGGAATGCAGTCTCTAAGTAAATTATCTATAATAAAAATACCATGGGAGGTTAGGGAGCAGACTTAGAGATGTGAAATAAGGCTTTCCGGATTAGAAATAGGTATGTTTTTATCTGGATTAGGTTGGGTGCATATGGTTGGAGTATGTATGGCTCTCCACGGTAGAATATAAGCTTTGGTAGGCAGCTAAAGCTTCTTCAACTCAAATGGGATGCACTGGTCTGCTAGCAGAAGTGTGCACAGATCACAGAAGGAAGCAACAAGTGGGAGGGTCTGGGCAGGTATCAAAATGTATGTATATCCAAACTGTTAACTAAATCTACTTTTAAATAGAAGCAGAAGGTGGACAAAACACCTGTCACCTGTTACATTTTGCAGAAAGTGAGAGTAAAATCCATCAAAGTGAAGAGAATTTCCCCTCACCTCTTGTTTGATAAATTTAAAATTTTGGTTTGTCACTTTCTGTTTTCATTACAATGGTCACCACCAGGGCAATTTGATGGGGCAATCTTCCAAGTGGGAGACACAGACAACAACAAACATTTGTGGAAGTTTTGCCTTTGCATACACTTTAAAGATGTACATATTGGGCCAGATTCTTAGAGGAGATACGACGGCGTATCTCCAGATACGCCGTCGTATCTCTGCGTCCGGCCGGTCGTATCTATGCGCCTGATTCTTAGAATCAGTTACGCATAGATATCTATTAGATCCGACATGCGTAAGTCTCTTATGCCGTCGGATCGTAACTGCATATTTACGCAGGCCGCTAGGGGCGTGTACGCTGATTTACGCCTAGAAATATGTAAATCAGCTAGATACACAAATTCACGAACGTACGCCCGGCCAACGCAGTACTGTTACGCCATTTACGTTAGGCTTTTCCCGGCGTATAGTTACCCCTGATATATGGTGGAGTAAGTGCGGCGTACCAATGTTAAGTATGGCCGTCGTTCCCACATCAAAATTTGAAAAAGTTACGTTGTTTGCGTAAGTCGTCCGTGAATGGGGCTGGACGTCATTTACGTTCACATCGAAACCAATGACGTCCTTGCGGCGTACTTTAGAGCAATGCACACTGGGAAATTCCACAGACGGCGCATGCGCCGTTCGGGAAAAACGTCAATCACGTCGGGTCAAGCCTGATTTACATAACACACGCCCACCTCTTCACAATTTGAATTAGGCGGGCTTACGCCGGCCTATTTACGCTACGTCGCCGCAACTTTTTTTTGAGAATACGGCATTTGCCTGTAAAAGTTGCGGAGGCGTAACGTAAATAGGATACGTTAAGCCCGCACAAAGTTAAGCCATTCTACGTGATCAGGGACACGGCCTCTGTAGATAATATTATGTAGGGTTTCCAGAGAAGATGCGATGGCTCCCTCCGTGGAGGTACAGGCATTGGCCGGAACCGGGCACAGCCAATCGTGGATGTGCACCAACTGGGATGCCAAATAATATAGAAAGAAGTTGGGAAATTCCAGGTCTGCCAAGTGCGCTAGCCCATTGTTCCTAAATGGCAAAATATTTTGCTAATAGAAAGCCCTTAAGAGTTAAGGAGAGATAGTTAATGTATTAATTTCAATAGCATCCTTTTCATAATTGAAATACTAGTTTGGGTGGACTGATCCACTAAAGCCCAAGCTTGTCTTAGAATTGTTTTGCATAAGAAACCTCAACGTTCTGATTGATTATATGTGATTTCTTATTTTTGTTTCCAAGGTGGGTAATTACTTTTTCAAAATCAAAGCAAAAACTATAATGTGGTTCTTTTAGAGCCGGTTCACACAGGGGCAACACGACTTCCAGCACGACTTTGAGAGGCAACTTGGATACGACTTGAGTATGAATCATCAGGCAAATTACAAGGCAACTTCAAGTTGCCTCCAGGACAGGAGGCTTTCCAGTGGCCAATCAAACAACAATTAGCTCTGTGGCAGGGAGGGGGAGGGAGGGGTTTGCCTGAGAAATGTATGTTATCTTCCTGTATTGTTGCTTCAGTTAAGACAGTGCTCAGACTTCTGAGGCGACTTCCATTGAAATCTATGGGTACAAGTTGCCTACAAGTTGCCTAGAAGTCGGATTGAAGTAGTACAGGAACCTTTTCTGAAGTCGGAGCGACTTCAGTAGTGTATATTAAGACGGCTCCATTCTCCAATTCCATTGATTTTCTCAACCACACGACTTGGGACGACTTGGGGCAACTTCAAGTTGGATCCCAGGTCGCCCCTGTGTGAACCGGCTCTTAAAGAACTGCATTTTTCAATTAGAATTGATAACATTAAACAGCTTAATAGTTTTTTTTTTCTAGTCAGTAGCCAAGAAAAATTATTAACCGTAAATATTTTGGAAAATCAAATGTATTTGGAACATGATACCATGTTTAGAAAGCCAAATTACATGTGGTAAAATGTTATAATTTTAACTTGGTCAAAAAAATATATATTTCTCCCTGATGATAAATAAATTGTTGAAACAGAGAGAAAGAGATAAAAAGTTTTTTTTAAGAAATTAAGTACATAAAAAAAAAAAATTCAGATTCCTATTATTAAAGTGCAAGAAAAGAAGCAGAGAAGAAGATTAGAGCTGTGGTCCAATCAAATTGCTTATTTCATTTGGAAAAATAATATAAAAAATTATATCTGATAGGCAATGTTTTTATTTCATTCAGCTGTTAGCGTTGAAACCTATTGACAGGTGATGGCTCATCCATTGTTAAGGACCCAGCGGCCGGCTTCCTGGCCCCACTCCTTAACAACCAGTTACTCACTATGCCCTGATTGCACAAAGCGAAGTATCGCAGCTGCATCATGTGAACATCCACGTCCATATCCTTTTGCAGCTTAAGGGAGGTTGGCAGGTGGAAAAAAAAGGATCAACCACACATTTTAGCCGTCCTCCAACTGGAAATCTAAACAAAGCCTAATATGCATACTCTGAGCATGTTAACTTTTTTTTTTTTTTAAAGATATTTTTATTAGGTTTAAGACAAACCAACAAACAGAAAAACATAAAAAAAAAAACACCGGACAACCTGGTCATAAACGTTAGGCAATACACTCAAACATAGAAAAATAAACTGACATCATTGCAAAATATAAAGTAGGCACGGTGGTAAAAGGATCAGGTATAATACCTGGATATAGCAAAAGTAGAGGTCCAGGCATTAGAGACCCATGAGGCACGGCCAAGCAAGAGTAGTACAATCAGTGCTGGGAGAGGGTTAGCGGACTAGCCATACATCTACCCCAAATTTTGTGGAGGGTTTTGTTCCATTTCCGGAGTTCAAAAGTACGTTTATACAGTGGGATAGCGTCATTAATACGTTTTAACCAGAGGGATTTCAGAGAGGTCTGTGTGCCCTTCCAGGACAGTAAAATAGCTTTTTTTAACATAAAAGAAGAGTACACGGAGCAGTCTCTTGGCATGTGATGATAGGTGTAATTCGCCAAAAATACCTAATAGGCAGTTATTGGGGTGGATTATGTTTGGGAGGCCTAGCACCGATGAGATGAAAGCACCCACTTCTTCCCAGAAGTCCTGGACTACCAGGCATGTCCAGTAGCAGTGTAAGAAATCGGCCTCCCGGCCACAGCCGCGGAAACAGGCAGCCGAGGGCAGGAGACCCATCCTGTGTAACCTAGCCGGAGTGAGGTGGGTTTGATGGAAAATTTTGACCTGTATGATGCGGTCCCGGGAAGCAATAACAGAGGTTTTATATGTATCACTAAATTCTGACCAGTCCTCGTCTACCAGTGAGATGTCCAGAGAGGTCCATTTTACCTGAGCTTTGTGAAACCTGGGGTTAGTCATTAGGGCTGCATAATAGGTGGAGACAAGTTTAGTGGGATCTGGCTGTCTGAGCAGTTTTCCCAGTGGGGGCAGGTCAGTGGGATCATCCAGGGAGCCAAACTGGGCACGGATAGCGTGCCTGAGCTGGTAGTAATAAAATAGGTACGATCTTGGTAAAACGAAATCTAAACGTAGCTGAGAAAAAGATTTAAAGCCCTGAGCATTGTACAGGTGGCATAAATATTTAACCCCCTTGGAGTACCAGCGATTGGAATCAGGAAGGGAGTACAGTTCCTGCAGATTGGGGTTAAATCACAGGGGGTTGTTGGGAGATTTCAGCCAGGTGTGCCTGGATACTTTTGTGACAATATAATGAAAAGAGGAAAGGGAAGTGGCAAGTAGGGAGGTTCCAGGGCGATCAGGGACACGGCCTCTGTAGATAATATTATGTAGGGTTTCCAGAGAAGATGCGATGGCTCCCTCCGTGGAGGTACAGGCATTGGCCGGAACCGGGCACAGCCAATCGTGGATGTGCACCAACTGGGATGCCAAATAATATAGAAAGAGGTTGGGAAATTCCAGGCCTGTCAAGTGCGCTGGCAACCATAGTGTTTCAAGTGCTACCTTGGGGGAACCACCCTTCCATAGGAAAGTAGTACATATTGAATCTATGCGTTTAAAAATAGATTTAGGTATTTTGCAAGGGGAATTGGCAAGGATATAGAGTAATCTCGGTAGGTAGATCATTTTGAGGACGTTGGCCCTCCCCATAAGATCCAGAGGCAGATCCATCCACTGCTTAGTCTGCTCCTGAAGGCGGACCAATAGAGGATCTAAGTTATTGGCGACATATAAAGATAAAGGTGTCTGCACCAGAACCCCAAGGTACCTAAAGGAGGATACCACTTGAAGCTTGGAATCCGGGTGAAATAAGGGGAGGCTCAGCCACATCTAGGAGGAAAAGACTAGACTTATACCAATTCACCCGGAAGCCAGAATAGTCTCCAAAGGTATTAATCTCCATCAACAGGGCCTGAAGTGATTCATTAGTATCAGCCAGATACACCAATGTGTCATCCACATAAAGTGCGCTCCTCTATATTAGCAATTGGCAGTCCTTTAATCGAGGGGGAGGAGCGAATGCGAACCGCAAGCGGCTCCATGGCCAGGGCAAACAAGAGGGGCGACAACAGGCACCCCTGTTGTGTGCCCCTAGTAATCGTAAAGGGGCCAGTGATAAAGGAATTGACCCGCACCCAGCATGTGTAAACTGAACACATCCAATTGCCTCTACTTGTTCCATTAAGTAACTTTTTATTGTACAAAGAAATACAAGGAGAAGTGTTAGAAATATACGTATGTCAATAACCAATTTACTGAAAAGTCAGACATTAGCCTGAATGGATCTTTAATATACCCAGTGAAGCACTAGAAACAAATTGAAATATAGATGATCATCAAAGAACTGTGAAATGCAGCACATTCTGTTGGTTGCTAGCCATAACATCTTTACATTTAAATGTCATTTTCTGCTACTCTCTGAATGACTGAATCACTCGTTTTGCATGTAGAGGTCATTTTTATTGTGCAGTCAATTACACATCCCTGACTTAAAATGATTAATTTTATGAAAGACTCTGAAAATGATTCCAGTAAGTGTCAGGAACTTTTATAAATCACAGCAAAGTGTGTTGTCAGTATGATGAAGGTACAGTAATGAACTTGCTACCTTTTCTATTATCCCATTTATGCTTACAGATAATGATGATGATCATAATTATTAGTTGTTTATGGTGGTGTTGTATTTGTAGATCTTTTTCTCACTTACCTGCATTATGTATAAATAGGGTATAAATAGAGCCTACAAATTTCACAACCACATAAATAAAAATTACTACTAACAAGCATTGTTTGTTTGACTCAATTAACCTCTTATTGTAGTGTGTGTGTGTGTGATGTTGGTGTGTTAAAAAAACATGCATAAACTTTTTGCACTGCAGCACAGTTGTCTGAACAGCAACCATTGAAGACAATTTGGGTAATGCAAAAGAGCTATAATGACAAATTTCTGGTGGTAGTTTGCTCAGGAACTACCTGCACCTACAGTAATTCAGGCAAGCATTTTCGGTAACATTACTGACACATGCAGAAAAATCATGCTGTATTTTTTCCCACCACTTCAAGAACACCAGTATAGACACTCTGACCTCAGTGCAGCATACTGGACAGACGGTCAAAAAAGAGTCTGGGTAGGGGGACCGATAGCATCTGTAAGTAAAAAGGTATGTGTGGCAATACGTTCATTTTTATAATGTTCACTCGGCCCAACCATGTAAAGGCAGTCTGTGTCCAATGTGAGAGGTCCTTTTTGACCGCAGCAAGCAGTGGGGGCTAATTGGTGTCATACAGGGTGTCAAATCAATCTGTAAGTTGCACCCCTAAGTATCGCAGGGATGATGTGGCCCAGGTAAAAGGTAAGGCAGCCTTAAGATTCAAGACAAAGTGGGGGGGCAGGCAGATGGGAAGAATTTCCGACTTTGTTAGAGTGACCCAAAGAGATTCAGTTCCTTCATCAGGTTGGGCAATGAGAGCGGGGGGTCCGAGAGGTGGAATAGGACATCATCAGTGTATGCCGAGAGCTTGTGTTCCGTGTTTCCGGGGAGATGTTTTTGCCCCTGCTATAGAATTGAAGTATTTGCACATGGGATTCGCTAGTTGGGAAAGGAAGGTCTTATAATATGCCTTAGTAAACCCGTCTGGGCTGGGACTTTTCACCATTGCCCCAAGCTTGGTTGTGGTGATTGGGAGCTCTAGGGCAGAGGACTAGTGATCTGTAAGCAGGGTGAGACCGGCCAAGGACAGATAGTCCTGGATCACGCGTTGTCTAGTGTCACGTGTGGTAGGGGGAGCTCTGAATCTAGAATATAGAGTGTGGCATAATAATCTCCGAACCCCGAGGCAATTTTAGAGGATTGCACTGTCAATTCCCCTGAAGTGGATTTCAGTTTTTGTATGTACGTCTGTGCATGTCGTTTACTGAGGGCGCGCCAGCTTCTGCCCACATTTGTTCCCATATTCGTAGTATTTGTGGGCCATGTAATGAAACGTTACGGGTTTGGTGGTTCAGAAGGCGCAGGAACAGTTCCTACAGCTCACACAGGTCCTTCAATGCTTCGGGGCTCCCACTTCACTTGTGCTGGAGTTCAGCCTTTAGAAGGGCAGTGTGTACCCTTAGAAAGTCTGCCCGGCGTTCCTTTTTAAGTCTGGATCCTTGAGAGATTGGCTCTCCCTGGACTACAGCCTTATGGGTTCCCAGAATACACCCTTGTTCATATCATCAACAGAATTTTCTCTAAAGTAAAGAATCAAAGTGTCAGATACCTCCTTCACCACCACCACATCATCATGTAAGTTGTCATTCAGCCACCACTCCGGAATGGAGATAGTGCCAATGGACGCAGTCTGGAGGAGTTGCAAGGTATTGAGGTCCACATAGATGTGGTCTATACATGTGTAAACATTGTGTACTTTGGAGTAGTCACGGTCCGAGGGGTGCAGCACCCGCCAGCAATCAGTCAGAAGGTGGGATTGGAGGGTCTTGCGGAAATGTTTCAGGAACGCATAGGAATGCGGGAGTCTCGCGTGGGACGTGTTGAGCAAAGGGTCAGGGCTTATGTTGAAGTCACCCTCAAGGATCAAAAGTAGTAATTTAAATCTACTCGCAGCTATAATGAATTGGCAGGTCCTGGCAATACAGATAAAAGTCATTAAAAAAAAAACGGCATTGGGTTCCCCTCCAGTCCATTACCAGGCCCTTTGGATCTGGTATGAATATTAAGGGAAACCACGAACAAAAATGAAAAAAAAATGCGTGAGGGTCCCCCCTAAATTCCATATCAGGCCCTTCAGGTCTGGTATGGATATTAAGGGGAACCCTGCGCCATAAATTTTTTAAACGGCGTGGGGTTCCCCCGAGAAATCCATACCAGACCCTTCAGGTCTGGTATGGCCTGGTGTGGATTTTAAGGGGAACCCCGCACCACAATAAAAAAATGGCATACCAGGCCCTTATCCAAGTATGCAACCTGGCAGGCCACAGGAAAAGAGGGTGGACAAGAGAGCGTCCCCCCTCCAGAACCATACCAGGCCACATGCCCTCAACATGGGGAGGATGTCCCCATGTTGATGGGGACAAGGGCCTCAACCCCACAACCCTTGCCGGTGGTTGTGGGGGTCTGCGGGCGGAGGGGCTTATCGGAATCTTGAAGCCCCCTTTAACAAATGGGACCTCCAGATCCTTGCCCCCTCCCTATGTGAATTGGTAACTGGGAACATTGTACCCCTACCATTTCACCAAAAAAAGTGTCAACATTTTAAAAACCACAGGAGACAGTTTGGGACAAGTCCTTTATTAAAAAGAAAAGAAAAAAAAGATTCCAACGATGTGATCCAGTCTCGAGCGATACGGGAAAAAAAATCCCCGCCGATACGAACGATACCGCCCAGATGAATGATGCTCTCCCGGTGTGACAGCTTTTTTATAGCTGAGGGTGGGGCCACCCGTCATGTGTGCGGGTTACCCTGCCCCCTCTGATGCAAGGAGAAAGCGGGAGAACGTAATTCGGCCGTGCACCTTCTATGGAGGCGGTATCGTTCGTAGCGGCGGGTTATTTTTTTTCTCTGTATTGCTCGAGACTGGAATACATCGTTGGAATCTTTTTTTTTCTTTTTTCCTTTTTAACCACTTCCCCACCATAGGACGTCATATGATGTCCTGGACTTTAAAGGGAGAAATATCTGAATGATGCCTGCAGCTACTGGCTTCATTCAGGTATCCTTATTTTCTGCATGCGATTCTGCGCACCATAAAAACAATCATAGCGGCAGTTCTACCGCTTGATCGTTCTTATAGGCCCCTCCCACCACCATCCGGTGCTTCAAATTACCAGGATGTTACTTCTTTCTTCTGCACTAGGGGGCACTGATCCCAACTACTGCTCTGTCTCAACTCTGTACAACAGGGGTGCCCAACCAGTGGCCCTCTGATGTGGCCCGCGACCTCCTGCTCTGGGATGGAATAGAATAGAATACTGTTATTAAAGGCCTGTTTTATTACTAAAATCACAGGGTATATATGCGCATATCTGTTCTGCAGCGATTACTGGGCTGCTTTCAAACTGATCCGCAAGTGCAAAGCAGTGCACCTGTGGATTACCTGCACTGAGCCATAGATTTCTGTTATTACCTGCAAGTTTGGTGAGGGTAAACTGCAGCACATCTGTGTGAAAGCAGCCTTGGGCCCCTTTCACACTGTCAGTCTGACCCAATTGGACTCTCCATTCACCTCTAAGGAGTGGCAGATGTAAACCGACTTATGTCTTACCTCCAATCCAATCCACAAAAAAGAGTATAGTTTGCTGTGTCCGCTCTAAATATACACAGCAGACACGGACCTGCCATCCACCCGCTCCGCTCATTGTGGCCCACGATCAGTTACCAAGTCACTTAAGTGGTTCTCTCTCTTCAAAAGGTTGGGCACTACTGCTGTGCAATAACTTAGGATGGAGCCAATCGCTTGCTAAAAAGGTTTTTAAGAAAAACTTTCTTCAAAATGAGGTTGTGAACTTTATTGTTTAAACGAAAGGGAGCCCTTTCTGGTAGGTAGGTTTATCGCAATATGCTGCTATACTCATTTGGGACAGCATAGTGTCTTTTTTTGTAAAGCTGAACCACCACTTTAAATAAAGCCTCTCAGTACTCTTCTTAATTTGTGGACATTATCTATGTACATGTATCAGACTAATGCCTCGATCAGTTTTTCAGACAGGAAAATCAAGTTTTTTCCAGCAGGAAAACGGCTAAAAATAGTCTTGCATACACACGGTCACTCAAATCTTGGATGAAATTCCAAACATCAAGAACACGGTGATGTACAACACGGACGACAAGCCGATATCAATGAAGTTCAATAGGCAGTTCAGCTCTTCTGCTTGATTCTGAGCATGAGCGTTTTTTTGCGTGTCATAATTGCATACAGACGAATGCTATTTGTGATAGGATTTTTTCCTGTCACGAAAATTGAGATCTGCTCTCAATCTTTTCTTGACAGGAAAACTGACAGAAAAAGTGTGATGGAGCATACACACGGTTGGTTTTCCTGACAAAAACCTCACATGGCACTTTTCCTGTCAGGAAAACCGATCGTGTGTGTGAAGCATCACATCTACGCATAGCTGCAGAGTCAGAACAAGGAGATAGTGTGGTTGCATGCTGATCCCCCTAGAGGCAGTTCAAAATGCCAAACTAAGAGGGAGCTAGGGAATGGTCTTGTAATATGATGTAACTGGCCTATTGGGATCTCCAAAAGGGGAGGGGTGATGCCCTATTTACATTTAACTTCAGCAGCCTATATTTCTGGACTGCTTATCATTCTGAAATGCATTTTTAATTTAATGTTTTTTATTTTGTTTTCTACTGGTGATGCTTGAATGCATGGTTACCTTTATTGGAAAGGTGAACAAACCCTTTATGTGATGTTTTTTTTTTCCAAATTTATTTAGAATGTTCAAGGTTTGCTGCTTTTCTTCACAGGCAGCATCAACAATAGGCAATGACATTTGACTCAAGCAGAAATTCAAAATATATCCAGCATTTAGTGGGCTTTACTTTAAAGCCAACCCCCATAGAAGCTTAAAGTGGTATTGAACCCAGAAAAAATATATATATATTGCAACTTACCAATCATTAGATGTGGTAGCTGCATTAGCTTTTGTCACAAGCACCCCACTTACACCCTGATTTGTTTCTGCTTCCCCACAGCCCTCCACCATCCTTTTACTGCCCAATTGCCATCATCATTTGCCTGGCACCCTGCTTGCACAAACCTTTGTGCTGGGTGCTAGGGAGTTCACCACATTCAGGCAACAGGTCTGTTGCCACACACTCCCTCTCCCCTGTCTTGGTGGGCATGATGTGTGCTGTTCCCATACTCTGTGCCCACTGGAGTCAAAGGCTGCACTCCCTGTGGATAACCGGAGTGGATCGGGCAGGGCTTGTTGCCATGGCAACCCAACACCAAACCTCAGGTGGCCTAGACACAGGACTGCACCCCAACTCCAGAGATAAATACCAGAGTGGGGCCTGGGCGCAGTTTGCCTCTCCCCTCCTCTCATGCTGCTGACAGTCTGTGTGTGGTCCCAGGCTGCGGCCGGCACCCCCACAGACTGCCTCTCTCCAGGACCCAGTGAATCATGGAAGTCAAGCCCCTTGCCTGGCCTGCCTTCTCTACTGGCTTCTGAATCTCTTGGCATGGATGTTCCCAGGTGCTAGCTGGTAAATCATTATACCCTGCCATACTAGAGTGCTGCCCATATCTGCTGTGTGCCAAGTCTGTGCTTAGAACTTAACTCCTGCTGTACCAACATGTTGCCCATCTCTGCTATGTGCCATGTCTGTGCTGAAGACTTAACCCCTGCTGTACCAGAGTGTTGCCCATTCTTGATGTGTGCCCTACCCCCTGCTGTGCAATACTCTGCTCTGCCCTGTGTGCCAAGGACTTACCACTGCTATGCCAAACTCTGCTCTGCCCTGTATGCCAAGGACTTCATCCCTGCTGTACTAAACTCCCATATGCCCCCGGAAGCTGGTCATGTGTGCCAGATTTAAACTTTTCTGTGCCTTCTGGTTGCCCTGTGAACTATTTTACCTTTGCTGTGCCATATTGTCACCCTCAGGATCATTCTCCCTTGCTTTGCCTTCTAGTTGCCCTGTGGACTGGTTCCTCATTGCTGTGCCCGATTGCCATTCTGAAGACACAATAACAGCAATGTGATACATTATTGTCCTGTGGACTATTTTTCTGTGTTGTGTCACCCTTCCTGCACCCTCGAGTCCCCATAAGTGTCCACACATCAGGTTCCCTGTGATTTTCCTTTCATGTGCTATCTCTCTCTCTCTCTGCACTGTCATAGTTCATGACAGCTTTCTTTATTTTGCCTTTTGTTGTTGCCTTTGATTAGGTGATTTTTTCCTTACTACATCCAGAGGGAGGGCACTCTAATACAGGTTGTGTGTAACCCGCAGTGGTGTGAGGCCCTCGGCAGTGCTGGTAGCTTCCAGCACTTCCTGGATGGTCATAGAACCCTGGGGAGGCAGAGATGTCAGCTTTCTAATTATGTGTTTTTTTAACCCTTTTGATCCTGTAAGTTGCCAATGTTTTGCCTTTGATTAAATAACTTCAATGCTACACTCAAAAGGTGCTACTTTGATTTCTTTCCTAGAAGAACAAGCAAGCATTTCTGTCCAATGGAACATTGAGACTTAACCCCTTTAACACGCTGGACTACATTTTCCTTATTGTGTGCCAGATTACCTCTCTCCTATTTTTGATGTCTCACTCTGGGTGCCCCTTTGGACAGCAGCATTGTCAATCTGGGGAAGGGAAGTGTCAGATGGACGAGCAGACTTAGATACACTAACATATTGAAGCCAAAGTCCAGCTAATGCTTTATAAGCAGTTACAGCAAACGTGTTTCCTTTTGGGATAAAGGTTTCTATAAGCTTGTAAATTAAATGGTTTGTCTCATACCTGTAACTGGAGAGGTTGTTCTTTTGAAAAAAACAACAAAAAAAACAACAGTTTAACAATTTATAAAATGTTTTCTTGTGGGGTTTATACTGCTTTAATCTAACCTTCATACCCTCTACCTTTCTGTCAACACACCCATAAGTGCCAGCAAAAGACAGGTTCACTTCCTGAAGTCTAAGATATTAATTTTCTATTTGTTTTAGGTGCATACGATTATGCTAAGCTGAACTAGCATGTTATTTTTAAACACCCAATTTGGAGTAGAAGTATACAGAGTTGGTTAAATTAGGATGTTTCTAATTTTCTCGAAAAGAAAAAAAAAAAAGCAATGCATTCACTATGCATGTAATTCAAATCTGTCAGAAAAGTTATTATAGGTTTCCATGAGTTTGGAGGTGGACAAGAAGATATCTCATCTGTTACCATAATTGATGGCATGTCTGCTGGTATATGGGCAATTTTTCACTGGATTAATCAGCTATAATCAATCATATTGCTGTATTTAACATGAAAGCAAAAAAAATAATTTGCAAATGCACAAATATTTCATTGCCTTACTTACAGAATGTTAAATAGCACAAAACAGACTGCTCAAAACTCTTTGCACCAACTACTTACATTTGCATTCAGGTGAACTAACTAACCCTTTTATTTTCCTTATGAGTATTATCTTTCAATGTCAAGGACAGAAAATTGCAATGGAAGCTTGGCAGGGATTTTATGTATTTAATCTTAAACGAATGTCTTTTTTCATTACAGCTAAAGATCAAAGATATCATATAAAGAAAATATGTCAAAATTAATCTTTTAGAATCAATCAACCCTAAATAATTAGTTTAAGTAATTTTATTTTTTGTTTGATAATTAATTGAAAATTAAATCAAAAAGCAAGGGCATGGGAAACAGAAAAATATGCACCTTATGTAGATGTAGAATAACATAATGTTATACCTTTTACATGGCTAGTATATCTGTATAATTTTACTAACTACAAAAATTCCAATTAGTAAGTGAATGTGAGTACATGTAATGTAATTAAAACTTTAAAGTGTAAGTTCACCTTTACAGAAAAATATGTAAGGGGAACTTACACAGGTTCCCCTCCTCGCCCCCTAACCTGCCGCAATCTCTGGTTCTAAGTCCCGGTATATTTGCTCCAGGATTCCGGAACTTAGCAATCCTCTCTGCAGCCATACGTCTTCTCCATAGCTGATAGGGTGGGCCATGCAGCTGTTGATTGGTCGGCGCTGCCCATGTGCCCAACAGCCTGTTTCACAAATCACTTGTTTACACTTTATTTGTGATATCTATGGCTGCAATGCATATTTCTATAATCCATATTTAACACTATATTTACCTGGCTGTTTGCTTCTGCTAGGGCCTAGCACAGTGGTGCACACACATGCACAACATGATCATCATCTATAAGAGTACGTACCTGCTAGGCTGCACTCAGTACTAATCCCTGCTAGCTGCTGCTGCTGGGGGTTTCCCTTCTTTTTCTGGTGGTGACGTCACAGACCTCCGCTTCTGGCCTGGGGAAGATGATGCTGGCCACGCAGAGGAGGGTAGGGTTTCCCTTCTTTTTCTCGTGATTCGTGACACTTGTCTTTTCTCCTCATGAGTCACGTCACTGGTCACAGACCCCCGCTCCTGGCCTGGGGGGGAATATGATGCCGGCCGCGCAGAGGAGGGTAGGCAGAGCATTAGGCTCCGCCCCCACCAGTTACCTTGCTTTTTTCTCTACTGCACCAGGAAGTCATTGCGCTCCTGTCGCTCCCGGCCTCAACACAGGCAAAGTAGCAAATGGAGTGCCAGCTCCGCTGGGGGGCTACGTTAGTGTGGGGGGCGGCCGCGAGAGCCCCGAAGTTGTGGCAGGAGATCGGGGCTGGGGCTGCTGGAATCCGGCCCTGCCCACGCAACATCACTCCCGGTATCGGAGCATTTACGAGAGTATCGGTACTCGCGGAAATGGCTAGTATCGGCACCGATACCGATACTAGTATCGGTATCGGTGCATACCTAATATATTTACAGCCCTCAAAATTTACACTCGCCTGCTCGCATTTTGTGAGTAAATTTTGAGGGCTGGCGAGTGTGGGCTGCCTGGGAGCAGGAGGGGCGAGCAAGGAGAGGAGCCACTGCCGCCGTCTGGTTGTTCAAAGCGTGGGGAACATAACAGCTTTCAATTAAATAGCTGTGTTCCCCGCCGCGCGCCACCATATACAGCCCCTCCCCCTTGTACCAGGATTGGACGAGTGATCTGTCTATCAAAGTTTCCCGGACAAGGAGGAGGGGCTGTATATGACGGCTCGCGGCAGGAAACACAGCTATTGAATTGAAAGCTGTTATGTTCCCCGCGCTTCGAACAACCAGGCAGGTGGTGGCTCCGGCTCCTCTCCTCTCACTCAGCACAGGTAGGCTGCTATGGGGACACTGGCTGCTATGGGGACACTGGCTGCAATGGGGACAATGGCTGCTATGGGGACACTGGCTGCAATGGGGACAGTGGCTGCTATGGGGACATTGGCTGCGATGGGGAAATGTTGCTGCATTGGGGACACTGGCTGCAATAGGGACACTGGCTGCAATGGGGACACTGGCTGCATTGGGGACATTTTGCTGCATTGGGGACATTTTGCTGCACTGGGGACCCGTTGCTGAACTGGGGATACGTGGCTACACCGGGGACACGTGGCTGCATTGGGGACACATGGCTGCATTGGGGACACGTGGCTGCACTGGGGACACGTGGCTGCACTGGGGACATGTGGCTGCACTGGGGACACGTGCTGCATTGGTAGACATGGGCAGGCTGCATTTTTGCGCATGGATAAAGTTGCTGTTAATATTTATTTTTATAACTTAATTCTGCATAAAACATTTAAGTGTCATTTCATGAGATAATTTATGAGGGCGTGTGTAGGGGCGGGATTAGGGGGTGGGGCATGGTAGGGGTTGGGCGGGGCAACTGGTAGCGAATATGCCTTGAGATCTGGCTAGTAGCTCAGAACTTGAAATTTTGAGCCCTGTCATATATATACATATATATATATATATATATATATATATATATATATATATATATATATATATATATATATATATATATATATATATATACATACTGGGTATCAAGAGAAGAACCAGAGGAAGTCAGAAGAGATCCCTGAAGTCAAAAGAGACCCCCGGAGCTGCCTAATAAATTATTTTGAAAACCTTTGTAGTGTGTTTTTTTAATTTACACTTTTCCCAGGTGAATGGGTAGGGTACCAT
Organism: Rana temporaria; assembly: GCF_905171775.1. Lineage (NCBI taxonomy): Eukaryota > Metazoa > Chordata > Amphibia > Anura > Ranidae > Rana > Rana temporaria. Next base: position 406,220,242 of record NC_053490.1, read on the forward strand.
ATACCCCATACACATTCACATAGGAAAGGGGGCCCCCTTATTAAAGGGGCTCCCAGATTCCAAAAAGCCTCAGGCCTGCAAACCAAGACAACCAATGGCCAGGGTTGTCGGGAAGAGGCCCTTGACCTCATCAACATGGGGGCAAAGTGTGAAAAGGGCCTAAGGCAAAATTTCCCACTCCATTCATCGAGGAGAGGAGAGGCAAACAACACAGACCCACCCTCACCAATATAAAGCACCCCCTAAGATACCTAATTTATGCTCTAAACCACCTATAAAAGGGACCCTTGCAATGTATTCCTAAAATAGGGTAATGTATTCCTGTGAAAACACAGGCAATTTTATCACACTATCCTGTACTTGAAGGAAACACTACATACCATCACACTTGATAGTACCCATGCTTTACCCTGGTCACAAGTCAGTCAGTCAGTGGGGCTGAAAAAGGACAGAATGAAAGTTGTTAATATTGCATCAATATCCAAATGGAAATATGTATTATATCACTGTCCAAAAAAGAAACACCCTGACAGGCAGGGGTGTGTATCCAACAATGTAGTCAGTCCCAACTTCTCTTGTCCTGGCAGTTGATTATTGAGAACACAGGGAATTTTCAGACACAAGGAGAACTATAATAAAAAGTTATACACTGCAAGTCCGGTATATTCAGGTATTATTTCACCATGTTTGGAACAATCTGTGATATGCCAACAGCGGGGCACACCCCCAAAATAGATCTCTTCACTTCCACACTCAACACAAAGACGCCGCTATTCTTCTCAAGATCCCCGTCTCCAACATCAGCAGGAATAGACGCCCTAGTCCAACCATGGGACTTTCAGTTGGGGTATGCGTTCCTTCCGATTCCCCTAATATTGAGGTTTCTTCAGCGCCTGACGGTGGAGAAGACCACCATTTTGGCAATTATTACGCACTGGCCGAAGAGACCCTGGTTTCCACTCCTAGTCAGCTTGGCACTATGCAACCCACTGTCTCCGCCACACAAGAAAAACTTATTGTCCCAAGGAGTTTCCCTCCACCCGCATCCGGAGATTCTAGACTTGAGGGCCTGGAAATTGAGCGGAAAAGGATGGGCGATCTAGGATGCTCCCAAGAAGTCATTCAGACATTGCTACAGGCTAGAAAGTCATCCACAAATGTCACCTACAGAATATGGAAAAAGTTTGCTGATTTGGCAAAAGCCAACCACTTTGATCCTTTAATTCCAGGGGTCCATAATGTCCTTCTCTTCCTACAGTCCGGACTAGACCTGGGATTAGGTCATAGTACGCTAAAGGTTCAATTTTGGGCCCTATCAGCTCTAACGGACACTTGCCGGGCGCTGAATCCCCTCGTGGATCGATTCCTTAAAGCAGATCTAAGGTTTACGTCCTCCCAGAAAGATGCTGTACCCCAAATGGGATTTGACGTCCTTGACATCTTGACACGTCCTCCTTTTGCTCCTACGGAAGAATGTACTCTAGAAAATATATTTTTGATCACCATCACATCAAGAGTATCAGAAATGCAGGCCTAAGGGGCAGATGAACCCTATATCACCTTTTTCCCAGATAGAGTAGTTATACAACCCATTCACCAGTTTATACCAAAAGTTCCCTCGTCTTATCATTTTAATCAGGAATGGGTCCTTCCAGCTTTTGGAGAAGATCAGGCCTCTGCTAGATTGCATGAGTTGGATGTAGCCAGATCACTGAGACATTACGTAGGTCTGAATCAGGAACTCCGAAAGGATCAACACCTTTTTATCATTCCTAGAGGCGCCAAAAAGGGTAAGGCAGCCTCCACGACATCATTAGCAAGTTGGATCATGAAACTAATCCAAAGAGCATATCAGGCTAGTGGCCTCCCAGTTCCAAAGGCGGTGAATGCTCATTGAACATGAGGAATTGCTTTGTATTGGGCAGCTTTGGCTCAGGTCTTCCCAGAGACAATTTGCAGAGCGGCAAGTTGGTCATCATTCAACACCTTCATGTCGCATTACAGCCTTGATCCAGCTGTTCTTACGTCCCGAGATTTTGGGAGAAGGACATTGGAATTGTCGGTACTGTAACTCATTAAAGAAAAAAATATTTGCAGTACCCTCCCTGTAAGCGTGTTATTTACCATTGGTATGCTGCCATGGAGGCACCAGGAAAACGGAAAATTGAATACTTACCTTTCCGTAATTTTTCTTTCCTGGTGCCTACCCATGGCAGCATACACCCTCCCTTTATTTTGTATTATCCTATGAGTTCTGAAGACTAGTTACTAAGAATTGCCTGAAGGAGGGAACAACTCTTTTTTTATAGAGAGTTGAGTGGTCCTGTGGGTCGGTCGGGGGCGGAGCCGTGACCATTGGTATGCTGCCATGGGTAGGCACCAGGAAAGGAAAATTGTGGAAAGGTAAATATTCAATTTTCAATTTTTATTGAGGATTAAATGGATTTCTAGGATATTTTGAGTGGTTCTCTTTGATATAATGCAGAATCCATAGTTGACTCTATAATTCAAAACTGCCAAGGCTCTGAAGCAGCAAAGAAACCCAAAACCACAATATTTGCACCATCATAATTTATAGTTGTTATGAGGTTCTTTTGAAATCTTCATAATTTTGTTCCAGAAGGCCTAGTTTTGCATATACTGTATGTTCAATGGAAAACTGTAATATTGCTTTAAAGACTTTTTGGGCAGCAAAAAAAATAGTCACTTTTTGGATATCTCTAATATAGGTTAAATTGGTGCAACTTCTTTCAGAAATGTATGACATTTTGGAGTATATTATTTTGACCTCAAAGTGAAATAATTGACTTTAAATCATTTGCCAATCTTTTTAAATTCCTTGCCAGACTCATAGGCTTCCCCACAACTTTCTTTCTGGTGGCCTTAGAGAGCTTTGTTTACCTTGGTGTGATATCCGAGGTTTAAATAAGCCAGATTCCACTTGAATTATCTCTAATGAGGTTCTAATCCTTGGCACACAATCTAGAAATCCAGATTCTAATTTCATGGGTTTGAAGTGTTTGTAAATGTACTTTTTCATATGGAAAATCTGCATCTTTGTTAATTTAGATCATGAAAATAAATACACCATGTCAATTTTATGTGTTGTTCAAGTATATCATCTTTATCTATAGGCACTTTTTGAAAAAAGATCCAATATTTGCTTGTTCACATATATTGGAAAAATCCACACGTTTCATGGGGTGTACTTGTGTTTTCACATGCCTGTTTGTAGCTTAACTGTGCATTTAGATGTCTGCCTAAAGTTTTAATTTACCTATAACAACTATCTTGAAATTCAAATTTAAAGCGGGAGTTCACCCTAAAAAAAATGTTTAACCTTAGATTGATGCTCATTTTGTCTAGGGGAATCGGCTAATTTTTTTAAAATCAAAGCTGTACTTACCGTTTTAGAGAGCGATCTTCTCCGCCGCTTCCGGGTATGGTCTTCGGGACTGGGCGTTCCTATTTTGATTGACAGTCTTCCGACAGGCTTCCGACGGTCGCATCCATCGCGTCCCGAGTAGCTGAAAGAAGCCGAACGTCGGTGTGGCTCTATACGGAGCCTGCGCACCGATGTTCGGCTACTTTCGGAAAATCGTGACGCGATGGATGCGACCGTCGGAAGCCTGTCGGAGGACTGTGAATCAAAATAGGAACACCCAGTCCCGGAAGCGGCGGAAGAGATCGCTCTCTAAAACGGTAAGTACAGCTTCGATTTTAAAAAAACGAGCCGATTCCCCTAGACAAAATGAGCATGAATCTAAGGTTAAAAATTAACATTTCCGGGTGAACCTCCACTTTAAATTGTAGCCCAGTAAACTATCAAATGCAACTATTACCAATCTGTATAAAACACCATCAAAAGAGGTTGACCATTTTCTTCCTATGACACTTTATGGACATTAAATGCAAATAGCGTACATTGCACTTTTAAACCAATACATATACTATGTTGTAATTAATTATAACATATTTATTTTGCTGTACTCTGGAATTTGTGTTCACATCTACCATCTATTTAGCTTAAGAGAAGCATTTTTCCACATTTCTCCTTCACGTGTTTAGTAATTCCCCCATATATCTGGGTCATTAAACACTTGAAACAATGTCTTTCATGCAGCATATTAATCAATATAAAATATAAAAACTCCTCTAAACTGGCCTGCATATACATGTCATAGAATGTTAACTCCTTTTCCTAGAGAAATGCTAAAACAAAAAATAGATAAAAGACTACTTATGAAAGGCTGGCTGTGGTTCAAGGTGCCTTGCAACTCTCTGTTTTAACCAGAAGGCTAGACTTGAAGATTTGTTTTGAATCAGATAATGTCACTGCTGTACAGTAATATGTGATGAAACAGAAGACGCAGCAAGCCAAAGGCAACATTCTGTATGAGTTAGATTGTGATGAATATTTATAGCAATAGAAGTCTACATGCTAGAGGAAAACAGTCTACTACACCTGCTTTATACAAGCTTTAACTGGTTCTAAAAAATGACTGGACCTTTAAAAATACAACTTATCTGTGAGTGTCATTTTAAGAGTAGAATACTGAACACTTATTTTATGAAGAAATGGTTTTATCTGAAAAAAATTCAAATACTGTAAAATGATAAATATACATTTAAAAGGTATGTTTCAGACTTAAAGTGGAGTTCCACCCTGAATAAAAGATTTCCTCCAAAAAAAAAAAAATGAAAAAAAAAAAAACTTTACTTACCCTAAATAGCTGTTGCTATGCGGAAGTCCCGAATCTGTCTCTTCATCCTCCGCGGTGGATTTCCTTCCTCCTCCTACACTCGGTTTCTTCTTGTGAATGGGGCACGATGCATTCTGGGAACTGTGTGTATCCCAGAAAGCAGCCGGCCAATTCACAAAGTGTCGCGCTGCTTGCACATGCGCAGTAGGAAACGGGCAGTGAAGCCGCACGGCTTCACAGCCTGTTTCCCTTACTGTGGATGGTGGCGCCTACAGTGTTAGCAGCTACTGACTTTTATTTTTTATTTTTTTTACCAGACCTCCGCTTTAATGAAAGGCACAAAACTATGCATGACAAGGACCTTACCACATTCACACTGATTGAGTGAATAACTTGTATAGCGCTACAAATACGAACTGAATGCGAACAAACGCGTTCCACAGTCGAGGTCCTTGGACTGCAAATCGACGTTCTCCTTTGGTCTTGAAGCGGGCTTTGGGGATCTGTTGTAATTTTTGGTTAGTTGATCGAAGAACTCGATTGGGGTTTTATTTTCTCACTTAAATATTGGGGAGCAAATGAGCTAGATACGCCGATTCACGAACGTACTTGCGCCCGGCGTATTAAAATACGCTGTGGGCTAGATTCACATACCTTTAGGCGGGCGTAGCGTATCTCCTATACACTACGCCGCCGTAACTTCGAGAGGCGAGTATGGTACTCTCAAAGATTTTGCACCTGAAGTTACGGCGGCGTATCGTATTAGGGCGGGCGTAAGCCCGCCTAATTCAAATATTGAAGCTGTGGGCGTGTTTTATGTATATTCAGTGTGACCCCGCGTAAATGACGTTTCGATCGTACGGCGCATGCGCCGTCCGTGGACGTATCCCAGTGCGCATGCTCCAAATGACGTTGGCAAATCGTCAATGCTTTCGACGTGAATGTAACTTATGGCCAGCCCCAATTACGGACGAGTTACGCAAAGGCGTAAAACTTGAAAAATTTGACGCGGTTCCGACGTCCATACTTAACATTGGCTGCGCCATCTTTTTGGTGGTTTATCTTTATGCCTGAAAACCCCTTACTTAAACGGCGTATCTTTACTGCGACGGCCGGGCGTACATTCGTGAATAGGCGTATATCTAGCTGATTTACATATTCTAGGCGTAAATCAGCGTACACGCCCCTAGCGGCCAGCGTAAATATGCAGTTAAGATACGACGGCGTAGGAGACTTACGCCGGTCGTATCTTAGCAATATTTAAGCGTATCTCAGTTTGAGAATACGTTTAAATATATGGCGGTGGGGATTTGGACTTACGGCGGCGTATCTACTGATACGCCCGTCGTAAGTCTTTATGAATCTGGCCCTGTTTCCGCAAGGCGTACGACCAGCTTAACTCATAAAGCAGGGGTAAGTAATGTTAAGGTATGGACGTCGGAAACGTCGGAACAGCGTCGTATTTTACGTCGTTTGTGTAAGTCGCACGTGAATGGGGATGGGCGTAGGTTACGTTCACATCGACTAAGCATTGAGCCGGTGTAACTTACGGAGAAAATTTGACGTGATACTGAGCATGCGCGCACATGCGCCGTTCGTTAGGCGCGTCATTTACGTGGGGTCACGATTCATTTCCATACAACACGCCCCCTACCAGCCTACTTTGCATTACGCGGGCTTACGCCGGCCCATTTTCGCTACGCCGCCGCAACTTACAGAGTAAGTGCTTTGTGAATACTGCACTTGCCTGTCTAAGTTGCGGCGGCATAGTGTAAATAGGATACGCTACGCCTGCACAAAGATGCGCCCAGATACGTGAATCTGGCCCCTGATCTTTTTGGAGTAAAAAACATCCATATAGAGCATTTTTTGTACAAAGTTTAGATGAGTTTAGGAGAGTTTTATGTTTTTTCTGCCAGTGAGCTCCAATCAGAAACGCGAATGAGAAGGTTTTTTTTTTCCTGCCTCTAAACGTTGTTCTCAAAAATATGCCCGTAAACGTCCTAATGTGTATGGACACAAAGGGTAACATTTAGTTGCTTCTATAGGCAGAACACAAAACTCCTGTAGAAGCAACGTTTTTTATTGCAGTGTGCATAGAGCCTAAGGAGATGCTACCTAAAATACAATAAGATTATTCTGTATATGGCCAGTCGTACATCCAAAGTATCACAACTTTTTAAGAAAGTTCTATCCTAAAGTTATATTCTAAAAGAAAGTTATAACCTAAAAACGGGAGTATTTTACTGTGCATAAAATACATTATTGTACATTAATCCATGTTGCCTGTAAACCTGTAGTTTGGACACAGCTGTTTATTCATTTATTAAAAATAAACCAAAAAACAAGTAAAACGTATCTAGCAAGAGTTTTAATAAGTTTCTTTCATACCAACTATTTAAGTAACAGGGAATAAATATTAATTTCAGTATGCAAAGCAGATATGTGATTTTCCCAACTCAAATCAGACATGACATATGAATATCAATGAGGGCCCTGGTATTAGAAATGAAACATTCTCATTATAATATAGAATATTGTACTGGGGGAAATATATTCATTGGATTTTTTTTTAATTAGGCCCAATGAGAATTCTAGTAATTTTAAATGTACGCGCCATCTAGTTTGTTAAAACTCAAAACATAGATTTATGTGTGTGGCACCTTGCTGTAGTTTATCATATTTGTTTTAATTTATTCCAAAATTATTGTTTGTTATTTTAATTACTAATTGGGGCAACAGTACTATTGAACAAAATGGAAACACAACACTGATATAGAAGTCATTTTTAAATGTCATGTTTTAGCAAATAACCAGAAAATTTTAAATAGTCGTGTGATTTCATGTAATTGGTTATGCAGACTTTGAATATCCATGAAAGAGTGTGGCTTGGAGCATTTAGACACAGGTGCAGTATTTTTTAATATCTGAGTGCCCCATTTCTTTCATGAGAATGTGTAGGCTGTTGTTTTTTTCTTTTTCTTTTAGATATGCATTAGAAAAAATCAGTGTTATTATTAGTATTATTATTATTATTATTGTGTGTTAATACCATATTATCTAAAGCCAAAAGAAAAAAGGTTATATATTGCAGCTTACTAGTCTTTAGATGTGGTGCTTGCATTACTTTTCTTTTTGAAAACTCTTTTTCTTACATTTTCACCTGATCATGTACTATCCCATAGTGTCTGTAATATAGAGGGGCATGATTCTGTACTCTTTTTAAATAATTAAGAACAATGGGCCAGATTCACAAAAGGGATACGACGGCGTATCTGCTGATACGCCGTTGTATCCCTGTTTCTACCTATGCGGCTGATTCATAGAATCAGTTACGCATAGATACCCCTAAGATCCGACATGTGTAATTATTTTACACTGTCGGATCTTAGGATGCAGTACCGCGGCCGCCGCTGGGGGGAGTTCTCGTCGTAAACCAGCGGCGGGTATGCAAATTAGCACTTACGGAGATCCACAAAGCTTTTTCCCTTTGTTAAGTCGCCATAAGTGTTAGTTTGCCGTCGCAAAGATAGGGTACCTTTTACAAAGTGTAAAGTTAGTACACCATGTAAAAGTGTACCCGTCTTTCCCGCGTCGCTGTCAAATTTTCTTTTAATTTTTTTTTTCCCGGCGCAACTCTTTTTTTCCTGACGCAACTTTTTTTTACCCGTCGCGATTCACAAAACCTTGGCACATCGTAACTTCGCGCAAAGCATGTCGGGAAATTTGTGTCGGGAGCATGCGCAGTACGTCCGGCGCGGGAGCGCACCTAATTTAAATGGGACTCGCCCCATTTGAATTGGCCCGCCTTGCGCCGGCCGGATTTAGGATACACAAATTTCCAGGTAAGTGTTTTGTGGATCGGGCACTAACTTGGAAAAATTGCGGCGGTGTAACTTAAATCGGAAAAATTAAGTTGCGCCCGGGCTACGTGAATCTGGCCCAATGTAACTGATAAAAATCAGCAAAGGTAACATGTACAGTAATTAGTTTTTTAATTTTGTCTGTATATGAGCCATATTTAGATGGATCAGGAGCATATGCAGGGGCGGACTGACCATTGAGGCACTCGGGCACTGCCCGAGGGCCCCATGCCACTAGGGGGCCCCATCAGGGTTGCCAGGCTCAGTAAAACCAGGGACAGTATGTAAAAATCTGTGTATTTTTTACATCTGTCCCTCATATGTTCGAAACCGACATGCTTTTGATGTGAAAATCCCGAGATTTTAGCTGCTCCGCCTCTGCACTGCCACCTGGCATGGTGGCCATCTGTAAGCCCGGGGGCCCCATAATCTTCTATTGCCCGGGGGCCCCATGAGTTGTCAGTCCGCCCCTGAGCATATGATGCTTTCCAAGAGAATAACAATTTACTAATTATTGTAGGTATACTAAATACTTATGTTCCAATATTCCTTTTTTCCAAATGTATTATTGTACTCATAAATTCCACACATGTTCAGGCGTAATTTTTGTAAAAAATAAAAAAAAAACACTGACGTGGATGTCCAGTTACAACACGATTTCAACTTTTTTCCCTGCAAACATTTTGCCCACAAAGTGTCATTATTTTTGTTGATTGTTCTTTACCAAAGTAAAGACAGATTATAATGTGTCATGCAAGATAACTGTGTCACAGAGACGGAATAATTAGTCAGGATGAGCTGAACATACCCAGGTTCAGTTTCCAGGAGGACCGTTTAACTGTGCTGAGGTTCTGTACTTTAATCTGAGCCTTATTAAAGCCTAGGGGGGCCCAATTACCAATTGCCACACAAATGGCATTGAGGGCTTGGGCACTGCCCTGGGGGATATGTACTAATGCAAAAATTGTTTTCAAACATTGTTTTGCAGGAAGCAGTAATTTTAACATTAAAATTGCCCAATTCCTTTAAATATAGCAGCAGACCTTTAAATGTATAAAATGTTCTACAGCAAAGTAAAAAAATAAATAAGTAAAAAAAAGATGTCAATTAAATTGTCCGTAAATTATAATTGTAATGCTTCTCTTCTAGTACATCCTATAGCAAAAATTACAATTGCATTGGTTTAAATAGGTTAAGTGCATAGGTTTATATTTTTTGTATTTTGCTATAATAAATATCCCCCAAATTTTTGTTAAAAAAAAAATGTCTTCATCAGTTTAGGCCGATATCTTTTCTTCTACATATTTTTGGTAAAAAAAAATCACAATAAGCGTTTATTAATTGGTTTGCGCAAAAGTTATGTAGCCGGATTCAGAAAGACTGAAGTCGTAAGTCCGAATGTGCACCGTCGTATCTATGCGCTCATTCTTAAAATGAGATACGCCTGAATTTTGCCAAGATACGACCGACGTAAGTCTCCTATGCCATCGTATCTTGGGTGCATATTTACGCTGGCCGCAAGGGGCGCTGAATCGTGAATCGTGATTTACGCGTCGAATATGTAAATGAGCTAGATACGCAGATTCACGAACGTACTTGCGCCTGTCGCTGTAATCTACGTCGTTTACGTAAGGCGTTTTTCCGGCGTAAAGTTAAACAACCAAAAAGCTGGTCTAAGTCGTTTAGGGTATGGACGTCGGAAGTGCCATCGGATTTTACGTCATTTACGTAAGTCGTACTTGAATGGGGCTGAGCGTAAGTGAAGTTTCACGTTGTACGCATTGAGACGTCATATCGTAGGGAGTATTTGCGACGTTCGTTCGGCCATGCATTCACATGGGGTCACGATTCATTTCAATACAACTAGCCCACTACCAGCCTACTTTGAATTACGCGGGCTTACGCCGGACCATTTACGCTACGCCGCCGTAACTTAGGGAGCAAGTGCTTTGTGAATACTGTACTTGCCTCTCTATGTTACGTCGGCGTAGCGCATATGAGATGCGCTACGCCCGCTTAAACATACGCCGCTCTACATGAATCTGGCTAATGGTGTCTACAAAATAGGGGATAATGTATGGCATTTTTATTATTATTTTTTTTACTAGTAATGGTAGCAATCAGCAATTTTTATTGGGACTGCAACATTGCGGCAGGCAGATCGGACACTTTTGACACTTTTTTGGGACCATTGACATTTATAAAGCGATCAGAGCTAAAAATAGCCACTGATTACTGTATAAATGTCACTGGCAGGGAAGGGGTTAACACTAGTGGGCGATAAAGGGGTTAAATGTGTTCCCTCAGTGCATGTTCTAACTGTTGGGGGGAGTGACTAGAGGAGGAGACATATCGCTGTTACTAAGTAATAGGAACACACAATCTGTCTCTCCTCTCCTGACAGAACTGGGATTTGTGCGTTAACACACATAGATTCTGTCTCTCTGTCTCTTGTGCCCGTGATCGTGAGCGGCCGGCGGTCATCTCGACCGCTGGCAATGCATATCGGGTCCCCTGCCGTGCAGCAGGCGCGCTCTTAAAGGAGCCGAGGTACCTGTACGCCGTTTGCGCAGGGTTGCCAATCTGCCAACAACGTATATGTACATGTTCCGGTCCAGAAGTGGTTAAAAAAATTTGCACAATAACTTTAGAGCATGCGGATAAGTAAACATACTGCCAGCCTCCCTACTTGCATACACATTCTGACCCCCCTTTCTTTTTGTGATGGTGATTGGTATATACATTGATATATAAAAAACTTGTAATATGTATCCATCCTACAGAAGACACTGCTCCAGTCTGTCATAATGGTTGAAACACTTATTTATAGGATCCAAGATAAAGCCACCCAGTCAATGTCTCTGTCCAATCTAATATTATTGGTCTTGGGACTGGCCAACATGGAAGCCTAGAGCAGTATGTTCTGCAGGATAGATTAACAAAGGCTTTTTGTACTATTTATTACTGTAAGGTTACAGGTTGGAAGGTTCATTTGGCTCTAGGGCTGACTGATTCAACAAAAACATGTTGCATTTTGTGACTAGTAAGGTTATCAATTTATATTTCTTTAGGATCTATGGGATTGCAGACTGCACATCTCCCACATATGTGACTATACGTACATACACAAAAACAAGACTACCAATTTGGCATATACAATGGTGGTGCCACTTTTATTGGTTTGAATTAGATGTGATACAATATGAATAAATATAAATTTAAATACATATTTGAATAATAAACACGACAATAGCTCAGTCATAGGACTCAAGTAAAGTACTTAATTTAATAGTAACAGACCACACAAAGTGCCTGCAACAGGGAAGGGAGAATGGAAGCGTTTAAAGCATTTTTTAACCCCCCCCCCCCCCCAAAAAAAAAAAAAGATCCTGTGACTTTTTAAGCATGCTTGTGCTTGTGCTGTGTCATTTGGCCCTCTGTAACACCTGTAATACCTGGCTGATCATGCCTGGCTATGCCCTCCCCTCTGTAAACTGACCAAGGTATATCATGGCTGCTGAGTCCTGACACCCTTATCAGTTTAAGTGCCTCCATCGTCCACAGCCCTCCTGTCCTCTCTCCCCCCTCCCCTCCCTGCCTGTCAGCTCGTGACAGTGCCTCTCCCTGCAACTCCTGCTGCTCAAATAACATTTATAACATCATACCATCCCCTATGTGTTCTAATCCTGTGTCTCCCTGTGTGAGTGATTTATAAAATAAAAACCTGCTATACCTAATTTCACAGCACCGATCGGAACCTCTCAGCGATCATGTGACCGGTCGTCTCTCTCTCTCTTTCTCTCCTCCCGAGTGACGCCAGCCGGGGAATCTCTGCCCAGCCCGCTGCAGCTGTCAGACGGAGAAAGGAAAGAGCTGGCCGATCACTTGATCGCTGAGAAGTGCTATAAAAATAGGTATAGCAGGCTTTTTTTTTGTTTGTTTTATAAATTACTCACACAGGGGGGCACAGAATTAGAACACAGAGGGGATGGCATGAATATGTGATATATGAATAACAACCATATATTAACCATATAACCCATTTAAGCTTTAACGGCACCTGGAGTTGGGCTTTAATAATACCAGTGAGCAAACTTAGCTTTGTGTTCTTTTGTAAAAATGGTGGAATCCAGGTCCAATTCTTGTTTTTGGAATTTCTTCCTTATAACCTACCGGTGAAGAGAAGGGGCATGTAACATTTGACTTGCTTTTATTTATCAAACATCTGAATGCCATTCCAATGCAGCCAGGTAGCTCATATAGTAGGTGTAAGTAAACTTTATTCCATATGAAATTATTTTGTTTTGCAGTGGTATAAACAGACAAGTAATAAGCAACCAATGAAGCAAAACAAAATTTCCCTCTTCTTTCATTCCATGTCATCACAATTTCATCACGTATATTAAGGACATGGAGCAGGTTATCCTCACTCTATATAATGTTACTTCCAGTGCCTACTGAGCTGTGACTTTTTATTTAACAGGCAAATCAAATGTTGTCAGACTTCTTTGAGTTACAATGGTTATCTTATGAATAGTGCATTCATTTCTAGAAAAAAAATAAGTAATACAATATATCTATGGATCTAAAGGAAAGAGGGTTTCCTTCAGAGGCCTTGGTCTTTTGTTTAAATAATAGTAATCTGATTGTGCTAAAAAAAATGATGACAATTTTATGTTTTACAGTAGTTTAGAAATAAAATACAAAATGTTACACGTTTACTAGGTTAATTGTGATGTTACAGGGCAGACTAAAACACTATAGAGATTGCTTACTTTTTGTCTTCATGCTCCTATTGCTGAGTAATAGGATTTAAAATGTGGTTGTTTTGATCCCTTTTATTTATATCCCCTGACTCCACCGAAGAACATTGCATTGAATTTGATGCTATGTACCCTGCAGGTAAGTATTTAAAAATGATATGCCTTGAGGAATTTGGGACTATATGGTAACATTAATTATGGATAAGGGGTTTGCCACTACACTTCACAGTGAATTTGCAGGGTTTTAAGTCATAAGAACCAATATTTTGAAGGAATGAATAACCCAGCCTTTGTTCTATAAAAGGATGGACTTACTAAAGCTATATTTTCAGTGTGCATTAGAGCTATTAGAGAGAGCAGACAATTCTGTGTAGGGAGAGACACTGTTTTGCTGTCATTTTTAGTTTATTTCTCTATTGGTACATGGTACCTATGGAAATACCTGACTTCCTGGGCCAGATTAATGTACAATGACGGCGGCGTAACGTATCCCATTTACGTTACACCGCCGCAAGTTTTCAGCGCAAGTGCTTGATTCACAAAGCACTTGCCTGTAAACTTGCGGCGGCGTATCGTAAATCCGTCCGGCGCAAGCCCGCCTAATTCAAATAGGGCGTGTATCATTTAAATTAGGCGCGTTCCCGCGCTGAACGTACTGCGCATGCTCCGTTTTGTAATTTCCCACCACGCGGGAACGACAGCCATACTTTAACATGGCTGGTCTAAATATAAGCCATGAAATAGCAAGCGTAACTTTACGACGGGAAAAGCCGACTAGCGACTACGTAAGAGAATGCGACGAGCACGTGTAGCTTCGTGGATCGCCGTAAACAGCTAATTAGCATACCCGACGCGGAAAACGATGCAAACTCCACCCAGTGGGCGCCAAAGTATTACACCTACGATCCGAAGGCGTACGAAGCCGTACTCCTGTCGGATCGAAGCCTAAAGCCGTCGTATCTTGGTTTGAGAATTCAAACTAAAGATACGACGCGGCAAATTTGAAAATACGCCGGAGTATCAGTAGATACGCCGGCGTATTTCGACTGTGAATCTGGCCCCCTATGTCTATTGTTTGACAATAACTTACTTATTAGCCCTACAAATGGGCAGAATTGAACAACAACAATAATCCCCACAATTCTTCACATGGGGGTTATTCACAAAATTTGAACACATAAAGCTTCTCATGATATCCTCAAAACTGTTCACAAACAAAACTTAGGCAGATTCACTCTGGAGAAATTATGATCCAATGAATTGAAGTATGTTGCGATTCTATAAGTTTCCAAACAATTTTGACACTTGTCTCCAAATAGGTAGAGCATATGGGTGGGTCTAGCTGCCTGTCCTTTCCCTAATACATTTTGAAATTATAGGTATATCCCATGGCCTTGTAGAATTTTACCCCATATTTGACCCATTTATTAGGGAGGGTTTGTTTAATACTAAGCCATCCAGTGAAGTGGACTAGGGATTCATACACACAAATATTTTTATCAGGAGTAAACATTTGCTTAAAGCTACAGCAAAAAAAGTTGATTAGTGGCCGATTTTTGAACATTTTATGGTAATCAAGATGATTTCGAAGAGGGCACTGGGTTTTATTATTAAAATGTAAAAATCTCATTATCATCTTGTATTGTGTTCTGGGCATAAAAAAGAATAGACTGCCAAATGATGTATATGTTGGATTGACCAGTAGGTCCAGACTTTTTTGTAAGTCCAATGTTCAAGGTTAGTCTAAGAAAAATGTTAAATTACTCCATGGTGAGGGGTTTCCACACAAATGGACGGGCATATAAAGAATTAGGATTACTGATAGTATATTGGCTGGCATACAGATTACACTGTCCCACAATGTTATTTAACAGATCATCCATAAAAAATAAATGAAAGAAATACATTGGGGTAACATTTTGTGTTTGTATCTGAGGGCCTGGCTGAGCTATACAAGGGGGAATAAAAGGTTCTGCCGAAGTAGCGGACAGTAATTTGTGATATACAAGTATGTCTGGGAGGCTAGTATGTGCCCTACCTTGTTGTTACATTGTTACATAGTTACATAGTAGGTGTGGTTGAAAAAAGACACAAGTCCATCAAGTCCAACCTATGTGTGTGATTATATGTCAGTATTACATTGTATATCTCTGTATCCCAGTCGTTCAAGTGCTTTTCTATAAGTTTTTTTAAACTATCGATGTCCCCCGCTGAAATCACCGCCTGTGGAAGGGAATTCCACATCCTTGCCGCTCTTACAGTAAAGAACCCTCTACGCAGTTTAAGGTTAAACCTATTTATTCCAATTTTAATGAGTGGCCACATGCCTTATTGAACTCCCTTCCGCAAAAAAGTTTTATCCCTATTGTGGAGTCACCAGTAAGGTATTTGCCTTTCCGGCTCTTCTCCCCCACCCTGCTTCCAACAATGAAGATTCTAATCCTTCCAAGGAAAATCTCACAATTATGAGAAAATTATTCTACAAACTGGAAGACCTATTGAAATATGAATCCATGCAGTGGTGGGATATATAATTTGCCAAACAATACTATGACCTCAAAATCACCCCTAGGGGCTTGAGGGCCACCAAGACGTGGCTTATCATCTCCACTAAATGTACTTTGGAATGGCTATATATTATTAAGGAACAAAGAATTAGGATGCTCAACAAAAATCAGTAATACATTGAAGATCTCTGGACACAACTGCTTAAACTAAAAGATCATGAAATATATAATGAACTGGAAAACAACATGCATAAACATGTGCAAGATAATGAGGAGAACATAATACAGAAAAAAACATTGAAGTTTGAAAGAGATATCCTTGACTTCCAAACTGGGAATATCTAACAATGGCCTAGGCCGAAACCCACTCGCCCTCAATCAACAATATCACATACAGAAGAAAACTTAGAGGAAGACCCTGTTATCCCATTGAATGATCACCCTCAAACTAAACCCATGAAAAGAAAGGATGATCACTCACCCCCCCAAAAATTATCATCCCAAGAAGCCAAAAACCAACAACAGATCAGATCATCCCCATTCTGATCACACCCACTCCAACTCTAGAACATCTAGAGGTCAACAGGGAGAAAAGGTTGCTCCCCAACAATCAAGACGATCGACTACCAACCACCAGAAACATACCCCAAGATGATCGAAAACCCACTTATCCCAGCAAGACCAAAGGGAGGCTCATCATGAATCCACTAAGGACCACACCTCTTTGAAAGGATCAGATGATATCAACAACTACATCATGAAAGGAGCCCGACCAAGAGACCAAACATCTAAGAAAAGTTTTTTAGGGAGCACCCCCCTCTCACTAGCAATATAGAGACGGCGAGAAAAACCAGACGAGGTTGCATAGGAGGCAACAAAAAGAATCAGACACAACACCTTCCTCTGAATCAACTGTGGGTATGGAGTTGGGTGTATGGGATTGTACTATGTTTTTTATTTTGTTTGTTTATTTTTTTGCGGTTGAACTGGATGGACTTGTGTCTTTTTTCAACCTGACTAACTATGTAACTATGTAACTATGTAACACCTCCCCCTCTTCGATCAACTGTGAAAATCTTCAACCTGTCTTTGAGTTCTTTATTAGAATCTGAACTCCTTATTACACAAAGGACTCAATTTTGCTCCATCAGTCCCCCCAACTTATTCAACTTATTTAAGGACCTGAACAGGTTCATACGCTCACTCTCCATCATCAGGTTCTATTACAATCAGGGTAGCAACAACCAACGAAAAAACCCATTCTTATCCCCAAAGAAGAAAGAGATACTCCAGAACTCATGGAGCCCTTGGAATCCCAAGATGCCATTGCTCTGGACATCCTACAAGAGCTATGGACAGAAAAGGATCAAGGAGATCTCTACAATGTGGAATACCCAGACCTAGGGGACCCCAGGAAAATGATTGAGACAGGTTTCAGACCTGTATCCAAGTTCTATCCTTACCAGGATAAATGACCATATGTGGAAACCTTCTACTATTTGGTCTACAATGAACTAAAAATTATCTGTGCCCAAAAGAATAAACATAACAACTTGACAAAACAGGAACAACAAGCACTCCACAAATTACAATCCAACCCTAACATTGTCATCCAACAAGCCAATAGGGGAGGTGGAAAATTTATCCTAAACAAGGAGGATTATATAACACACAGACTACTAACTGATCTGGAGACATATAGCAAGTTGAGAAAATACCCCATCCAAGCTTTTAGAAGATGGGGTTCTGAATCCCAGTGAAAGATCATTCCTATGTCCCAACTTTTTTGCCACCCCATATTTCTACTACTTACCTAAAGTCCATAAGGACCCACTCAACCCCCCTGGGAGACCCATCATAGCAGCTATAGATGGCCTCACCAGCCACTTATCAGACTATGTCGATTTTTTCCTCCAACCTATTGTTCAACGACTTCCAGCTTATATACGAGATTCGAGCCGCCTACCTTAAATCAATATACTTGGGACACCAGGTACCTTTGGGTCTCATTAGATGTCACCTCACTCTACACATCCATTGCACATGATATTGGATTAGGGGCAGTCAGTTACTTCCTAGGCAAAGAACAAACCCTACATCCCACACAAGAAATGTTTTTCTTCAAGCCATCAAGTTCATTCTTCATCAAAACTATTTTGAGTTTAAACAGGAATACTATTTGCAGATCAAAAGAACAGCTATGGGGGTTAGCTTTGCCGTTAGCTATGCCAACTATTCATGGCATACTGGGAGGATCTCCACATCTGGGCTGAGAATCCCTTTTCACGTAATGTGATCTATTATGGAAGATACATTGATGACGTCATCGTCACTTGGCAAGGAGACACAGATCTCATTCAAAAATTTCACCTATATTGCAAAACCAATCGCTTTGCTATATGATTCACATCTGTGACTGACCCTAATGAGCTTGTCTTCCTAGACCTTGAACTTTTTAATGACAAATATGGTAAAATACGTCCAAGGACTCACTTCAAACCCACCGCTGGGAATTCCTATCTACACAAGAAAAGCTGCCAACACAAAACATTTATTGATTACCATATAGTCAGTTTTGCCATTTAAAATGCAACTGCAGCTCTTTTGAAAACTACGAAGTTCAGAGTAAAGTCCTTTGCAAAAAGTTCCCGGAGACAGGTCATCAAGAAGAAGAAATAAATGTAGCCTTTCAAAAATGTCTCCAAAAATTTTCAATTGAGCCTCACTCTGAGAATAACATGATCACATAAAGTCACAAAGTAGACCCATCTCCTACTCACAAAGGTCCCTTCATCACCAAATATAATAATAAGCACTGGGCCATCAACAAGACCCTCAATAAACATTGGGGGATCCTGTGCAATGATCCGAAACTAAAGACACAAATTGCCTCTAAACCTAAACTGGTATTCAAAAGAGCTAACAATGTCAAAAACATCATACAGTAGGTGTTTGTGATATTGTGCTTTTAGCACGACAGCGTCGCGCTGATACTCGGCGACAGGGTGCCGAGATCTCGCCGACATCTCACACTCACTGGAATAGTGACAGCACATCCCAGCAAGCGCGTCATAGAAGCGACGGGAGATCCGACTTGGATTCCCGCCAATTCTACACGTGTGCGGCGTTTGTTATGAATCCTGAGGGGGAAGTCCCCGCCGGATTTTAAATAAAAATTCGGCATGGGTCCCCCCTCAGGAGCATACCGGGCCCTTAGGTCTGTTATGGGTTGTAAGGAGAGCCCCCCTACGCCGAAAAAACGGCGTAGGGGGTTCCCCTACAATCCATACCAGACCCGTATCCAAAGCACGCTACCCGGCCAGCCAGGAAGGGAGTGGGGACGAGCGAGCGCCCCCCCCCTCCTGAGCCGTACCAGGCTGCATGCCCTCAACATGGGGGGGGTTGGGTGCTCTGGGGCAGGGGGGCGCACTGCGGCCCCCCCACCTCAGAGCACCCTGTCCCCATGTTGATGAGGACAGGGCCCCTTCCCGACAACCCTGGCCGTTGGTTGTCGGGGTATGCGGGCGGGAGGCTTATCGGAATCTGGGAGCCCCCTTTAATAAGGGGGCCCCCAGATACCGGCCCCCCACCCTAAGTGAATGAGTATGGGGTACATCGTACCCCTACCCATTCACCTGCAAGAAAAGTGGTAAAAACACAAATAAACCACACAGTGTATTAAAATATTTTATTAGTCTGCTCCGGAGGCCACCCCCTGTCTTCTTTATTAGCTCTTTTACCAGGGGGGGCTTCTTCTTTGACGTCTTCGGGTGGGTGGGGGCCGCCGTCTGGTTCTCTTCCACCGCCGGGGGGGGGGTGGCTTTTAAAAAAGCCCCCACCCCCCCGGCGGGTTTCCTCCGGCGTCTTCGGCGGGGCTCTTCTTCTTCCGCTATCCCGACGGGTCTTCTCCGCTTCTCCACGTGGGTAGGTATCACATGGGTAGGTACAGAGCATGATGGGACTGTGAGGCCTATATAGGTCCGATGCAAGGCGCGCATCCGTCATTTCAGCGAGGAGGACCGGCGAGTCAACATCGGGAGAAGAAGAGAAGTGAAGAACATGACGTCACATCGCGGAAGAAGACGTACAGCACGGAAGAAGGGACCGGACTGCGAGACGAAGAACCGGGGTGCGACGAGTCAACAGCGGAGAGCGGCGAGACCCCCCGGATAGCGGAGAAGACCCGTCGGGATAGCGGAAGAAGAAGAGCCCCGCCGAAGACGCCGGAGGAAACCCGCCGGGGGGGGTGGGGGCTTTTTTAAAAGCCACCCCCCCCCGGCGGTGGAAGAGAACCAGACGGCGGCCCCCACCCACCCGAAGACGTCAAAGAAGAAGCCCCCCCTGGTAAAAGAGCTAATAAAGAAGACAGGGGGCGGCCTCCGGAGCAGACTAATAAAATATTTTAATACACTGTGTGGTTTATTTGTGTTTTTACCACTTTTCTTGCAGGTGAATGGGTAGGGGTACGATGTACCCCATACTCATTCACTTAGGGTGGGGGGCCGGTATCTGGGGGCCCCCTTATTAAAGGGGGCTCCCAGATTCCGATAAGCCTCCCGCCCGCATACCCCGACAACCAACGGCCAGGGTTGTCGGGAAGGGGCCCTGTCCTCATCAACATGGGGACAGGGTGCTCTGAGGTGGGGGGGCCGCAGTGCGCCCCCCTGCCCCAGAGCACCCAACCCCCCCCATGTTGAGGGCATGCAGCCTGGTACGGCTCAGGAGGGGGGGGGGGCGCTCGCTCGTCCCCACTCCCTTCCTGGCTGGTCGGGTAGCGTGCTTTGGATACGGGTCTGGTATGGATTGTAGGGGAACCCCCTACGCCGTTTTTTTCGGCGTAGGGGGGCTCTCCTTACAACCCATAACAGACCTAAGGGCCCGGTATGCTCCTGAGGGGGGGACCCATGCCGAATTTTTATTTAAAATCCGGCGGGGACTTCCCCCTCAGGATTCATAACAAACGCCGCACACGTGTAGAATTGGCGGGAATCCAAGTCGGATCTCCCGTCGCTTCTATGACGGCTCTGTCTCCATCGCGGCAAGCCAGCTCGGCGCTGGCTCCCGCGATGGGGCTCGTAGGTGCTCAATCTCGCCGAGAAAGAGAGCGAGATTGACACAAAATCGGGTTCACCTACTGTAGCCCCCAGTAAATTGTGCAATAACAAGAAACCCCTTCTGGACTTCATTCCCAAAATGATTTCACTTGTTGGAATGTATAAGTGCCACAAAAGAAAATGTCTTACTTGTGCACATGTCACCCATGGACAAAAGACCTTTTCCCGACCAAAAAGGCAATACTTTTGTCATTGATAAATTCCTAACATGTTCAAATAACTTTGTGGTCTACCTCATCACTTGCCCATGTGGCAAGTGGGCTATGTAGGGTGTACCATTAGACCTCTTCATACCAGATTTGGGGAACACAGGAGAAGCTTGAAAGAACTCTACCCCAAATGCAGTATTCCAAGACACGTTCTAGCCCATCATGAAAGAAACTCTGCATTACTGAAGGTTACAGCCATTCAATACATTCCCCATTCCCAACCCGATGGAGAAAGATTTAAAAAACTGTGTGCCCAAGAGACTTATTGGATATTCAAACTCAATAGTCTCTCACCTGAAGGCCTGAATAAAGAGTTGGAAGTCAGCACCATCATCTAATCTTCCTCCCTCCCATTGGATGATCCCCAGGACCCCCCTCTTCCCACTCCTTCCTCCCCCCAGTTCATGCTGTCCCCGAAAATATCCTCCAGGGCATTTTTCACATGCACGCTTCTTGTTATGTGCACAGGGTTTTTGGTTTGCATCAACAGATGTACACGCAGTTGCTCACACACACACACGTATAATTTGCCATGTGCAATTATATATCTACTGTATATACCAGTGGTTCTCAACCTCTCTAGTGCCGTGACCCCTTGATAAAATTTCCCAAGCTGTTGGGACCCCCAACGGTAGAATTTTCGTAGCGTGGGTTGTCAGCGCCCCTAACCCTCGGACATTTAGGGCTCCCTGAGTCCCTTCCACTCGTACCATATTAAAACCCCTTCTGGTAAATTTTAGGATGTTACACTCTCTTTATGTTCTCCTTTCTTTCCCTTTCATCTCTCTATCTTAATTCATTTTTTATCCCCCCCCCCATCCCCTCTAGCTGTCTTCTCTGTTCTTTCTCTTATTCCTTCTCTCCCTCTCCCTTCCATGTATTCTCTATTTTTAGTGGCAGTGCTGGCGGGGAATTCTGATCAGCCAACTTGGGTGCTCTTGATCAAAATCACCTGCTGACCTGAGAACTGTAGTAGGGATTTTAAATGGCAACTCTAATCACAGGTAGTGTTACCCACTGTGTCTCCAGCTCTGTAGTGTCTCGCAGCAGTGACCCCTATGCTGTAATCAGAAGATAGGGTCTTCTCCAGCCCCTCCCACTTCACATTCCTCACCAGTCAGCTGACCTCTAGTCTCCTCCTGCCCCACAGCCATGTTGTGAGCTAAATGGGCAGCCACAGGCTCCAGGAACTGCCCTGCTGGGCATCTGCGAAAAGGCTGTGAGTGCTGCGGGCTTCAGGAACAGCCCAGGATTTGGTGACCCCTGGCAAATTGTCATTTGACCCCCAAGGGGGTCCCGACCCCCAGGTTGAGAACCACTGGTATATACCATCTCGCTATGTATATCCTTTCATGGGTACATACTAATCAATTGATTAATTAACTCTCTCATTTATTCACTCATCTATAGCTACAGTCACAATATTATTATACTTTAAGTAATTTCAAATAATGTTTTTGATTAAGATTATCTGTTTTTTTTCCCTCTTCCTGCAAATTTATTTTTTGTTTGTATTTACAATATACCTTATAGACCCTTATGAATTCTCCAAAACGGCGGCAACGTGTGCATGTGTATGTGTAATGTGTAATTATATATATATATACACATGTATCACTGTTGCATCTAGTTAATTTTATGTATCCTTTTTACTTTTTTTACAACAAGGTACACACTCAGGCATTTACCCACCCAAGACCTATTCCATCATATATTCCTTTTATCCAAACCAACCGGTAACGTTATTTCTCATTTTCATCTTTATGTACTGTATATGTATGTATGTTTATATATGTATGTATGTATATATATATATATATATATATATATATATATATATATATATTCTATATATATGATTCTCACATATGTTTCACACATATATTACACATTTTAAATCATGTCTCTAAGTCGTAAACTTGCTTTTTAACAATTATAGCATTTAGCTTTATTGTATTCTCTATATAAATGTGATGTGACTGTTATAGGATCAGCTGATGAAGAAGGCGAGGCCGTGCCTTCGAAACGCGTTCTGATTGGCCAGACAGTGTGTGGGCAGATCCCCAGTTTGCAGTCCTGAACCACTCCCACCCAGAGACACACATTCGACATCTCCATGAGTCTTATCAAGGCTCCAGCTGCAGCTAACACACGGTGCTCGTGGATCCCTCAATAGAGACTTTCCAGCGGCCCTCCTGTGATCCTGTGACATGCAGTTCTCACCCGCTCTAGCACTCTGCAAGTGCTCCAACATTTTCCACGCAAGTTTTTAGTGTTGTTTTATACTTATATACTGAATAAATTCCTAAGCTGTTTAAAGGATTGGCTTGGCGCTTCTCGTTCCTCTTTTACTGGTTGATGCCTGACTATTATCTGGAATGCTGCGCTGCTTGTACTTGCCGCAGGATATACAGTGTTGCTGGTGGATCCCTGCTCCTCCTCAGATCCGCTGGTAATGATGTTGATCACTTGTACAGATCTTGACCTTTGGTACAGATGTACAGATGTTGATCACTTGTACAATTGTTGACCACTGGTACAGATGTTGACCACTGATACTGATGTTAACCACTGGTACAGATGTTGTTCACGGGTACAGATTTTGACCTACAAGACATTTTGGACAATTTCATCCTCCCAACTTTGTGGGAACAGTTTGGGGATGGCCCTTTCCTGCTCCAACATGACTGTGCACCAGTGCACAAAAAAGGTTCATAAAGACATGGATGAGCATTTTTGAGGAGGGAGAACTTGACTGCCCTTCACAAAGTCTTGACCTTAATCCGAAAAACTTTTGGATGAATAAGAGCGGAGACTGTGAGCCAGGCCTTCTTGTCCACATCAGTGCCTGACCTCACAAATGCACTTCTGGAAGAATGGTCAAACATTCCCATAGACACCCTACTAAACCTTGTGGACAGCCTTCCCATAAGAGTAGAAGCTGTTATGGCAGCAAAGGGTGGGCAACTCAATATTGAACCCTATGTACTAAGACTGGAATGTCATTAAAGTTCATGTGCGTGTAAAGGCAGGCATCCTGATACTTTCAGTAATTTTGGGCCAGATTCACAGAGCAAGTACGCCGGCGTATCTACTGATACGCCGGCGTACTTTCAAATTTCCCGCGTCGTATCTTTAGTTTGAATCCTCAAACCAAGATATTTTTTTTTTTTTAAGTTTGGCTGAACCACCACTGATCAAAATGTTCTGAAGTTTTAAGTCACTGATTTTTAAAGAAAAGTATGTTTTTTTTCTCCAGTCATACTTACCTTGGTGGATGGAGCATCAGAACGATGCTTCATCTGTCCCCCAGCGTCTCTGCACTAAGAACCGAGCCACCGAACACTGACGATGGCTCGGATCTCACTCCTCCCTGAGCAGAGGATGCTGACTGTCTGCTCTACTTCTCAGTGCTCATTGGAGTGCTGAACAGTGGAGGGGCAGGGAGTGGCCATCTCAGTGGCTCGCTGAGACTGCCATCAATCAGGGCAGCTGGTGGATCCAGACTTGGAAGTCAGGATGACACGCTGCCCCGACTGATGGCAGTGACGTCAGCGTAGAGTGGACATCAGACAGGTCACAGACGTGCAAAAAGAATTGCACCCCTGTGACCCAGAGGAGAAGCCCAGCCTAAAAAGCTCAGGCTGAACTTCTCCTTTAAACAAGTGTACAGTACATATCAGAAGTTCTACCTTTCCGATTACCTCACTAGCTACAAGCTTGTCATGACTTATTGGGGTTAATTTACAAAAGAGAAATAGTCCGTTGACTTTTTAAAGGAAGTTGCACTTTGCAAGGGAAATTTCCCCAGAGCTTTGTGAATGTGGTGAAATTTTAACCAACAAAGAATATCCAATTGAAAATTAACAGAAGGATTTTTGCTTGCACATGATTGAATTATGTAATTCAGCAGAGCTTTACCTCGTTCATTAAACTCTGAAAATAATTTCCTTGCAAAGTGCAACTTCCTTTGCAAAGCGAACAGCCAGTTTGTCTTTAATAAATCAGCCCCAGTAACTCAGAAATGATTAAAGCCTAAAAAAAAGTATAAATTTCAGACGATTTTTTTTTTCTCAGCAGATTTGAAGTCTTTGCAGTATTTTATACATTGGGCTAGACAAAACTATAAACCTCTCCGTTTTTTTGTATACATTTGTCAAAAAGTATTCTCTGGCGTGGATGTAGCATTGTTTCTGAGCTTCAGAGAAAGCCGGACTCCAGTACCAGAAGGGAGACATAGCTCAAACACATGACAGCTATTGTAACAGGCTTCCTTTATAAGGTGCTACCTGTTCACAGTGCTATACAAAATACAAGACAGTTTTATTTATTTGTAGAAACTTTAATTTGTGATAGCCATTCAGTTAAATAAGGAGTATGCAATCAGAATAATAAAACATGTTCTCCTAGTGGCAGGTGAAACTATACCTAGTTAATAATAAAAAATAAATTGGGATAACAGTGCAAAGCAGGGTTTCACTAGAAAATGTCTGGCCCAGATGGCACACGGTCAACATTCTTTTGTAGCTTAGTTTAATAATAACAAAGCTGCTTTTAAGCATTCAAGAAGCTTGGTATCACGAAACTGGTGTAAACTGAATTTAATCCTTGAACTTCAAAAGCAATTGTACTTTCACAAGATTATGTGGAAACACCCCAAAAGATACTGTTGAAGTTTAACAAATGCTCACAAACTATTTAAAAAGCATTATTCTGACTGTGTGGCACATAACATCCAGTTAGTGGCATGAGCTTCAAATGGTTCTGTTAAAACTTTAATTCCCTTAACACTATGAAGATCAACCCTTTACTTGTTTTTTAGGACTATTGGAGTATGTTGATATAGATTTTAGTGAATAGGTAAAAAAATAAAAAATATATCAGAATTGTGTGTATTTAAATATTTTTAGTGAAGGGATCTGTAATACATGGCCATTTCACTTTGCAGCACCATAAAATCAATATTTTTATTCCTGCTGGATAGTACAGCTCTTGCTATACTTCTGACCTAGTCCAGGTATAAGGGCTGCAGGTCTCATAGACATAAGTTCTAGAGTCATTTTGCCTCCACCTCAATCCTTAGACCCCTTTCACACTGAGGCGCGTTGCAGGCACTATTACGCTAAAAATAGCGCTTGCAAAGCGCCCTGAAAGAGTCGCTGCTGTCTCTCCAGTGTAAAAGCCCAGAGGGCTTTCACACTGGAGCAGTGCGCTAGCAGGACGGTAAAAAAAAGTCCTGCTAGCAGCATCTTTGGGATGGTGAACGAGCAGTGTGTATACCACTCCACCACCACTCATGCCCATTGAAATGAATGAGCACCGTGGCTATACCGCCGGCAAAGCGCTGCTGCTTTGCGGTGGCTTTAACCCTCAGCTGCTAGCGGGGGTAAAAGCGCCACCGCTAGCAGCCGAATAGCGTCGCAAAATTAACAGTAAAACCCCTCTCCCTCCTATACGGGTCTCTCTGTTGTGTCCCGGTATCCCCCCCCTGAGAATTGGGAAGACTAGGCCCGGGGCATAAACAGGAGTGAGAAAAATTTATAAGAAGTAATAGTAGAAGATGTCTCCTTCTTACTCGTATATCCGTAAGGGGTACTTATTGAGACCATAAATGTTGTTTGTATGTTGGTTTTGTATGCTGTTTTTAGTGTATTGTTGTCAAAAATAATAAAATTATTTTGGAAAAAACAGTAAAACGCTGCTAAAAATAGCGGCCCTTTACTGCTGATGCACCCACCGCCCCAGTATGAAAGGGGCTTCAGTCATTCGCAGAATCTCTGCCTGTGCTGCATTGAAATCCCAAAGTACAGGTGATACTCGAAAAATGTGTATATTGTGCAAATGTTCATTTATTTCACTAATGCAACTTAAAAGGTGAAACTAATATATGAGATAGACTCATTACATGCAAGCAAAATAGTTCAAGCCATGATTTTTCATAATTGTGATGATTTTGTCTTACAGTTCATAAAAACCCCAAATCCACAATCTCGGAAAATTTAAATATTGTGAAAGGTGCAATATTCTAGGCTCAAAGGGTCAGATTCACAGAGCACTTAAGCCGGCGTATTTCGAGATGCGCAGCATAAGTGTAAATATGCGCGTCGTATCTATGCGCCGTATCCCCAAAACCAGATACGCCAGAAAACCAGCTTTTTCCGACCGACGTAAAAAGATTACACCGGCGCATTATGGGGCGCAAAAATACGCTAGACGCACCATTTTTTTGCTAGTCAAATATGCAAATGAGGGAGATACGGCGATCCACAAAAGTACATTTGTGTGGCGCAGGCTACGCCCTGTGCGCATCAGCTGTATGTCCGGTCTAAAGTTACCCCTTATAAAAGCAGGTTTAACTTTGCACCAGATGTGTGCATGTCAGCTAAAGCAACACCGTTAGGGACAAGCTGAGCACACACACTTGCAGGACAACAATCTCTATGCCAACATGCCAGGGGCATCCATGGTCATAGCTATACTAGTGGCTTTAGATGCGTGCAGAAGGAGGAGGGAACGGAGGAGGAGGAGGAGGGCACGGGAGAGGATATACCGACCGCGCATAGACGTCTTTGGCATGGCTGATTCTGAGGTGGTTCGCATCTTCAGATTCAGCCCTGATGCCATCATGGAATTAACCACAATCCTGAAAGATGACATCACCAGCCCAACACACTGCTCACATGCAGTGCAGCCACTGGTCAAGGTACTGGCAACACTCCATTTCCTCACCAGTGGCTCTTTTCAGCGTACAAGTGGAGTGGTGGCTGGGATGTCACAATCCTCCATTAGCAGATGTGTGCACCAGGTTGTCCCTGCAATCCTCAGACGCATGGCCAACCAAATCATCAAACCCACCCAGGAGCACCTGCGGATGAAGGCAATGCGTGATTTCTACAGAATTGCAGAATTACCACGCACTGTGGGGGCCATTGATTGCACACATGTGGCACTACAGCCCCCCGTGAGACAGAGCACATATACCGCAATCAGAAGCATTGGCATTCCATCAACGTACAGGTGATAGTCGATGCCCAATGCCTCATATGGCACATCCGTGCCAAACACCCAGGATCCAGCCACGACAGCTACATATACCGTCAGAGCCACATCCCAACAGAATTTGAACAGAACGTGTATGGGGACAGCTGGCTGGTTGGTGAGTGACATGGGTGTCAGGCATGACTGTCCCCCCCATGATGCAGACATCACGAGGGGCACATGCATGACTAACATCCTCCTGTCTTTTCCCTTCCAGGTGACTCTGCATATGCACTTGGACCCCATCTCATGACTCCATACCGGAATCCCCAAACCCCAGGAGAGCAAAGATACAATGAAGCACACATACGTATCCGTGGAGTGGTGGAACGCACATTTGGCCTCCTGAAGTCCCGTTTCCGATGCCTGCATAAGTCTGGGGGTACCCTGTTGTATTCCCCATACTTTGTGTGCCAGATCATCAGTGCATGTTGCATGCTACACAACTTCGCCGTGAGAAGGGGCCTGGAGATTGACCTACATGATGACCTGACCCCCGAACCAGACAATCCCCCCCTGACCGAGGGTACCCCGTCTTCTGAGGGAGCAGCAGTCAGGAGACGCCTTGGAGAAGGCATCTTTACACGTTAAACACACACATTAATCATGGCACAAGCACAATGCACGCATGCACACCACTGTGGTCCCTAGCACACACACCCCACATCCTCATCAAATTGGATTAGACCAAAGTACACCGCACGGTACTAGGGAGCAGCAACGCCAGGCCACGCCAGGGCTCCAATTATGTCATTGTACATTCATACACCATTCACACGGACCTGGGGATCACTTCTCCCTGGTCCTGGGGAACCCTTCTCTACCACAAATAAGGGTGACACCCCTTTTCTGGCAGGAATGTCACCCCCACATTCATACATCATTCACAAACATAAAACAAATCATAATCACAGTAAAATAAAAAAAAAACACTGAAAACAAAAATACACAAAAAATTAACGTCGTTGGCGTGACCCACGCCTGGGCCGGCCACGGCCATGGCCTTGGCCCCTCAGGGGAGACTCATAGGGGGGGGAATCAGGGGAAGGAGGCCTCCCCTGGTCTCTGCCCACCTGCCGGCCTGCCCTCCAAGGCCACGGCAATTCTGTTTAGGCCCACATTGAGTTCTGCCGTATTGGCCTGGACTGCCTGGGTCAGGGCACACACCTCCTGACCCACGCCTGCTGTGGTGGTCTGCATTTCATTAAAGCAGTTTATGAGAGCCAGGGAGTTACAGCTCATGTCCTGAACTGAGTCCTTTATGGATGCCAGTTTCTCCTCCATCTGGGCCAAAGTCTGGGTGACCTGACTCAGATGGTGGGTCTGAAGGGCCTGGTCCCTCTGCAGATTTGCAGTCAGAAAGTCTGCCACCCCCCTGGTCTTGTGGGTCGCCTTCCTGCCTCCAGATGAGGCTTGTGGCCTGGGAGTAGGAGAGACCTCTGGGGGGAAGCCATGTTGGGGGAGGAGTGGGAGGGGGCTAGCCCTGATGGAGGCCTGACTGCTGCCAGCCACAGGGGGAGCCTCCAAATGGAGAAGTACCTCATTGGCACTGGTGACCTCCTCCCCCTCAACCTCCTCCTCCTCATCCTCCTCCACCTCCTCCTCATCCTCCTCATGAGGTGAGCTGTGGCCACTCCCCTCCCCTGAGGACTCCTGGCTTTCCTGGGGGTCTTCATCAGCCTGATGTCCGGGGGATGGTGCAGACTGGCCAGATGGCCCCGCACCCTCCTGCACATCTGTGGATGACACAAAACATACACAGGTTGGAGGATCCACACACTTGTCACATATTCCCTCCCCCCCACACATGCTACTCGCCAGATAGAAAGAAAAAAACGTACCTGTCCTCACGGCCTCCTCAGAGTCAAAGCCAGGCAGGCCCACCACTTGCTGCCTGTGGAAGCACTGGGCCACTGTACGCTCCTCAGCAGTCAGCCTGACAGGGCATGGTGGTCCCCCTCCAGTGCCCCTGGCATGTGCTGTTAGATTGGCCATCTTCCCACGGACCACGCGCCTCAGATCGTTGATCTTTTTGTTTGATCCCACTGAGGCTCCTCGTCTCACCCCCCAACGCATTGATATCATCTACAGGATCTGCTTCCTCCTGGCCGGGGTGGTGTCACGACTCTAAGGGCCATGCAAAAACCGCCCATGTAGGGTAATGGCCCTGGTAAGAATCTCCTTCTCCCGCAGAGAGAAGTTCAACTTCCTCTTCCTTGTTGCCATCTCTGCAACAAACAATCACCAAAAACAGACAGCAAAAACAGACAGCAAAAACAGACAGCAAAAACAGACAACAAAAAACAGACACCAAAAACAGACAGCAAAAACAGACACCAAAAACAAACAGCAAATACAATCTCCAATAACACTCTCCAATAAGACTTTCCAATAACACTCCGACACAAACCAACAAACACCAACGGACAACAGAACAAAAGCACCTTGCTTCAGGAAGGGAAACACATGGATGTACTTTTGCAATGGAAGGGCGTATGTCTGGGCCTATTTATGCCCTGGGCGTATCTCACTAAGTACGCCGGGCCTAGTTCCTATCTCACTGGTTGCGCCGGGCCGAGTTCTGAGCATGCGCATTGAGGCGCAGAACATAGTCAGCATCATGCGTGCATGTGCAGTCCGGCCGGCCCTTCATTTGCATGGGGTCACGGCTCATTTCAATGGAGCACGCCCACTTCCTTCCCACTTTCAATTACCCCGCCTTACGCCTCATAATTTACATTACGCTGGCGCATATTTGGACGCAAATACTTTGTGAATATGGTACTTGCGTCTCTAAGTTGAGCCGGCGTAACGGAAATGAGATGCGCTACACCAGTCTATATATGCGCCGCTACATGAATGTGGCCCAAAGTGTCCCACTCTAATAAGCTAATTTAGCCACAACACCTGCAAAGGGTTCCTGAGCCTTTATTAAATGGTCTCTTGGTCTGGTTCAGTAGGAATCACAATCATGGGAAGGACTGCTGTCCTGACAGGTGTGCTGAAAACCATCATTGACACCCTTCATAAGGAGGGAAAGCCTCAAAAGGTAATTGCAAAAGAAGTTGGATGTTCCCAAAGTGCTGTATCAAAGCACATTAATAGAAAGTTATGTGGAAGGGAAAAGTGTGGAAGAAAAAAGTGCACAAGCAGCAGGGATGAATAATAAAGTGAAGTAGCACTTTTAGACAAAAAGGAGAAAAGAATAAGAAAAAAAAAAGAAGAAAAAGAAAGACGCACCAGCCTAGTATATTACCATTGACAATTTATTAAATAGATATGATAAAATTGATACTGCTGAGCTCTGATGAAGAGGTCCCTGTTGCCTTGAAACGCGTCAGGCGGCAGTGACACACCTCCTTCCCCCCTATCCGGGAGTGTGGCTCGAGGGGTATTCATCATACCGTTGTTGACAAGCCTTTTATACCATTTCTTTTGTGGGTAGTTTTTTTTTTTTTTTTAACATTCAAAGTTTATTGAAACAAAAGAGAATCATAGTACATATCAGGGCAAACATGTAGTAATATGAAGTTTCACATTTACATAACATATCTCCGTGTGTCTAATCAGTAGAGGATATATTACGTGCTAGAAATCACACATATAAGATTCCACGAATAGAACAGTTCGTCAACTAATTAAAGTCTGAGCTATCAACTCATGAGGAGTAACTTATCTAAGCCGGCCTTGCGTCATGCGTAGAGCAATTGGATTGGTGTCCCAATATGTCTTCTATGAGGACAAGAAAGGTTTAAAAGACATAGGAAAAGAGGAAAGAGCAAACCTGAGGGCTCAGGGGTAGAGAGCTAGAATATAATAGGGAAGACATAGTGGAATGAGGAATCAAGATATGAAAGAAGAGTTTCACATGTGGATTGAACTGGATAACATATATATAGATCCAGGAGAGGGGACAGAGGGGTGACACTGAACCAGAAGGTGCAGATATATGGATATAGATCTGAGTGAGTGTTAGACGATTACCTGTCAGGTTTACGGTGTATTGACTACGGTTGGGGACTTTGTTATTTCAGAGAAGGCTTCAGAATATTTGAATATGACCCAGGGACGCCAGGTTTCATGGAAACCCTCATTCGACTCTTTGAATTGAGCTAATGTGTCTTCCATTTCATGGATTTCTGTGACCTTGAGAAGCCAGTCCGCTACCGAAGGTGGTCTTGTTGTGTTCCAACGAGTTGGAATTAGGGATTTGGCCGCGTTTATCAAGTGTTTTGTGAGCGAATTTTTGTATTTTTTGAGGGGCCAGTTGGAGATGTGCAGGAGACAGCATGCAGCGTCAAGTGGTAGTGTGGTCTCTGTGATTTTGAGAATCATAGTGGTGATTTCAACCCAATATGGCTTTATTAATGGGCAGCTCCACCAAATGTGGGATAGAGAGCCTTTTTCTTTGTTGCATCTCCAGCATTGATCACTCTTTGAAGGATCCCAACTGTGTAGCTTAACAGGCGTCAAGTACCAGTGTGTCAACAGTTTGCATGCTGTCTCCTGCAATCTCGTGCTTATTGAGCACTTATGTGTTAAAATACACGCTTTTCTCCATTGTTTGGGTGTTATGTTTACCTGTAGCTCAGCCTCCCAGGTCCTCCTCAGTCCATCCTCTGGGTCGCAACAATCTCTCTGCAGCCATCCATAGGCCGTCGACGTTGCTCTGGGAAGATGCTCACCAGTGTAACACACCGACTCAAATTCTGTCAAGGGTTTGCAAAAAGTGTCAGGTTCGCCTTTGCTATGTAGGAAGCTACGAAGCTGTAGGTAAGCCCAGAAAGGGAAGTTTATGAGGTTATTGTCCGTTTTCAATGTGCTCCAGTCCTTAACCGTGCCCTGGGAAAAGCAATCTCCTGCAAGGAGGTGGCCTCTACCCTCAGATGGGCCGAATTGAGCATTATCAACCCCAGGAATTAAATCCGGATTGTCACCTAATGGAGTAAGAGGTCCTGTGGGAGTCAGCAGGTTTGTTTTTTGGGCTAGCTCGTGAATTAGTTTTAGAGTTGTGCCCGTGATGGGATGATTTTTTGTGCCTTTTGGTAAACTCGACCAATCCATCCAGGGTGAGAACTTCAGGGGGATAGAATTCAACTCGCCTTCCAAACCCACCCAATCCTTTGAGTCCTGATGGCAGTGCCAGTCTATGACCCTCGTCAACTGGGCCGCTAAATAGTAGTGTCTAAAGTTGGGTAGTCCAAGTCCTCCCTGTTCCTTCATTCTAAGTAGTAGATTGTATTTTAGCCTAGGTTTTCTCTGGGCCCAGAGGAATTTGCGAATAATTTTACGGAGGGCTGAAAAGAAATTAGCTGGTATATGTATCGTAAGGGCGCGAATTAGGTACAAGTATCTTGGGAGAATGGTCATTTTGATAATTGCTGCTCGCCCAAACCACGAGAAAAACCCCTTGTGCCATCTCTCGAGGTCTTCTCTAATGGAGCCATACAGTGGAGTGAAATTTTCATTGAAGATGGAAGCTAATTGTGGTGTTAATCTGACACCCAGATATTTCATGCTCTTGACAGTCCATTTAAAGGAGGATGACTCCTTAGCAGAGGCCAGAACTTGTTCTGGGAGGTTTATGTTCATAGCCTCGGATTTCGTATAATTAATTTTTAAGTTGGAAATGTAGCCGAATTGTGTGAAGTGTTTTATTAAGTTGGGGATGGTAATATGGGGGTTGGTGAGAAAGAATAACAGGTCGTCCGCAAAGGCAGCCACCTTATATTCTCTAATCCCGACTGTGAAGCCCTTAACTGAGTCCTCCAGGTTTATGGTTCTAATAAAGGGCTCTAGCGAGAGAATGAACAATAGTGGTGATAAGGGACACCCCTGTCTCGTACCATTCGAAATATGGACTCTGTCAGATAGGGTCCCATTTATTTTTAATCTAGCTGTTGGGTTCTGGTACAACGAGGCTATCCATGTTAGCATCTTGGGACCCAAACCAATATGCTCACAGGTCGCCAGCATATAGTCCCATGCCACTCGGTCGAAGGCCTTCTCCGCGTCTGTGGACAGGAGAAGGCCCTCGATGTTCAATGGGACAGCTGCGTGTGTCAGGAGCAGGGCCTTGTAAATGTTGTCCCTCGCTTCTTTGCCAGGCATGAAGCCCACCTGTTCAGGACCAATCAGCTTCTGAAGGAGTGGAGTTAATCTATTGGTGATTATTTTGGAAAAAAAATGTACGTCTAAGTTTAGTAGGGATATAGGCCTGTAACTGGGACATTCAGAAGGGTCTTTGTCAGGTTTGGGGATTACTGTGATGAATGCTGATAGCCAATCAAGTGTTATTTTTCTGGGGTCAGCTAAAGAGTTCAGTGCCTTCACCAATGGATCTGAGATGAGATCAACTAGGGATTTATAATAAATAGTTGTAAACCCATCTGGGCCTGGACTTTTGCCCAACTTCAGGTGTTTTATGACTTCTTGAATTTCCGAGGGGGAGATAAATCCCTCCAGGGTGTCTGTCTCTAGACTGCCAAGTGTGGGTAAGCCACTCTGAACGAGAAAGTCTTTTATGATGTTAGGTCTATCACCAGAGAGATTTGAGGGCTTATGTTGTTGCGGTAGGTTGTATAGACCGGTGTAATAGGAATGGAAGTGTTTTGCAATATCTTCCGTGGACACGTCCAATTTACCTCCTGGTCCCCTAATCCCCATGATAGTGTTGCTATGGACATGTTCCCTTAGTGCCTTTGCCAAATATTTGCCTGTTTTGTTGCCGGACTCATAGTAAATTTTCTTTTTAAAAAACAAAAAACGTTTGGCCCTGTTATCAAATATCTGCTGTAAGGCTTTCCTAGTCTCCAAGAGCTCCGAAGCAGTATACAAAGAAAGTGACTGCTTGTGAAGCGTTTCCAGCTTATTGATGCGCCCAGAGAGTCTCTTAATCTCTTTCTCCCTGTCCCTCTTGCGCTTAGCTCCCATTTTCATAAGTTCCCCTCTAATTGTGCACTTGTGAGCTTCCCAGATTGTTAGGGGGTCCATATTTGGTGTACTGTTGCGTTCAAAGAATTGTTTGAGAGATAGTCTAATGTCTTCTAGGAGCAAGGGGTCAGTGATCAGGGAAGAGTTTAGTCTCCAAGTCTGCGACTTCGGCTGTATCTTAGTTAGGTCTAGAGTCACGGCAACAGGGGCATGGTCCGAGATTGAGCCTATACCAATTTTTGCATCTGTTAGAAGAGACAGGTCTTTCTGCGTGACAAAAAGATAGTCTATGCGTGTGTATTTTTCGTGGGGGAAGGAGTAGAATGTAAAGTCCCTCCCTTCTGGGTTCAGGAACCTCCACGTGTCAATCAGCTGTAAAGAATGCAAAACTGTTTTGATCTGCCTCAGGGTTCTGTACTTTACACTGGATTTGCTATTGGATGTGTCCACCAAAGGGTTCAATGGGATGTTAAAGTCTCCACCTAGCACTACACAACCCACCGCAAAGCACTGTAATTGTTGGATTACCTGTCTACAAAAGGTTAAGTGTGCCCTATTCGGGAAGTAGACATTCGCTAGAGTAAGGGGGATGCCTCCATATGTTCCCTTGACAAAAACGAACCTACCTTCGGGGTCCACCTGTTGGTCCGTGAGTTGGAAGGGAGCCTCTTTGTGAATTAAAATTGTGACCCCCTTGGATTTGGCGAGATCATTGGTGGCGTGAATTGCCCTAGAGAAAGTTGAGTCGGTGAGCTTGGGCACATGGTGTGTTTTAAAGTGCGTCTCCTGTAATAGTACGAAGTGAGCTTTACCTTTTTTGAGTTCCCTGAGCAACGCCGACCGCTTTTCCGGTGAATTTAGTCCCCGGACGTTATGAGAGATCACCATCGGTGTGTTGCCTAGTGAGGAGTACGCCATGAGGCTGACCTGGGAGTGAACACCCGACTATCCAGTCCTGGAATCAAATAAAGATGGTGAGATACAATTCGATATAGAGTATTAGATTATAGCATCAATTCCACATGTGAAAAAAGACAGAATAAGTTCTAGAATTAGAAAATCGAGAAGAGAGGTTGGAGAGTGTAGTAACTTCCTCACGATAGAGCCCTATCTATTGAGGATAAACAAATGTTAGTGTGTTGTGTCCCGGTAGGGACCGACACTATGTGGGGGAAAGGGAGGCGGCCACCTAGAGGGTGGAGATGCGCTCCGTCTTTGCTCCACTCAGTTGAGAGGCAACGCAGTCAACAGATTACAATGTTGGAAATGTAATAGGTATAAACAAAAATGGACTAAAGTTGTACCTCCCAACCACATATAGCCTAATAATACGCTATTTGTATTAAAACAAATGAAACAATCATTGATGAATTATCCCGACCAAACCAAAAGGTGGCAGGGAGTGCCCCAGAACTGGGCCGGGGCACCCTATCACCTAATCCTCTCCCGCCCACCCCATAGCAATGCATGAGGGGGAGGAAGGAAAACTAACGGAATGAAAATAAATGGCAAACAGCTCTTGCGGAAAGCGAAGCACATGGTAACAAATAAGAAAATAAAGAAAGACCCCGACAAACTACAGTATCCCATTCTGCATTAGATTGTACAAAGCTGATAAGTCATATTAAAGCCATACTCAACAGATGGCGATTACCCGACCATGTGGGTCCCTCAACCCTGTTGGAAGTCCCATGGCAAATTTCATCCCTGTGAGGCATGTAAAGACAAATACAGGGGAAAAAGCTATAAAAAAAAGGGAAAAGTATTAAAAAAAAGAAAAAAAAAGGGGAGGAGGGCGAGGGAGGGTTGGGGAAGGCAGCGGGGGTAATCTCATTCCTCAGGTGAAACCAGAGACAAGCTGGGGTGTTATATAAGCAGCCTTGCGTTAATGAACAGTCCTGGATGGCTGTTTGATACATTGCAAATCGTTCAATGGTGGCAGGGTATGTTACTTTAAGTCAAGGTGCAAGTGGGGAATAACAGTTCATGGGGTTTCGTTCTGCAGCCTTCGGTTACCCATCTAAAAAGCGGGACTTAACCCCCTTGAGTAGGAGGATGATTCCAATGTTGGGGGAAATTTAGGCACTGTTGTGGTGCGAGGTGGTTTCAGGTAGTCGTCTGGGGTGTAGCAAGCTTTCCGCGGGGATTAGAGCCAGAACATCCAACAAGGAAGATCGACGGATCAGCCAATTCAGTACTCATCGGCTCTGTCCTGATCTTGAGCGGGTCTCCGACCCGGGGTGCCGCCTCTGGCCCCCCCACCCCTCGCGTTTTTCATTTTCTTCGTCTGTCTCTTCTCTGGGGAAGAGAGCGGGGAACGAGAAGGGCTCCGGTTGCATGGTGGCAGCGCAAAATCAGCATACCAGTCCGGGAGATTGGTTGTGTCCAGTCCCAGGCTTTCACAAAAATCCGGCAAATCAGCTGGCACTCTCAGTATGTGCTGATGACCGTTTGCAGTGACAATGAGCGCGAAAGGGAAGCGCCAGGTATATCTGATGTCCTTCTCCCTCAAGATCTCCAGCAGAGGACGCAGGGCCCTGCGATT
The DNA here is from genome assembly GCF_905171775.1 of Rana temporaria. NCBI lineage: Eukaryota > Metazoa > Chordata > Amphibia > Anura > Ranidae > Rana > Rana temporaria. The sequence goes on from NC_053490.1 coordinate 406,257,917, forward strand.
TCTAAGGGTGATCTGGGAGAGGTCCTGAAACAGCATTATAGATTCACCGTTGAATACCACTCGGTCACTTCTCCTAGCCTTTCTCATAATCTCCTCCTTTAACTGGAAATCTTGGAGACAGCAGATGATATCTCTCGGAGGCGCAGCATCAGGGCCCCTAGGCCTAAGGGCTCTGTGAGCGCGTACAAACTCTATTACTGTGTCTTCTTGTCTCTCGAGCACACTATTAAACAGTCTTTGTAAGGCAGGGATAACATGATCAGACTCTACAGTTTCAGGGATGCCTCTCACCCTAATGTTGGACCTTCGTCCTCTGTTGTCGAGGTCTTCTAAATGTCTATTCATTTCTATGAAATGATTAGCGTGTGCCACCGCAACTCCCTCCAGCCGCTGTATGGCCTTATCCCTCTGCCTTCCAGCATGTTCTGATGCAGCCAGTTTTTCTGTGAGGACGACCAAGTTGGTTTTTAAGTCCGTGATGGCCGCGGAAAACGTGGACTTAATGTCCGCTGTGAAGCCCGACATGTCCTCATAAGTCAGAGGCTTGTTGGAGCGCGATGTGTTCCTACCCGCATCCTCGGCTGCTGAATCAGATTCGCCGCTGAAGTCCTCCTCATGGCGTGCCGGCGCCATCTTGGGATCGGCTCCCCCGGGGTGAGCGGACTGTTTCTGGGCAAAGTGATCTGAAATGCTCCGGGACGCGGGGGTCGATCTTCCTTGTCGCGATCGTGCCTGGGGTGTGAAAAAGAGCTTTTTGCCCGGCATCAGTGCTGCGGTGGTCGGGAATCAGGCAGATAGGCTATATGCTGACCGGAGTTCCTCTAATGTGCTGCCATCCAAGCCGTGCGCCAAGCCACGCCCGGGGTAGTTTTATTTTATCATATCTATTTAATAAATTGTCAACGGTAATATACTAGGCTGGTGCGCCTTTCTTTTTCTTCTCTGCAAGGACACTGTTATCAGTTTTGACACTTGTGGAAATTTCCATGCGGAACATTGATTAACTGTTGGACAATCCACCCGTGCGCAGGAGTTTGTGTTCTTTGTCTTTTACTGAAGTAGCACTTTTTATTAAACACAGATAAATAAATATTCCTATAGTAATAAGTAAATACAATCCTCAAATGCATAATCATATATATAAATAGAAAACAGTCAGTAATCTAATAAAGTGCATTGCAATTTATCCATAAAAAAGGTGTGTTCTAATATTGGATAAAGTCCATTTGTAAAGGGCATCCAAGATAATCTGATGTTTTAGACAGAGAAACTCAGTCCTTATTCCAAATGGGATCACCTCCTAGGCAAACAAATGGAGATAATGGGGGGAGGGGAGAGGTAAGGGAGTCCAAATTACAAATGGAAACTTGGAAATGCAGATGTCCTTCTACAATCCTCCCCCAGTACTACCAGCCTCTCACCTTACACAAAGACCCCAACGGGTCTAATGATACATCAAGAAATACCGATCACCAGACACGGTTGTTGTATCCTCCCCTGGGTATCAGGACAAGTGATCACTATGGCTTTTCATCCAGCTTAATTTTTCCTTAGGGATGATATCTTTCTCAATGGGTCTGTACTCATCATAGGCAGAGAAGCCAACGGGTGCCTTACCTCTCCCTTTCCCCCTCATCTCCAGTGTTTGCCTGGGCGGTGATCACATTTGGAATAAGTACTGAGTTTCTCTGTCTAAAACATCAGATTATCTTGGATGCACTTTACAAATGGACTTTATCTAATATTGGAATACACCTTTATTTTATGTATATGTTCCAATGCACTTTATTGGATTACTGATTGTTTTTTATTTATATATATATATATATATATATATATATATTTATGATTATGCATTTGAGGATTGTATTTACTTATTAGTATAGGAATATTTATCTGTGTTTAATAATAAGCGCTACTTCACATTATTATTCATACATATCAGTGCTGGCAACACTAACAAAGTCTTGGCTGCTTTTTATTTTAGCACTTTATACATTAGCACTCTACTCCACATCAGCACTTCTTTATTGGCGCATTAGTATTTTTAATAATTTAAGCAGCAGGGATGACCGCAGCCTGGAGAGGATTGTCAGGAAAAGGCCATTCAAATGTGTTGGGGACTTTCACAAGGAGTGGACTGAGGCTGGGAGTCAGTGCATCAAAAGCCACCACACACAGACGGATCCTGGACATGGGCTTTAAATGTCGTATTCCTCTCGTCAAGCCAATCCTGAACAACAAACAACGTCAGAATTGTCTTACCTGGGCTAAAGAAAAACAGACCTGGTCTGTTGCTCAGTGGTCCAAAGTCCTCTTTTGTGATGAGAGACAATTTTGCATCTCATTTGGAAACCAAGGAGCCAGAGTATGGAGGAAGAATGGAGAGGCACACACTGCAAGATGCTTGAAGTCCAATGTGAAGTTTCCACAGTCTGTGTTTATTTGGGGAGCCATGTCATCTGCTGGTGTTGGTCCACTGTGTTACATTAAGTCCAGGGTCAACACAGCTGTCTACCAGGAGATTTTGAAGCACTTTATTCTTCCTTCCACAGATGAGCTCTATGGGGATGCTGACTTGATTTTCCAGCAGGACTTGGCACCTGCCCACACTGCCAAAAGCACCAAAACCTGGTTTAATGACCGTGGGATTACTGTGCTTGATTGGCCAGCAAACTCACCTGACCTGAACCCCATAGATAATCTATAGGGCATTGCCAAAAGAAAGATGAGAGACATGAGACCCAACAATGCAGAAGAACTGAAGGCCACTATTGAAGCATCCTGGTCTTCCATAACACCTCAGCAGTGCCACAGGCTGATAGATCACACCGCATTGAGGCAGTAATTGCCGCAAAAGGGGCCCAAACCAAGTACTGAGTATATATCCATGCTTCTACTTTTCAGAGGTCCGATATTGTTCTATGTACAATCCTTGTTTTATTGATTGCATGTAATATTCTAATTTTCTGAGATTGTGGATTTGGGGTTTTCATGAGCTGTAAGCCATAATCATCACCATTATGACAAATCACGGCTTAAACTATCTTGCTTTGCATGTAATGAGTCTATCTCATATATTAATTTCACCTTTTAAGTTGCATTAGTGAAATAAATGAACTTTTGCACGATATTCAAATTTCTCGAGTATCACCTGTATGTACAGCCCTGCCTGAGTTTTAAGTCTAAATATGAGATCTGAGGTCTTTTTGACCCCAAATCTCATATTTAAGAGGACTGTCATGCTTTTTTCTATTGCCAGGGATGTATGCATTCCTTTTAATAGGAATAAAAGTGACCAAAACATTTAAAAACAAGTATCAAAATAAAAAACTGAAAGTAAAATAAATAAGCTTTTTTTTTTTAAGCGCTCTGTCCCGATGAGCTTGCGTGCAGAAGCGAACACATATGTGAGCAGCGCCCACATATGAAAACGGTGTTCAAACCACACATGTGAGGTATTGCCACGATCGTTAGAGCGAGAGCAATAATTCTAGCCCTATACTTCCTCTGTAACTCCAAACATGCAAGCTGTAAACAAATTTAAACGTTGCCTATTTAAGGGTAAAAGTTTGTCGCCATTCCGCCTTTCCACGAGCGTGACATATTGGGTATCAATTTACTGGGCATAACATTATATTTCACAATATAAAAAAATGGGCTAACTTTACTGTTGTCTTATTTTTTAATAAAAAAAAGTGATTTTTTTAAAAAAAAAGTTCACTTGTAACACCGCTGCGCAAATACAGTGTACCAAAAAGTATTGCAACAATTCTCTAGGGTGTTAGAAATATATATATATATATATATATATATATATATATATATATATATATATATAATGTTTGGGGGTTCTAAGTAATTTTCTAGCAAAAAAAAATTATTTTTAACTTGTAAACACCAAATCTCAGAAAGAGGCTCGGGACTAGAGGTTAACCAAAAGTAACTTTTGCATTAAATTTTCGAGTGGCAATAATTCCTCTGGACCTGCTGACCCTTACCAAGCTGTCCACCTTCACAAACATAGTAATGGCACTGATTGTGGCAGGAACTGAGTGTGACTCATATATTGCAACATACAGTAGTAATCTGCCAACCATGGAATTTCCTCTGTCCCTGCTCTCCTTGATTTGATTCCATAGGGATGAATAAGGCGAGACTCTTGAGACTGGAAACAGGAACTCAGGAGATGGTCCTGTTTATCTCTGAAAAACACAAGTGTACAGGCACAGAACTGTACCACTAAGGCTGCATTCACACCTAGGCGTAGGCAATAGCGGCGTTTTAGGCAATAGCGGCGCGAATATGCGCGTTTGCGCGCGTTTGCATACAGCGTTTTCTGACGTTTTTGTACCTCGTCGTTTTTCTTATAATCCAATAGGAAAAATGATCATCCCTGACATCACTTGTTGCTATCCTAGGATTTTTATTTTCCTCTTCCTGTGTGAATATACCTCTTCCGGGGTCATCATTGTGCTTCCCATTCCAAGATGAACGACGATGAGATGGCATGTATGATGGCAGCAGTCACTGCCACCTCATATATGCTATACCAGGGACAGAGGAGAAGGAAGAGGGCATGGAGATATTGGATCCACCCTGTTATTGCCGGTCGGGAAGAGACAGGTCAATTTTGGGTCCTTTATAAAGATCTCCGAGAGCACGAGGAGAAATTCCTGGACTACACCAGGATGTCTATGAAAAGGTTTGTAAAAATTATCTGTATTAATTTTTTTTGACATTGTACCTTTCCATGTCCACTAAAAACCTCATTTATTTTTATTAACAGCTTCGATGAGTTGCTAGAACTGCTCAGCGGTAGATTACAGAGGATGGACACCTTTTTCCGCAATTCCATACCCCCTGTGGAGCGACTTATCATCACACTGAGGTAAAAAGTTAAAAAATCATTGTCAAATTTGTCCTGATCTACGTTTTTTTTACAATTTTCCAAAATGATGCTCTAGTGCCCATAAAATAAATAAAAAACAAAATTGTATACTCATCGTATAAGACTACCTACCCCCTTCCTACTATTCATGACTCGCCTCACGGTGCCACCATTACATTCCAGACTGTGCCCCATTACATGCCAGATTGAGCCCCATTATATGACAGATTGTGCCCCATTATATGACAGATTGTGCCCCATTACATGCCAGATTGAGCCCCATTATATGACAGATTGTGCCCCACCCATTACATGCCAGACCTGCCACATTACATGACAGACTGTGCCCCATTACATGCCAGATTGAGCCCCATTATATGACAGATTGTGCCCCATTACATTCCAGACTGTGCCCCATTACATGCCAGATTGAGCCCCATTATATGACAGATTGAGCCCCATTATATGACAGATTGTGCCCCATTATGTGACAGATTGTGCCCCATTACATGCCAGATTGTGCCCCATTATATGACAGACTGTGCCCCACCCATTACATGCCAGACCTGCCACATTACATAACAGACTGTGCCCCATTACATGACAGACCTGCACCATTACATGTCCTGACCTGACCCATTCAGACCGTGCCCTTACCTTTGCGAATCTTGCCCGTATGTTTCTTCAAAAAGCCGTGCCACCTACATCTTCTGTTCCGTGACAGGTGGAACATTCAGCGTCCTATGAGGCACTGTGTTCAGTGTTCGTCCATCATGGAGGCCCTCTCGTCCTCGGACGAGAGGGCCTCCGTGATAGGCGGAAAGCAAACACTCCAAACACTATTGCATACATTACCCAATAATATTATATTTGTATATGCATCTAATATTAAAAAACACACGTTTTAGAAGGTCCAATTTTTTTTATTTTTTTATAAAGTATATTATAAACTATATTCATCCTATTTTTAAATTTTTTTATTTTTTGGTCAAAAAACAAACTTTAAGCAAACGTTGCTTATAGAAAACAAACACTTTGACTGCAGTTGAACTAGAGTCTGATAACACAACATTCATCACAGTTTTTGGAAACTTGGGGATTCCCCTGGGTCATCCACCGACATGCCAGCGTGTATGGCTTTGCCAAAACTTGACCAATCAGATGTTGGTGGTGGTGTTGCTGGTGGTTGTGGTGGTGGTGTTGGTGTAGGTTGAGGATTGTAAGGTGGGAGTGTAGGCAGGTGTGTGTAATCGGAAGGGTATGTCGTGCGAGAAGGGTAAGTAGGAGGTTGTGTCGGTAGATGAAATGTTTGTGAAGTCGGAGGATGGTAGGCAGAAGGTGTCGTCTGTGGGTTTCTGTAAGGTGAAAGTGTGCGTCTGCAGGTGCGTCAGATCAGGGAGTGTTGAGGAAGTGTATGCAGAAGGTGGTGTTGGTAGTTGAGGGTGGGTAGAAAGTGTTGGCGTCTGAGTCGGGTAAGGTGGTGCGTGTTGAGGTAGGTGGCTGGGAAAAGGTGGTGCTGTGAAGTGACGAAGTGGTGGTGCTGACAGATGTTGCGGGTGTTGGTTAGCATAGGGGCCATACGGTGGTGGTGGTTCTGGGGATAGGTAGGGTTCTTCCGGCGGAATAAATGTGTTGATGTACCGTATGGTACCTGCCAGCATATCGGCTTGTAGGGTTTTAGGAACCCTCTCCATTAACTCCCCCAGACATTGGGCCGACTTGTTTCCGTATGAAGGGGTATTAGTATTGGTACCCATTCTGTCCTTCATTTCGGACATAATCTGGAGCATCATTGTCACATTGGGGTCTGATTCCGGAGCTTTTCTTCTGGTCCCCCTCGCAGCTACACACGGCACCGGCCTTGGCGTCGTCTCCAGCTCTCCCAGAGGTGTTGCCGGCGTAGATTGCGATGAACTGGCCAACTGGCTTTCCGGCTCCAGACCCTCCAGTGTCTGATCACTTGAATTTCGACTGCTGTTATCCATCCCGACAGGGGCGGTCGGAGCAGCTTCCTCCCAGCTGTTTTCAGTCCTGAAAATATAAATGAATTATTATAACTTTCGTATACCAATTTCGTTTACTGTCCTTAGTACAGATAATAGTTTACCTCGCCAAACTCAATGAAGGTCTTAAGAATTCTAATTCCTTCCCATGAATGTATTCTTTGGTGGGACATGCTGCCGATCCACTCCTGTTACTCCTTGCCAGTCTCATGTATCTTGCATAGGCGTCACGAAAGCTCTTCCATTTGTCTTTTATCTGTTTCACTGTCAAAAACAAAATAAAATAATATATATTATTTTCTTTGTAGATATTTATCGACTGGACAGTCTCTAGGAAGTCTACATTATGCCTTCCGTATAGGCAAGTCTACAGCGAGTTATATCATACGTGACACCTGCTCTGCTATATGGGAGGTTCTCCAGGAATTAGTGTTCAAGAAACCTACTGCACAGGAATGGGCACAGATTGTGGAGGTATTCTGGCAATGCTGCAACTTTCCCAATTGTGTCGGAGCAATAGATGGGAAGCACATTAGGATTGTGAAGCCCATGAGAAGTGGAAGCGAATTCTTCAACTACAAGAAATACTTCTCATTTGTATTGATGGCTGTAGCAGATGCAAACTACTGTTTTACATACATAGACATTGGGTCATATGGGAGCAGCGCGGACTCAACCATCTTTGGAAACTCTAACTTTGGTCAAATGCTGCGATCAGATGATCTTGACCTACCACAATGCAGTCCTCTCCCAGGCACAAATGGCCCTCCCCTACCGAGTGTATTTGTGGGTGATGAGGCCTTTTCTTTGGGGACAAATCTCCTACGGCCTTATTAGGGGCATAGTTTGACAGAGGAGAGAAGGGTATTCAACTACCGCCTAACCCGGGCACGGCGAGTAGTTGAATGCACTTTTGGAATACTTGCCAATAAGTGGCGGCTCCTGCACACTCCCATAGTGTTAAACATGCAGAATGCCGTCACGGCTGTCAAAGCTGCGTGCGCCTTGCACAATTTTGTGAGGCAGCGCGATGGCTTTGATTTCGAAGAGCCGGTTACTGAGACTCTGGAAAGAGCTCAATGGACTGGTGTCCGTGGGAACAGGCAGGGCTCCCATGTACGGGATCAGTATGCCGCATATTTTATGTCTGCTGCAGGACAGGTACCATGGCAGCTGGATTCCATTTAATTATTAATATTATTCTTTTTTTGTGAAACTGTCAATGCTTGCCGTACTTTTTTGAAGAATACATCATATGCTGTTGTAATAAAATAAAAATATGTTATTGATGTATTAAGAAGTCTCATGTTTGTTTTATTTTGAGATTTTTTTAACTTTTGGTGCATTATCCCTATGGTATCAAATCGGGGTCATGGTGTCAGGATGGGAACAACAACTCACAGGTCCTGCCTCAGTGGTAACATTAGGGTTGTTGGTTACTAGGAAGGGGAGTATCCCCCCAATGGGGGCACTGTACTGTATTATTCACTGATAACAATGATGGTATACTAATCCTCCTAGGTGGAATAGTATACCATCATTGTTATCATTGAATAATACAGTGCAGTGCCCCATTGTTTGTGTCAATGGGGGGGATAGTGCGTCAGGACATTGGAAGGCTAGCAAACGGCCAAATCTGGCACTCGTGCAGCAGCATAGGTGCTTACAAAAGGTGGTGTCACTAGATATTTTATTTAACCACTTCAAGACGGCCGTCAGCACAAATATTATACGGGCACATATTGTCTCTTGCAAATAGTGACACAGGTCTGTCACCTCCACCAGTCTACCCTCTTCCCCCACGGTTAGAACACTATATTGAGTACACATTTCCTTCCTCACCCCCCTAGTATGGGTATACAAACATTGAATTTCCAAAAAAAACAAATATAATATCTACTTATGTTCATTTTACTTTTTCCCGGAGTTTACCTTTTTTATCTTTATCTGCCATTTCGGTCCAGTTAGGATATATCTGAGAGGCAATTTGGTCCCATGCCCTCCTCCGAACTGTTCTCAAACTGTAGGATGGATCCTTGATGTCATACAGGCAGGTGTGCTCCTTCACCATCCTAATAAATTTCTCTGTCTCCAGGATGGAAAGTGTATCACCGAGGTCTGATGCCATGCTTGCTGCTGTGTGATACTGCTATGCAAAATGGTGATTTTGGGACTTCCTGTTTGAGATTATGTACTTTCTTTTTCATTTCCAGTATTCAATATGAGCAGCAAAGGCGTAAAAACGCGTGTACAAACACTTGTTGTCGCGCAATACGCGCGTATCGGGCGTTTTACATTGATTTCTATGGAAAACAAAAAACGCGCAAATACGCGCAAATCGCGCGAATTGCGCGACAAAAAAGAGTCCGGAACTTCTTTTGACTACAGGCGATGCGCGTCAGGCGCATCAGCGTGCAGATGTGAACCATCCCCATTGACTTTCATTGCTTTTTGTCCCTCTGGCGTTTGTTCGCGTTGCGCTACATGCGACAAAACACGAAGGTGTGAATGGGGTCTTAGAGACAATCAAAGAAAGTTACACCCTGTGCTTGTCAGGCATATAATTATCTTTATTGTACTGAATGACATGTTCACCCCTCAAAACATCTAAATATTTGATTAAGCCCTGACTGTGGGCAAAATGCCTATTTAAGGTGGAGTTCTGCTTTTCTTGATTGAAGCTTTGCATGCTAGAAGAATGGAATGATCCCCGGTGGCCAGAATCTATGGTCAGAGCTGTAGCTGGGGTAGTATATTTACGATCATGAGCTTATAAAGAAATGTTTTCACATATTATTTGTATTCATTTTACAGCATGCTGTTCACCTGGGAAAGAACATTAATATATGAGCTTTATTCTTAAAAAAATATCAGCATCTCCATCATATAAATAATATAAACTGAGTGGTTTCAATGGGAAAATCCTTTAGTTTTGGTTCTCATATCGTGTTCTTCATCTTAGAATAACACAAGACGCTTATAATGTCAAGAACTTCACCCTAGCACACATGATTGACAAGTCATTTCTGCAAATGGAAAAGGTAGATTTCTGGGAAACTTTTTTAAACTGTTATTTAAATAAACTAAAAATGTAAACAATGCAAAAAAAAATTTTCCCCAAGAATTATATATAGTTTTAAATAAATCAAATATAGTATTGTTATAAAATATATATATATGTGTATATATATATATATATATATATATATATATATATATATATATATATATACATATATACTAGTGTGTGTATGTATGTATATATATATATATATATATATATATATATATATATATATATATATATATATATATATATATATATATATATATATATATATATATATATATATATATATATATATATATATATATCAGTACTTATAACAAGTATTCATACCCCTTGACATTTTCCACATTTTGTCATGTTACAACCAAAAACTTACAACTATTTTATTGGGATTTAATGTGGTAGACCAACACAAAGTGGCACATAATTGTGAAGTGGAAGTAAAACGATAAATAGTTTTTAACATTTTTTACAAATAAATATCTGAAAAGTGTGGCGCGCATTTGTATTCAGCCCCCCGAGTCAATACTTTGTAGAACCACCTTTGGCTGCCATTGCAGCTGCAAATCATTCTGTGCATTAATAGTCCTGACCCCTGCACTTTGACTAATGCATTGTATGTGCTGTACCCTAAAATAGTCCTCATGAAATGTGACAGTCAAAATATTTTTTTTTCTTTATATAGTAAAAATAAGTGGTTATTAACTATTAAAAGTATATGGGGTTGATTTACTAAAGAAAAATAGACTGTGCACTTTGAAAAGTGCAGTTGCACTCTGTATGAGCAGTTGCTTCAGAGCTTAGTAAATGAGTTCTGTTGACTTCCATCATCCAATCATGTGCAAGCAAAAATGCTGTTTTTTTTGTTTGTTTTTTTTCCTTGTATGTGATTGGGTATTCTTTGCAAAGTGAAGCTTTATCACATTTACTAAGCTGTGGAGCAACTGCACTTGCAGAGTGCAACTGCACTTTGAAAAGTGCACAGTCTATTTGCGTTTAGTAAATAAACACTTATTTGTCTCAAAAATATTAACATTAATAATAATAATAATAATAATCAGGACTTATATAGCATCAACTGTTTGCACAGTGTGTTATAATATAATGGGTGGTACTACAGTTACAATACAATTCAAGACAAGAGGATTAGGAGGGCCCCCCTTATCTTACAATCCAAACGGTAGGGCCAAGTGGTAAAACAAGATAATATCTGAGGGGATGAGTTGATAAAAAAATAAATGTTACTTAGTTACAGGCAGGATAGGCTTCCCTGAAGAGATGCGTTTTCATGGGGACCTAGAGGCAGACAGAGTAGGAGATTATTGGTCAGATTGGCCTAGTGGGTTATAGAGGTTGGCAAAAATTGCCTGGTAATGAAGAAGTATACACAGGCTAGTGCTCAAGCAGTTAAAGTATTCTTTCCGTTCTATATCACTTATTGGATGTCAGTATGTCAGCACCAACCTAAATACCTGGAAGCAAATACAAAATCTATTCATGGCCAATTATTACCCTTTGAAAGCTTTTCCTATTTAATTAGGTCCATAAAAAGTCAGTTTTATTTTTTGGAAGCTGAATTATTTTAATTCTTATACATGATAAATCTATGTGTTTTTCCTATATTTTGCTTCTACCTCAAATGGGAATTCAAATATTCCATGTGCACATTCTAAGAATTTGTGAGGAAGTTCATCCTCTTTTTGAAGTATTAAAAACAGCAGGTGACCCTTTATAAAATGTATTGCACTCAACATTTTGCCCAAAAACAAAAAGTGTGTTACAGAAAATATGGTACATCTTGCAAATGATTGAATGGGTATCCTTTTTTCTGGCAACTTTACTAGCCAACATAGTGGTGCGCTGACATTACAGTTTTATACTAACTAACATATTTCACTTTGTGGTGGACATTGCTTAGTATATTGCTCTTGTGTTCTAACTTGAAAAATGTATCTGAAATAGGAACTCAGTTAATACAGAGCTATTTAGCTTTGATTCATTATACTTCTTCAATACCATTTAAAAAAAAAAGGTTGAAATAGCATACCTAAAAGTCACACAATGCAAATCTTCTTAAGCTTTATTAATAGCCCCATTGATTGATTTTAGGAACTTAATCGAGCTAAAGACCAAATTTTGAGCTTAAGAGGTCAAACTCTACCCTACTTATTTGACAGGGATTTGACCTGAAAAGAAATATGAAAAATATAAAAAAATATTTAAAGAAAACATACTCCAAATAATTATTACAAGGAAATAATTTACTATTTTTGGCATGTTAATCCTTGAAATATATGGGGGATTTGGAATACATTTTATATTTGCTATGGTAATTCGACATATTTTTTCTTGCCAATGGAAAATAAATATTTCAGTAATCGCCTATAAATATACGGTAGTAATATTCAAAGTTATATGGGTGGTTCAGAGTATTGTTATTTTCATGGCTGGCAAAAAGTGTTGAGTGTATAAAGGGGTGATTTACTAAAATATGATAACTTAAATTTAAAATACAACTCCAGCCAATGCATATTTCTAGTCTTGGATGGAGTGGGAAAAAACCTCTCACAGGTTTCTACTACTGTCTTTGTGCTCACTGATACATTTTCACCAGGAGGCATGCAACATCAAATAAGTCTTCTCAAGGCCATTGCTAAGTAAATGCATTGGGCCATGGCTAAAGTGGGCATGTCAAACTTTTATATACTAATGAGTAAAGAGAGGTGTATGAGCCAAGCAGTAGCATATATAGGTCCTCATTGTGGCACCATCCCACTACTAGATGTCAAACCACAAAAAATTTGTAGAAGAGGGAACTACATCCAAAAGAAGAAGAGGAACTCCAAATATATATGGGAAAATGGACTTTAATTGTGCCAACCAATGAGGAAAAGCAAAAATTCAATGCAAAAAAACTTACTTACACATAATAAAGAACAGGTAATGAGATCAGACAGACAACTGTAGATGATACAAGCATGTGAAATTGGCATATTTTGCTATATTAGCTTCCTCAGGATTCAGGCTTAAAGACAGCAACTAAAAGGATAAAGAAAACCTTAGCGACGCTCAAGAAAACACATAAGACAAATACAGAAAGAAAAAGAAAAAATATATATCAAAACATCATTTAAATCATATTAACCAGAGAGGACCAAACAAAAAAACTGCTTACTGTCTCTACTACTTATAAATCCCAATTTTAACTCTGATTCAGCCTTCTTTTTTAGTATCTTCCAAATGATAACCCTCAGCCTATGAATGGTAATATTTTCTGTTACAGTGCCAAGAACTCCTTGGGTTCTAAACTGGCAACCACCACACAACCAAAGCCATATCAATTTGGAATGGTTCCTCATGATGTCCAACCTTTTCTTTGAATGTGCGCTTAAGAAAAGACCACACATATTTTTGGTGACTAGGGAAGATCTACATAATATTAGATGGTCATCTCTTCTATCTGTTCAAGCCACCATTTAGAAAACTTTCTCGACTGGCGTTTTTCAAGTCATTGTTTCATGTGTCCATTGTGATCACTAGTGCAAAGGTAATTATTCATCATTCATCACCAGATATTCATGACCAGATATAAATCATTACAGAACCTTTTCCACCTTTAATGTGACCTATAAACTGTACAACTCAGTTGTACAACAATTATATGGTTGAATAAAGCCCTGTACACACGATCGGTTTGTCTGATGAAAACGGACTGTTTTTATCGGACAAACCGATCGTGTGTGGGCCCCATCGGTGAAAAAAAATAGAACATGTTTTAAAATTTTCCTATGGATAAAAAAACGATAGAAAAAAACGATCGTCTGTGTGAAAGTCCATCGGTCAAAAATCCATGCATGCTCAGAATCAAGTCGACGCATGCTCGGAAGCATTGAACTTAATTTTTCTCAGCACGTCATAGTGTTTTATGTCACCGCGTTGGACACGGTCAGATTTTTGACCGATGGTGTGTAGGCAAGACTGATGTAAGTCAGCTTCATCGGATATCCGATGAAAAAATCAATCGGATTAGATTCCATCAGATATCCGATCGTGTGTACAGGGCTTAAGGGTGCACACCCTTAAACTAATACTTTGTTGAAGCACCTTTTGATTGTATTACAGAACTCAGTCTTTTTGAGTATGCGTCTATCAGCATTGCACATTTTGACTTGGCAATATTTGCCCACTCTTCTTTGCAAAAACACTCCAAATCTGTCAGATTGTGATGGCATATCCTGTGCACAGCACACAGATTTTCAATCTGATTCAGGTCCGGGCTTTTGCTGGGCCATTCCAAACCTTGCATCTTCTTCTGGTGATGCCATTCTTTTGTTGATTTGGATGTATGCTTTGGGTCATTGAAGTTCCTCATCAAGTTAAGCTTTCTAGCAGAAGCCTAAATATTTTGTGCCAATATAGATTTTTATTTGGAACTGTTAATAATTCCCTCTACCTTGACTAATTCCCCTGTTCCAGCTGAAGAAAAACAGCCCAAAAGCATGATGCTGCCACCACAATGCTTCACTGTGAGTATGGTGTTCTTTTAGTGATGTGAAGTGCTGTTTTTGTGCCAAACATATCTTTTGGAATCATGCCCAAAATGTTCAACCTTGCTTTCATCAGACCATGACACATTTTCCCACATGCTTTTGGGAGATTTCAGATGTGTTTTTGCAACAATTTTCTAAGCTTGGATGTTTTTCTTCATCTTGCCACTCTTACCCATAGCCCCAACACATGTGCCACACAGCCAGTGCTTGCCAGATATTCCTGAAGCACCTTTAATGTTGCTGTAGGCCTCTTGGCAACCTCCCTGACCAGTTTTCTTCTCGTCTTTTCATCAATTTGGGAGGGACGTCCAGTTCTGTACCATATTTTCTCTACTTGATCATGACTGTCTTCACTGTGTTTCATGGTATATCTAATGCCTTGGAAATTCTTTTGTACCCTTCTCCTGACTGATACCTTTTAACAATGAGATCCCTGTGATGCTCTGGAAGCTCTCTGCGGACCTTGGCGTTTGCTGTAGAATGCGACTAAGAAACTGTCAGGAAAGACCTACTAGAACAGATGAACTTTATTTGGGGTTAATCAGAGGCACTTTAACTGATGGCAGATGTGTACTGACTCCTATTTAATATGAGTTTGGATGTGATTGCCTAATTCTGAACATAGCTTCATCCCCAGTTATAAGAGGGTGTACTTATGCAACCACATTTTTTTATTTTTACCCCCCCCCTAAAAGATTTCAGTTTGTTTTCCAATTGAGTTGTACAGTTTATATGTCACATTAAAGGTGGAAAATGTTCTGAAATGATTAATATTTGTCTAATTATTTTACGTCACAGAAACCTTACATTTTAACATTGACCTGACAATGTTGTACCATTTTACTTGAGCACCACTCACTAAAAGTCGCATGGGCATATTGTATATTTTTGTATTGTTCAGAAATCAATCTTTTCATTATATTTAAAATTTTCTGTAAAACATTAACATGATATACAGTACATCGGAGCATTTGTTCTTGTGGAGGGAACAAGAAATGGTACAAGACATTGAGTGAAGTTTAGATATTTGCTTCCTGAAACATTGCTAATTTGCGAGGAACCAAGAACACTATGGAACACGATACTAAGATGTTGATTTTCAAAAAGTCCAAATTTCTGTGAGCAAAAGACCTATAACACCTATACCCATTTGTCCTTGCCTATCAGATCCAAAAATGTTGGGCAGAATTTATTTTTTTCACATTCCACATTCAGCTCCTTTTTACTTTAATGGGTTTCAGATTTGGCACTTTAGTAATGTTTGAACCCTACTCAGACCAAACCTAGGTACATTAGGCTCATTATTACTCATTAACACTGTTTTGGGCTTTTTTCTCTCAAGATGAAAGTGAAAAAAGTGACTTCATATTTTTGATTACTTTTGTGTTTGAGGAGTATGGGTATAGTCTGCAAAAATATTACATGGGCAAAACTGATCTTCCTAAATATACGGTTGGCACCTCTCCAATACTAAGGTGGTAAGATCTCTCTATTATGGTAGTTCCTGTATTATTTTTGATATCAAAGGTGTGATCTTTAGGTGATACACTGTAAGTCAAGGAATGTTTTTAGAATGCAACTATTGAGGTATGTGTTTAATGTGACTATGTTGTATCTGGAATTCATAGTTCTTGGACCATTGTGTTGTTAGGGATATAAGTTTACTCTTGTTAAAAGGGACAAATGTTTGGGGTAAATTTAAATTTAACAATGCAAATTGTATTTTGTGACCAAATTGTATTCACTCAAAAAGCTATGTTGAGAGGAATGAGCTGGCTAATGGCTATAGCGAAGGAGATAAAGGGAATCCCTGACTGAAATAGGACAGGGGAAGACAATGTTGACATTTTGTAGGTTCTCACTGAAATTAGTTGTCAAATGTTGTGTTGAAGGAACAACACTGAAAGCTGCTCAGTTGTTATATGTTGTGTTGAAGGAATTTTGATAATATATAAAAATTAGAACACATGTGTACAGGGGCGGACTGACAACTCATGGGGCCTCCGGGCAATAGGAGATTGTGGGGCCCCCGGGCAATAGATGATTATGGGGCCCCCAGGCAATATATTATGGGGCCACACAGTATACACACACACAAATACAGTATGCATACACAGTATACATACACACAGAATACACTTGCACACACTGAAAAGGTCCCGGAGGGGCGGGGCAGCTATAGTCTTGGGATTTTTAGACCAAAAGGATGTCGGCAAGGGACATTTCAGGGACAGATGTAAAAAGAAACACATATTTTTACATACTGTCCCTGGTTTTACTGAGGCTGGCAACCCTGATGGGGCCCCCTAGTGGCATGGGGCCCTCGGGCAGTGCCCGAGGGCCCAAATGGTCAGTTCGCCCCTGCATGTGTATGATTGTTCAAGCCAAAGGGATCCCATAAACATGAACATTTCACAGAAAGAGATATGATATTATGTAAGTTATAAATTTTAATGAAAGCTGCTATTTCCTCTATAATATGCATCTGCAGAAACTAAGGTAACTTTAGAAATAAAAATAGATTAACACTTTTGAAGTAGCTGTTTAGAAATATCGGTCCAGATCCACATACATTTCGATCGGCGCAGCGTATCAGAGATACACTACTCCGCCGTACCTTACCTGGCGTATATTCAAATCCTCAGCGAGTTTGCGCCGTAAGTTACGGCGGCGTAGTGTATTTCTGGCGGCGGATTTGAAATTGGGCGGGTTGGGGGCGGGTTTCATTTAAATGAAGCGCGTCCCCGCGCCGAATGAACTGCGCATGCGTCGTCACAAAATTTCCCGCCGTGCATTGCGCTAAATGATGTTGCTAGGACGTCATTTTTTTAACTTAGACGTGAGTTACGTCCATCCCTATTCACGGACGACTTACGCAAAAAAAAAAATTCAAATTTCGACGCGGGAACGACGGCCATACTTAACATGGCAAGTCTATCTATACGCCGCAAAATACCAGCTTTAATTATACGCCGGAAAAAGCCGACTACAGACGACGTTAGAAAATGTGACGACCGCGCTTACTTTCGTGAATCGTAGTAAATCGCTAATTTGCGGAAAATGACGCAAACTCCACCCAGCGGGCGCCGAAGTATTGCATCTAAGATCCGAAGGCGTACGAAGCCGTACGCCTGTCGGATCTTACCCAGATGCCGTCGTATCTTGGTTTGAGGATTCAAACTAAAGATACGACGCAGGAAATTTGAAAGTATGCCGGCGTATCAGTAGATACGCCGGCGTACTTCGTCTGTGGATCTGGCCCATCATCTATAACTCTGTTCTAAATATCTTTTTGACTATAATCCTAAAGTCATTTGGTCCCTCGTGTCTTTCTCTTTAGTAGCTAAACAAAGTTTGCATTGTATCAGTATTGGTAATAATTACAAGTGTACTAATGAAATACACATTTTTAAATAATAAATTGAAGTGCAACACTAATGGTAATTACAGAATTAATTTTAGAAACAATTGTGCCCTTCTTCCACTCCATCTTACATTATTGATAACTTAGTTTTGAACTTTGACGTCTAGGTGATGCTTAATCTTGTAGGCAATCCAAATAAGTCATCACTAAGTGAATAGCAATTTTTTTTTCTAGAAAACGGTTTGGAACAGTATTCCCAAACTCAAAGTCTTCAAAGACACAGAATAGCAGGATCAAAAGGGGTTAGCCAATTTATTAATCTTAGATCAAAGACCCATCAAAAATATTCCCTGTTGACATTCACTTAGATTGGATCCTCATGAACACACTGACCTGTTAAATATGACCTGTATCCATCAGGAACACAGCATCATGAAGAGATCAGGTCTGGCATAAATTCCTTTTAAGGCATATAGACAAGAAACAATTTGAACAGCTAGTGAAAGCAGCTTTTGTCCAAATGTGTAATAATAACTCTGTATGGATGATGATGACTACGTATGCTAGAATATGTGAAAGCTATAGAAGCATGAAGCATATATGTGACATACTGAGGCTGATTTACTACACAAGTTAAGAATCTTCACTGAAAAAAATTGTGTGAAAGGGAAAAGCATCTGCACTGGTTATTCAAAGGCAACAGGGTGTTTCACATGATTGGATAATTCACACATTTATTTTTGAATGAAGACTTTCAACTTCTTCAGTATATCATCCTCACTGTATATACAGTATGATTAAACAGTAAACTTATTCAGGAAGTGATACAAGTGGAAAATTGGTTTTAGGGTGACACCAATTATTGGCTAACTAAATCGTTTTTATTATAAGATTCTGTATATAATAAACTGATATGTAAAGAAATGTATATAATACTGTATATATATATATATATATATATATATATATATATATATATATATATATATATATATATATATATAATAACTATATATAATAAAAATGGTATGTATTCATGAGTCAACTGATTAGTGTTCATTAAAATCCCCTTATATTGCATTTAAATAAAATAATCGTTAGGCCTATTTGTTAAGAGAAACTGTAAGTAAAAAGTAAACCTGTCTCTGAGTTAACTGGGATTAATTGAATCTATATTAACTCATCCATTACTAGCATTGCTATGCTAACTTAATTGCATACAGTCACCAGATATTTATAAAGCTTCATATGTGCAAG
Source organism: Rana temporaria (assembly GCF_905171775.1). Classification (NCBI taxonomy): domain Eukaryota; kingdom Metazoa; phylum Chordata; class Amphibia; order Anura; family Ranidae; genus Rana; species Rana temporaria. The sequence continues at coordinate 406,277,052 of NC_053490.1, forward strand.
GAAACTCACAACATGTAAGTAAGCAAATGGCACAGGGTACTTATTCAAGTTTAGAAGAACCCATGTATTCAAGCATTTAGGGCCAGATTCTCGTAGAACTGCGGCGGCATAACATATCCCGTTTACGTTACACCGCCGCAAGTTTTCAGCGTAAGTGCCTGATTCACAAAGCACTTACCTGTAAACTTGCGGCGGTGTATCGTAAAGACGTCCGGCGCAAGCCCGCCTAATTCAAATGGGGCGTGTACCATTTAAATTAGGCGCGCTCCCGCGCCGAACGTTCTGCGCATGCTCCGTTCGCAATTTTTCCGACGTGCTTTGCGCGAAATTACAGCGCCCCGACGTGTTTGTGAATGGCGACGTGCGTAACGTACTTACGCCGTACTTACGCCGAAAAAAATAAATTAAAATAAAAATTTGAAGCGGGAACAACGGCCATACTTTAACATGGCTGGTGTAAAGTTAAGCAATGAAAAAGATTGCTTAACTTTGCGACGGGAAAAAACGACGTTACGCACGCGAGTTGGTTCGTGAATCACCGTAAATGCTAATTTGCATACCCGACGCTGGAAAATGACGCAAACTCCACCCAGCGGCGGCCGAAGTATTGCAGCCTAAGATCCGCAGGCGTACGAAGCCGTAAGCCTGTCGGATCTTAGCCAAAAGCCGTTGTATCTTGTTTGTGAATCACAAATTAAGATACGACGCGGCAAATTTGAAAATACGCCGGAGTATCAGTAGATACTCCGGCGTATTTGTTCTGTGAATCTGGCCCATAGTTTCCATAGTTATACTGTAGAACATTTTTGGACTTACTGTATATCTGGGATTGGACCTCGTGTTCACCTTGTATTTCCTCAAGATAGCATCCACTTCTTACTGAAAAGAAATCCACTAAATACTGTAAATAAATCCATGCTACATTTCTATGTACTTTTTCATTTTTTTATTTAAATCTCTTAAATAATATTGTGTCTATCATATGTTTTGACAGAAAATAACACCCCTAAGGACATGGCAATCATATTTTCACAAAATGAAAACCTGCCAATTTTTCATCAGCATTTGTCTTGAAGCTTCCCACATGCAATGCAGATAAGTTATGGAACTTTGCAGGTGTGTTCATTTGCTTAATTTCTTTCCACTAATTAGATTTGATATATGTTTTTTAGTGTCGTTCATCTTGACAACTTGCTGAAATGATTTAATCTCTTACATGTTCAGACCTATTCTCACGCAGAGTTGAAACAAAGTGGTTCTTTGTGTATTACAATGTAGCAAACGTATCAAATTATAGTTCAACCTTAAAGGGATTTAGAAAAGTACACATATTACCTGAAAAAAACTCAAGATCGTCATTGCACCAATTGAATGCATAGGGTTTTGTTTCTACACTATGTGGAGGAGAAATTCCACACTATGAACTTTGCAACTGATAAACCTCATCATTGCTTCCACAAATAATCTAATATCATAAGGTATAAAAATACAAATACTAGCTTTAAGCCCTGTACACATGATCGGTTTGTCCGATGAAAACAGACCGATGGACTGTTTTAATCGGACAAACCGATCATTTGTGGGCCCCAACGGTTTGTTTTCCATCGGTGAAAAAAAATAGAAAATGTTTTAAATTTTTCCTATGGATAAAAAAACAATAGAAAAAAACGATCGTCTGTGTGGAAGGCTGCGGGTGCGTTTGGAGGACAGGAGACACAGGTCTGGCGGATGTGCCCACCTGGGGTATCTGAGATCCGTCACAAAGTCCATCGGTTAAAAATCCACGCATGCTCAGAATCAAGTTGACGCATGCTCAGAAGCATTGAACTTAATTTTTCTCAGCACGTCATAGTGTTTTAAGTCACCGCGTTTTGGCACGGTCGGATTTTTGACTGATTGTGTGAAGGCAAGGCAGCATACAGAGCAGTATTTTTATTAAAATTGTAAAAATAAATGACTTGCAATTCTATTGTATTGCCCTTTTGGGTAGTTAATAGCTAAAGCCCCAAAAAACAGACATCAAAACAATTAATGCAATTATATATATATATTATAATAATCAATACTTGTATTTTGAATACAACTAGGATAAATACCTGAACTTAATTTAAGCCTCTTGTAATCCTCTATACAGGAGCCATACTAAAGGCCAATTAGCTGTGCTACTGGAATTAGTTGACTACTGGAGGGATGAACCCCATCAGAAAACAGAGGGATGATTCTATGATTTAGTTGCTGATTTAACCACTTCCCGACGGCCGTACGAATATGTGCGGCCGCAGGGTGGTTCTAAATCTCTAACAGGACGCATATATGCGTCCTCCGCTCTTCCAGGCCACTAGAGGGCGCGCGTGCCCCGCCGGCAGCGCGCGCGTGCCCGCCGCATTCCTGAGATACCGATGCACGTGCCTGGCGGCCGCGATGTCCGCCAGGCACTCGCGATCGGTGGCTACAGGGACAAGACGTGGAGCTCTGTGTGTAAAGAGAGGAGACCGATCTGTGTCCCTTGTACAGAGGGACATAGATCGGTCACCTCCCCCAGTCACCCCCCTCCACCTACAGTTAGAACACACCCAGGCTACACATTTAACCCCTTCCATGCCCCCCTAGTGTTAACCCCTTCACTGCCAGTCACATTTATACAGTAATCGGTGGATTTTTATAGCACTGATCGCAGTATAAATGTGAATGGCGCCAAAAATGTGTCAAAAGTGTCCGATGTGTCCGCCATAACGTCGCAGTCCCAATAAAAATCGCAGATCGCCGCCATTACTAGTAAAAAAAAATTATAATAAAAATTAATAATAATTCTGTCCCCTATTTTGTAAGCGCTATAACTTTTGCTCAAACCAGTCGCTTATTGCGATTTTTTTTTTTTTTTACCAAAAATATGTAGAAGAATTCGTATTGGCCTAAACTGAGAAAAAAAAATATTTTTTTTAAAAAAAAAATGGGATATTTATTATAGTAACAAGTAAAAAATATTGACTTTTTTTCAAAATTGTCGCTCTTTTTTTGTTTATGGCGCAAAAAATAAAAACCGCAGAGGTGATCAAATACCACCAAAAGAAAGCTCTATTTGTGGGGAAAAAAGGACGCCAATTTTGTTTGGGAGCCACGTCGCACGACCGCGCAATTGTCAGTTAAAGCGACGCAGTGCCAGAAGCTGAAATTTCACCTGGTCAGGAAGGGGTTTACGTGCCCAGTAAGGAAGTGGTTAACATCAACTGTAACAAAAGAGGGTGACTACTGTAAATAAACAGGCACCATCTCAACACATCAGCCCAAGAATGTCTTTATTATTACTTCAGCAGTGTGTTGTGGAGTTTAATGATAATGTAATGATATTGTAATGATAATGGTAATGATAATGGCTTTCAAATATTTTATAGATCTTTGACAGTATTGGCAAAATTCCCCATCCTATGTTTTCTTGAGGTTCTCCCCTCTTTTTGGATATTGATGGGATACACACAGAGAGAACTAATGATTACCGTATTTATCGGCGTATAACACGCACAGGCGTATAACTTTAAGAGGGAAGTTAAGGAAAAAAACTTTCCACTGCTCCCTACGTATTACACGCAGGCACAGTTTACCCTCTATTTTCAGGGTAAAAAAGTGAGTGCTATACGCCAATAAATACAGTATATGGTACAATGTTTTTAAATGTGGAAGTGGAAAGGGTCTATGCCCATGTGGAAAGGACTATAGGCTTTTTAAATAACAAGGTTAGCAGCACAAGCTGAACACGGGACTCCACAGGACTCTGGAAAGGGACAGCAATAGAAGTCACATAACATGATAAAGAAAGATTGCCAAGCCAAGAACCTAGAATCTATTTGCTAAGTCAAGAACCAATTTTATTTCAATTGCCTGTGTCTGCCAGTGTCTGGAGCCCTCTTTACTACAGAAATTGTACACCAGCCATGACAGAAGCTAAGTAAAATTTAATGTATCTTGATTGCATAATGACTAGTGCATTTGCTAGGATAAGACAGGTATTGTGTGCATGTGCATATGTCTGTAAATTGTGTAGCACTCTCTATGTCCTATATTGTAGGATTCCTGGTGTGGCTGTGAGTTTCTATGCCCTTCAGGTACTTGAAAGGAAACATTTTTTTATACAACTTTTAATAATGAAATTAGATCACTTAAATCTAGATTGTATCTAAACCCCACATTTCAATGTTTTGTCTTCTCGTTGGTTGACAATTTGTTTTATAAATAAACTCCTACTCCTACATCTAAACATATACAAGGATTTGTCTTGTAAATATAAATCGTTTGTATACACAGTATTCTTCTTTCATAAAGAACAATAATATCCTACTGGGTTGTTTTCTTGGCTTTAAGGCCTCATTCACAAGGACTGTATTTTCCCACATGGGGATGAACAGGTGTTTCATCATTCCATGTGAAGGCATTCTCATTCATTTCAATTGGGACTCAGTGGCTGTATGGACACAGCCACAAATGTAACATGTGGGTGAGGGTGCATGGCCTGAATGCATACTGTCATGTACTACTGTAACTGCTGTAATGTCCCCTCATCCATTCACAGAATGTCTGTATTCTGTGAAAATACAGATGTTTGTTAATGTAAGTTTTAGTGCTGGAAATTCAGTGCTTACAATAGTGTACATGATGAACGGGACTAGAAGTTTTACCTGGCACAGCAGCATCCACATAGGGGACACCCATCATTAGATGTAATTTATTTTTGCATAGTAAATATCTAATTTTGTTCCTGGAGTTCAGTGTTATGTTTTTTTTTTTTTTGCACATTATATTTTTGTATGTTTTATTTTTATTTTTATCTGTATTTTTATATTGATGCCAATCTCCTCACATGCACTTAGCAGCCAGTTATTTTTTTTAATCATTTATTTATTTTATTATAGTCAAAATATACTGTAGCTGCTGTCAGGAAAGCTTTCACCTGCTGGTGGCGCTGTCGGTTATTTTAATCGCAATACTGGTGTCCGCCAGTGGGTATCTCCTAGAAGTCTGGAGCTGTCAAGAAAGGTTTCACCTGTTGGTGGCACTGTTAGATCTTTGGGCCACGGTACTGGAGTCCACCAGCAGGTGTCTCCTGGCATCATCTCCTGCAATCAGGCGTCACCTGAGACTAATTGCAGGAGATTGCAGGAGATGTGTATTTATACCCAGGCAAGCACTCACACACTTGCCTTGATACTGTCCTTGAGCCCTGACCTGTACCTGCGATCCTGTGAACCTGAACCTGATCCTGTCCCTCCTGTAATCCTGCACCCCTGCCCTGCAGCCTGATCCTGTCCACCTTCTCCCTGTCCTGTCTTGCTCCATGCCCCCATCTGTTGATCTCCCGTGTATGTCCCTGACCTGGTTACATTTACAATTCTGGTATTCCCCTTCTATTGTACATACTTGTTTAGACTGTTGTTATTTGTGGGTCACTGTTTGGTTGTTGGATTGTTGTGCACTGTTTGGTATTGGATTTGTGTTTTTTCTGTATTCACTTATCTTAATAAACTATATTATTTCACATGCGTTTTGTTCCCTCTGTTGAAGTCCACATGGTTCTGGTCAAACCTATGGCCATTGGCTGCACACTTTTGCACTATGCAGGAGGACAGCAGACAGTGACAAATAGAAGGATGGGAATTTTATGGCCAGGGGGAAATGCAACCATGAGCAAAAATGAAAGCTTAGAATGCTACTGCCATAGAATATATGTCTGAGAGAGGCAATCTGGTGGCTTTTATCTTCTCTCACAGGCTGAACATTGTGTTGTATTAGGGGCAAGTATATACATTTTTTACACATATGTAAAGTTCTGCGTTAATTGACTGCTCTATATAAGTTCCTATATTAAATAACTAAAAAAATACTCTTTAACTGCCACGTCATAAAAGGACGATTGTCTGTGATTTATGAACTGGCAGGTTAGACAGCCTTGCTTCCTGCACTGAAAGATTCATGTTCGCTGGTCGAACATGAATCATATGTCCATTACCCTTTGTCTATTGATGTTGTGATCTTATACTAGGGGCAATGATATTTTTGAGGCTGCATACTTTCTTAACTGTGACAACAGGTGCCTTAGGAAGATTAGGTCCTAATTCAAAGTCCAAAAGAATAAAGTGCAAATGCTTTTTCAGGATTCTAATTCTAGCCTGATAATTGCCATTGTATTCCGAAGTAAATCTCACATTGTTGGTGTTCTCAATATTAGATGTAGCACAATGGGTAAGACGTTGATCCTCCAAATAACTTTCATAAGCACTGTGTACTAGATGATATGGATAACACTTCTGTTTAAATTTGCTTATTATTGTATTACTATGCGTTTTGTGATCATCCAACCTGGCACAATTTCTCCTCAAATGATGGAACTGTTGGAACTTGTTGGCAAATTGTTGTGCCAGGAAGGGTGGTGGCAACTGTTGTAATGTACAGTAGTTAAGAGTTGCCACTGGTACAACTGTAAACTGGAGTCCCAAGCTATTGTTATTGCAATGGGTCACAAAGGATGAGAATGATTTCTAACTACCATTCCAAATAATCAATCTATTATTGATATATCAACCATAAAAGATGATATACTGAGTGAAAGGGTTGTTGTGATGGATATAATGCTCTTCCCAGTAACCCATGGTTATATTCACATAGTATGGGGCATAACTGGCACCCATAGCTGGGCTGTAATATAAAATATTACAATATATGATGCAAAATAATTAAAAAATAAAGTGATGAAAACTTATAATCCAAATTAAAATAAATTAGGGCTGTGCAAATTAACTTTTAATTAATCGATTAATCTTTAATTTTTTTGATCAATCAAAATCTTTTTGATCGATTAAATTTCTTTTGATTGGTACTCACCTCTCCGCCGGCTTCTGGGCCTTCAGGGAGTTCCGTCGGAGATCCAGTAACATCACAGAAACCGGCGGGGCTTGCCGTGTCCATCTGAAGGGCTCCTATGCTGTGCCTTCATATCTGCATGCCGGCGGGACCTCACTATCTGCCACACGTAAGGGCTGTTACACTTCCCTCTATCACTTCCCTCTATCAACCTGGGATTCTACAACCATACACTGGGAGTTGTGATAGTTCCCTTCATGGGACATCTAAATGCCGACGGACTGATGTTAACCTCTCCTCATCTGGATTCAGCAGTGGTATCATTGTACACATTTTTATACCAGTATCATACTTAGCTACATGTTTTTATGACTGCTTTTGGTACCGTTTGGTATTACTCGCAGCATTTTTACAGTTTATGTAGCTACATCGATTTTATCTCCAGTGCAATATTTATTTGGTTACCTACTTGAAGACTATAAAAGTTTTAATGCTATTCCCATCGAGCGCTGCCTTTGTGTGTTTTTTGTATCCTGCTATGCATTTTTCCAGTGGTTGGTAGCTGCACTGGGAATCAGCCTGCAAGGAGATCAGCTAAAAGTAGTTGGATCTGTATGTGCGTTATAATTAATCGAAATTAGTCGATTAATCGATTAAAAAAAAACAACGATTAATCGAACAGAAAAATGTTGATCAGTAACAGCCCTAAAATAAATAAATATAAATTCATATTAATATGTGCAATAAATAAATAAATAGTGACTTTTATATATAAACAACAACATCCATGGAAGAGCCCATCAAGCAATAAAAAGGGTCCAAAGACATCCACAGAGAGAGGGGGAATCTCTTCAAGGTTCCATCTAAGTGGGGGATAGAAAATCTCCAGATCCCAAGTAGCAGGCACATCACACCACCTCAGCAAAAGCAGATGGGAGCTTACCAGAGCTATGGAATCACTTGTGGAACCCGGCATTCTATCGAATAGTACCCACCATCGAAACGTGACCGCTCATGCGCTGTACGGAAGGGCACTCCAGCTGATTTCCCGATCAGCTGGCATGACATCACCATAGCGCATGCGTAAATCATAAGAGGCATTTTTCAACGGAAGATACCATTTGACAGGCGCACTTGAAAGCTATGCAAACAGCAGAGGGACACCATAGTTGTCAGATTGTGCCTTGCTTTTGCGGGCGGGTTTACATTGTGCTCAAGGTTGGGTTTTGTCTATGTTGCAGGGCGGGTTTGGTGTGTTGAATTGCAGGCTTTGCCTGTGTCTAAGGGCGGGTTGCAACACAGACAAAACCCGCACTTCAACACAGCCACAACCCGCCCTGCAACAGCGAAGCACAATCTGACAACTACGGTCTCCCTCTGCTCTTTGTATAGCTTTCAATTGTGGCCATCAAATGGTATCTCCCATTGAAAAATGCCTCCTACGATGTGCACATGCACCATGATGACGTCACACCAGCTGATTGGGAAATCAGCTGGAGTGCCCTTCCATACTGCGCAATGCACGGGTACTTTTTGAGGGAGGGAACTATTCGAAAGAACACCGGGACAGACACCAACCATAAATGCGCAATTGATTCTGGCCATCTTTGTTTCTGGTGGATGGAGATTTTTACTAGTTGGAAGTGCTACTTTATTTTGTTACTCATGTAAGTGTCAGATGTTATATATTATCAATGGTCTTCATTATGGAAAGTATTATTTTCTTCCTTCTTATTGGTATGATGTGTGAATGGTCTCAAGACCCACGTGTATGGGCATTGACGTTTTTGAGGAGTGACCGATTGTTTTTGATGACATCTCTTCCCATTCTGATGACCGTGGTGCTGTTCTATTCTCTTGGAGTGTTTTGACCATGATGCTAGTAATCCCATAGCTCTGGTAAGCCCCCATCTGCTTTCACTGAGGTGGTGTGATGTGTCTGCTTTCTATCCCCCACTTAAATTGAACCTTGAAGAGATTTGCATGTCTTTTGACTCTTTTATCTTGCTTTATGGGCTCTTCCATGGACGTTTTTGTGTATATATGAAATTATGAAATGTCACTATTTATTAATTTATTTATTGCACATATTAATATGAATCTACATCTATCTATCTATTTATCTATTTATCTATCTATCTATCTATCTATCTATCTATCTATCTATCTATCTATCTATCTATCTATCTATCTATCTATCTATCTTTCTATCTATCTATCTATCTATCTATCTATCTATCTATCTATCTATCTATCTATCTATCTATCTATCTATCTATCTATTTATATATATATATATATATATATATATATATATATATATATATATATATATATATATATATATATATATATATATATATATATATATATATATATATATATATATATATATATATATATATATATATATATATATATATTTATATATATATTGTATATATCTATTTATTTATTGCAATTTGAATTATTTTGCACCATATATTGTAATATTTTATATAGGACTACACTGTTTGGTTTTGAAATTTTGCATACTAAGTATTGTGTTAGCTGCTTATTTTTAGGTTTATCTGGGCCCTAGCACAAATGAGTTTTCTCCTTATAACATGAATTTCCTGCAGTAGTAACTTTGCAGGTAATATTTTCATGAAAGATGCAGATTAAAAAAATATTGAGAATTACTTTTGAAAATACTTTAACATGTTAAAAAAAAGATCATATGTTGGGCTCATTGTGTCCAGGACCTCAATGGCAATAAAGGGGTCTTATGCCCTGTACACACGATCGGTCAATCCGATGAGAACGGTCTGATGGATTTTTCTATCAGTTAACCGATGAAGCTGACTGATGGTCAGTCGTGCCTACACACCATCAGTTAAAAAAACGATCGGGTCAAAACGCTGTGATGTAAAACACAACGACGTGCTGAAAAAAACGAAGTTCAATGCTTCCAAGCATGCGTCAACTTGATTCTGAGCATGCGTACATTTTTAACCGATGGACGTGTCTACAAACAATCGTTTTTTTTTTTCTATCGGTTAGGTATCTATCGGTTAATTTTAAAACAAGTTTCACATTTTTTAACCGATGGGGCCCACACACGATCAGTTTGGTCTGATGAAAACGGTCCATCAGACTGTTCTCATCGAATTGACCGATCGTGTGTACACGGCATAAGAGGCAAGTTGTTTTTAGGGCTCTCTTATTGGGGATTCAGATCCCCTATGCAGTCATATTTTATGTTTTGAGGGTTTTTAAGACAGCTTTCTACATTTTGGGCATCTTTTTGAATTGCTATTGATTGATTCTTTCTTCATTTTTTTCAGTCAGAGTAACCCCCCATTTTTTGGGGGACATTGCGGGAGTTTTTCTACATTTGGTTGACCCTGTATAAACCTCTACATTTGTTGGACTGTTGACTTTAATTTACACTATTTGTATCCATATGGGCTCACTGGATTATAATTGCTCTCCCTTATTCCCGTCTCACTAATGGACTCTAGTAGGGAATTCCTGGAACCTTTTGTGCCCCCCTGATTCTCACATTGTGTGGGTTGCTGAAGACTTGTGGACACATTCTATTAGCTGACTAACATTTTTTGTTGTTTTATTCGCTCTTTAATATTGACCACCAATTTTCCCCATAAGATTTGTTGAACGCCGGAATCAAACGCAAAATTGTGTCAAAGTTTGGCTACTGTAACAGTTAATGTGTATCATCTGTATGTGGGGTGGTCTTAACAAAACAGATAGGGCCAGATTCACGTAGCGCAGCGGATCTATAGATCCGCTCGTTCTACGTGAATTAAGATCCGCTCCCGCAAGTTTAGGAGGCAAGTGGCTAATTCACAAACAACTTACCTCCAAACTTGTGATGGCGGATCCTAAATCCCCCGGCGGAATTCAAATTCCGCGGCTAGGGGAGTGTACTATTTAAATCAGGCGCGTTCCCGCGCCGATTTAAATGCGCAGGCGCCGTCCGCGAAATTTCCCGGCGTGCATTGCTCCCACTGACGTCGCTAGGACGTCAGTGGTTGCGACGCTTACGTAAACGACATCCGTCCGTATTCGAGAACGACTTACGCAAACGACGTTAAAAAATTTAAATTCGTCACGGGAACGTCGGCTATACTTAACATTGGCTGCGCCTGATAAAAGAAGGGGTAAGTATACGACGGAAAACCGCTACGGAAACGACGTAAGAACACTGCGACGGGTCCGCGTACGTTCGTGAATTTGCGTATCTCGCTGATTTACATATTATTTATCGTAAATCAGCGGGAACGCCCCCGTCGCCATTTTTAAATTGAAAAAAAGATCCGACAGTGTAACACATTGTAACACTGTCGGATCTAGCCCTATCTATGCGTAACTGATTCTATGAATCAGGCGCATAGATAGGACCAGTTTACGTCAGAGATACGATGGTGTATCTGTAGATACACCGTCGTATCTCTTTGTGAATCTGGCCCCTTGCATTGATCCAATCAGGGCAACATAAATCTAGCAGCCCAAATGTTTTTTTGGCAATGTCTTCTATCTAATGTTTATTTAAAAATAATGTTTTTGGAAATTTTTTAAAAACTTGAGTCCAGCTGGTGCCTTAAAAATTCCAGTCCGTGTTTACTGTTTATTTCTACTATCAATAGGGAGGTGGTTTAATTCTGTTTACTTGGTATGACACTGAACCCTTGACTTAAATAAGTATTACTGTAAGTGCAAAAAATTTGTATCTACAGTTTGTATTTCTAATTACAGTCAACTTAAAAATACAATTCTATCTAAGACTACAGTATCCACAGATTGAGAATGATGTTGCACAATTTTACTGTAGAATGAACAGCACTGTTACCCTGTTACAGGAAGTGAAAAAAAAAACACCAGGCAATAAACTATAAAACAAGGGTTTGGAAAATAAAAAAGCAATATGTTAATGCTGGTAGTGGACTGCATAATATGTGTATTTGTTATCCATTGTTACACTTTATCATTCAATCAAATTTAGGTATTTAAATGATTCAGCCCCGGAAAGGATTTGCCCCCTTAATGACCAGAGCATTTTTTACAATTTGTCACTGCGCTGCTTTAACTGGTAATTGCTCAGTCATGCAATGCTGTACCTAAACAAAATGTGTTTCCTTTTTGTCCCACAAACAGATATTTTTTTGTGTGGTATTTGGTCATCTCTGTGATTTATATTTTTTTAAATATAAACAAAAAAAAAAAATATATATATATATATATATATATATATATATATATATATATATATATATATATATATATATATTCTACTTTTTGTTATAAGAAAATACAATAAACTCAATTTGAGTCATACATGTAGGCCAAAATGCATTTAGCCACATGTTTCAGGTAAAAAAAAAAACAATACATGTATATTTATTGGTTTACACAAAAGTTATAGCTTCTACGAACTAATGTGCATTTTCTGGAATTTACACAGCTTTTAGTTTATTAATGCCTATCTCATTTATTGAGGTGCTATAATGGAAGGGCAGTAAACAACTCCCCCAACCTGTCCCATTTTGGAAAGTAGACACCCCACCCAAGGAATTTGCTGGGAGGCATATTGAGTACATTGAATATTTTATTTTTTTGTCACAAGTGATTAAAAAATTATTTTATTTTTTTAATTTTACACAAAGTTATCACTGAAATGATACATTGCTCACAGATGCCATGGGTATATGTAAAATTACACCCCAAAATACATTCTGCCCATTCTGAGTGGGAGGATACTACATGTGTGAGACCTTTTGGGTGCCTACCCACATACAGGACCCTGGAAACCAATCACCGCCTTCAGGCTTTCGAAGGGCGTAAATTTTAGATTTTACTCCTCACTACCTATCACAGTTTCAAAGGCCATGAAATTCCCAGAGAGCCCAACCCCCCCCCCCCACACACACACACACATCCACATGACTGCATTTTGGAAAGCAGACACCCCAAGATATTTGCTGAGAGGCATGTTGAGTCAATATTTTATGTTTTGTCACAAGTTTTAGGAAAATCACACATTTTTTCCCACAAAGTTGTCACTAAATGATATATTTCTCAAACATGCCATGGGTATATGTGAAATTACACCCAAAAATACATTCTGCTTCTTCTCCTAAGTACAGGGATACCACACGTGGAGGGCTTTTTTGTCAATCTAGCCACGTACAGGACCCCGAAAACCAAGCACCACCTTCAGGCTCTCTAAGGGCATACATTTTTGATTTCACTCCTCACTATCTATCACAGTTTAAGAGGACATGAAATTCCCAGATAGAATAACTCCCCCCCCCCCAAATGAGCCCAAGCTATTTGCTGAGAGGCATGTTGAGGATTTTGCAGATCTCGCTTTTTGTCACAAAGTTTTAAAAATTGAAAAAGAAAAAAAATGTTTCCTTTTCTTTCTTCATTTTCCAAAACAAATGAGAGCTGCAAAATACTCACCATGCCTCTTAGCAAATACCTTGGTGTGTCTCCTTTCCAAATGGGATCATTTGGGGGGGGGGGGGGTTGTGCTATCTTGACATTTCAGGGCCTCCAAAACTGTGATAGGTAATGAGGAAGTGAAATCACAATTTTACACCCTTAGAAATCCTGAAGGTGATGATTGGTTTTTGGGGCCCAGCTACGCAGCTAGGCTCCCAAAAAGTCTCACACATTTGGTATCTCTGTACTCAGGAAAAGCAGCAGAATGTATTTTGGGGCACTGTGCAGTGCTGTACCCTACGCTAATACTAACAAGTGTGTGGTAGCGCTGAAAACATTCACTGATGCCGAGACCAGGTTGGCCAGGAGAGGAGGAACAATAATAGTGGGTGTCATGCCTATATCCGCGTTTACTACAGACACAACATCTTCTTTGGGGTGCTCATTGGATAGGGGTACCAGCAAATGCGGAAAATGCCTCTCATGCAGCCGGCTCACTGCATTTAGATTGTGAAGTTGGGGCATAGCCCCATCTGGAAACAGAAGGGTTGTGATGATCTCTTCCTGGAATTTAAAGAAGGATCAAGTTCATCCTGATGCTTTATATAGCACATAAGCATTCAGCAGAGCCAATTGATATAGATATACAGACACTTTTTATACCAGCATCTGGCTCTACAGGCAATTAAGTACAGTGCCATCAACTGGTCATTGAAGTCCACCCCTCCCATGTTAAGGTTGTAATCATGGACACAGAGGGGCTTCTCAACAACACCACTATACATATATACATACATTTTTTTACAGTAGAACAGTCTGCACACATCTCTGTATTTAATTTTTCTTAACCATTACTAAAAAATGAAATCATGAATTCCCAGTGACTGTTCCTGTTTAAAAGATTCTGGTTTATATTTAATGTTATGAATATGATCAAGCAAACATCTGGCAAGGTATGCTCTGAAATGCTATTTAAGAATAGCTAAGAGAGGTATTGAATTTAAAAGACTGAAAATATAATCCAACATCTTAGGTGGCATAGGATAAAAAAGATACATGAGCCCCTTTATTCAGCTACCAATCTTGAAACGACATAAAAATACTCATTTAAACTCATAGAAATATATTGCATTGCTGCTTTTTTTACTAGTCCATTTTTGGCAGTGAGACACAAAAGTAAGGCCAAGTCAAATTCCTCATTGAATATAAATACATTTGAAATGAATATGCTATTATTTCATTTATATGCCTTAATAAAATATTCAGTCAACAATTAAATATTATGATGTTTGATTATAAGAATATCTTTATCCTCTAGGGAGAAGAAAAAAAATCAAAAATAGAGTGACGGAGGAAGACTTATTTTATTTATATTACTGTATTAAATGTAAGAACAGTGTAAAATGTAACCCTAAAGTTATTTTCCCCTCTTAAAGCAGAACTTCAGTGTGGCTATATTAACCTTCCCTTGTTACTCTTCTGTGCCACCATCTTTTTAAAATCCAGCATGTTTACAAATCTCTGCCCAGAATTCAGGACCATAAGCAGTTAAAAATTGCAGAGCTAGTGTTTGGGCTTCTTATTATGCATGCATATTATTTTTGATTATAGTTGAGGATTTTTTTTTAATAAGTTTATAAACTTCTAACATATTAAAAGAATATACACTTCATTTTACCAAAAAGCCCTTATAGTTTACATTTAGGGTTTAATTTTACCTTCACGTCTTAAATTATCTGTTTAAAAAAAAAATCACCAGACATAATTTGAACTAAATGTACAATGTGTAATAAGCTTTCCTATCCTAAACAAATTATATTTATAACGGATTTAAACGATGTCACATCATGTAAACACAGTTGATTGGAAATGCAATAAATGCTGAGCTTCACACAGTGGATGAAAGGAGCAGTTTTCACAACAATAAAAAATTGGTTATATTTAATTTCAATATACCAAATGACTGCTAAGTATATATATTTTTTGCTATAGGCAGACATACTACTTTCTTTTCTCAAAGATGAGTGTTGCTATTGGCCCCTTGCAGGTGTAATAAGTAGATGCTTAGGCATACCTTGCAAGCTTGCGTTTTCAGAATGGCTTAAAATGAACCTTTGACCAGGGTATGGACAGTCGAATATCTTCATAAGCATACTAATCATGAAATTAACTGTTTTGCGATATTGCATTGTGACAAAGTTGATGTGTTGGTGAGCAGCTGGAGAGCCTTTTTAACACACTGCAATTTCTGAGCATTGGATTCAGCAAGCAGCAGGAAATAGACAATTGATGTTTTTTTTGCACATTGACTGAGAGAGAGAGAGAGAGAGAGAGAGAGAGAGAGAGAGAGAGAGAGAGAGAGAGAGAGAGAGAGAGAGGGAGTAAGAGAGAAGCAGTTTTACCTCAAATTTTTTTCCCATATCTAAACAACACAAAACCTCTGGATTCTTAAGGTGTCAAGAATACAAAGATAGGATAAAATACCAACATCTTACTACAAGATACAAATATTAAAAGAAAAATTAGACAGAATTTAGTCAAAAAATATCCATGTGGCTGGTACATGTAGTTACTTCCACTCAACATGTTTTGCCATGCTCCCCCCCAACTATAGAATGGTGTAGGATGGGGCACACCGACAAGTTACTTTAATGGATGGCAGTATTTTTGGTCCCAGATTGTTTGCCAATTGTCAAACAACTGGCATAGTTAATTTTTTGAGAAGTGTTTGTGGGGCGTTTTACATGCTGTTATATCCAAGAAAAAGTTAGAGACCCCAATTAGTCACCATGTTGGGCTATACCATGGGTTTGACCTATCTAAAATCCCCTGTTTATTGCATTAAAGCATGTATCTCCCCTCGAGAGGTAGGGATGTTGATAAACTTTTATTAAAGCGTGAAATAAAATGGATCTATAACCTAGCGACTACTAAATTCCTGAGTCTTTATGATACTATGAATTTCAAACCCTTTTTGTAACATGGTTTCCCCTGATGCTGTTCCTATAATTTATCTAACCTTTTTTAATAATGTTTGTATGTGTGTGATTAACCTTTCTGTGCAGTTTTGAGTTTTTGTGAAAATCATTTGGAGTGGCATGAATTATGGGGATTGTTTGACGCATTTAATTTGACCTGATAAGAAGAATATTGTTTGTGACAACTATCAAATGAATAATACACTGACTGTTACAAATTTTTGTTTATATTTATAATTTTGTTTTAGATTTGATCGTCCATTCTGCACTCCTTTGAATTCCCCCTGGGAAATAGGTGACCATACAAATGCCCAGGGTGTCACCAGTGGGATGGATGTCTTTGGGTTTGACCCTGGCCACTTTCTCTGATAGGTGGTGCTGAAGATCATCATTGTCCTGTTACCTGTTTTTTTATTGACAAACCTTACTAACGGTCATCCATTACATATATGTCTCCAATTGTTTAGCATGCTCTACATGGTACTACTTTTTGTTTATGTACAAGCTGGATCTTAGTTGGTTTAACTGCTCAATCCCTGAAGTATTCTGTAGACACACAATGCTATAAAGATTGTCTCTTCTGTTTTTTTTTTTTGTTTTCTCTCTTTCCTCTTTAACTCCTCTGATATGAGTCAGGGTATGCACAATTGGCGTTGTTTTGTACACACCCCTTCTCTTTTTGAAATTAATAAATACTTTGAATATAAAAAAAAAGACATGAGATTGGTAAGATGAGTTAGCATAGCAGGGCAATTAGCTGAGTAAAGGTCAGATAGACTTACAGTCAATTTGATTCCGAAGTATGAGATGGAGTGGGAAGATCAAGGGAATAGCCGGGTGCTCCATAGTTGGGTCAGTTCAGTAGGAGATATGGAGATGATCAAAGCTGTGGATTTCAGTGGGTTGACTCTAAAGCCTCGTACACACGGCCGAGGAACTCGACGTGCCAAACACATCGAGTTCCTCGGCCAGTTCAGCACTGAAGCCGCCGAGGAGCTCGGCGGGACGAGAGCTCCCATAGAACAACGAGGAAATAGAGAACATGTTCTCTATTTCCTCGTCGAGCTCCTCGTCGGCTTCCTCGGCTGAAAGTGTACACACGACCAGTTTCCTCGGCAGAATTCAGCCAGAAACTCGGTCGGAAGCTGAATTCTGCCGAGGAAACTGGTCGTGTGTACGGGGCCTGAGGCTGCGTACACACGGACGTTCCAAACCGATGAGAATGGTCCGAAGGGCCATTTCCATCGGTTCACCGCTGAAGTGGCCTGATGGTCTGATGTACCTACACACCATTGTTCCAAAAATCGATCGGGCCAAGAACGCGGAGACGTCAAACACACGACGTGCTGAATAAAATGAAGTTCAATGCTTCCAAGCATGTGTCGACTTGATTCTGAGCATGCGCGGGTTTTGAACCAATGCTTTCTGTACTAACCATCGGTTTGGACCAATCGGGCAGCGGGCCATCGGTTCGATTTTGAAGCATGTTTTAAAATTTTGGACCGAAGGACAACAGACCGATAGGCTATACACACCGTCGGTTTGGACCGATGAAACTGAACCTCGGTCCATTCTCATCGGTTTTGTCCTTCGTGTGTACGCGGCCTCAGACTTGAGATACTTCTTTGATGGGTTGAAATGCGGTCATTTCAGTTTCTTTCACCTGTGATGGAAGGAAAGAAAATTGACACATCTATAGCTTGCTTAAGTCTAATGCCCCGTACACACCATCACTTTATGTGATGAAAAAAAATGACGTTTTTAAAAACGTCACTTTAATTGACTGTGTGTGGGGGAAAACGTCGTTTTATGTCTTGTAAAAAACGACCAAAAAAAATTGAAGCATGCTTCAATTTTATGTGTCGTTTTTCAAAAGTGCACTTTTTACTTCACAGAAATTGACCGTGTGTAGCAAAAAACGTCGTTTTGTAAGACGTTTTTTTCATCCACGCATGCCCAGAAGCTACTTCAATGGTAAAACGTGGTGGAACGTAACCTCACTTTGCTAGAACATTGTGAGAAAAACGATGGTGTGTAGGCAACTTCGTCTTTGAAAATTGAAGTTTCAAAAACGTCATTTTTTACTTCACAGAAAGTGTCGTTTTTTTTCATCACATAAAGTGATGGTGTGTATGCGGCATAAGGCCTCGTACACATGATAGGTTAAACAGAGGACAACGGTCTGATGGACCGCTTTCATCGGTCAAAACTGATCGTGTGTGGGCCCCATAGGTTATTTAACCATCGGTTAAAAAAAGCCAACTTGCTTTAAATTTAACCGATGGATTCCTAACCGATAGGTCAAAACCGATCGTTAGTAGGCACAACCATCGGTTAAAAATCCACGCATGCTCAGAATCAAGTCGACGCATGCTTGGAAGCATTAAACTTCGTGTTTTTCAGCACGTTGTTGTGTTTTACATCACCGCGTTCTGACACGATCGTTTTTTTAACCGATGGTGTGTAGGCGCGACGGACCATCACTCAGCTTCATCGGTTAACCGATGGAAACGGTCCATCAGACCGTTCTCATCAGATGGACTGATCGTGTGTACGTGGCTTTATAGGTCTTGTCCTGGGCAATGAAAGGAGAAGCAGCAAATTGATGAGCTCCTGCTTTCATCAATCTTCTATCTCCACCTATTAGCATGTACTGCAACACAACTGATTGGCTTCTTGTATTTCTTTTTCTCTCCCAATCTTAGCTCTGTGTACAGGGTCTGCAGTAGGCTTATACCAAGTCAAATTCAGATACCTGATATAATGATTGTTCTGATTTTTTTGCTGTCAATACCAAATACAATAGCTTCAAGACATACAATATATTATATTCTACACTGTGACTGTTCTCCAACCACTGGGGGGGCGCACGAGCCGCCCGCCGCATCACTGCAGTGCCGATGCGCATGCATGGCGGCCGCAATGTCCGCCACTCTACCACGATCGGCGGTTACACAGACAAGGACGTGGATCTGTGTCCACGTCCTGTCAGGGAGAGGAGACCGATGCTGTACATAGGGACACAGCATCGGTCAGCTCCCCCAATCAGTCCCCTCCCCCCTACAGTTAGAGGGCACACATTTAACCCCTTCCTCGACCCCTAGTGTTAACACCTTCCCTGTGAGTCACATTTACACAGTAACAGTGCATATTTATAGCACTGTTCGCTGTATAAATGTGGATGGTCCCAAAAATATGTCAAAAGTGTCCGATGTGTCCGCCATAATGTCTCAGTCCCAATAAAAATCGCAGATCGCCGACGTTACTAATAAAAAATACTAATAAAAAATAATAATAATTCTGTCCCCTATTTTGTTGGTGCTATAACTTTTGCGCAAACCAGTCACTTATTGCAATTTTTTTTTAACAAAAATATGTAGAAGAATGCGTATCGGCCTAAACTCAGAAAAAAAAAGTTTTTTTTCAAAATTGACGCTCTTTTTTTTGTTAATAACACAGAAAATAAAAAACGCAGAGGTGATCAAATACCACCAAAAGAAAGCTCTATTTGTGGGGAAAAAAGGACTCAAATTTTGTTTGGGAGTCACGT